>NC_135533.1:136779252-137118418 GCF_045843805.1 Urocitellus parryii
TTAATTGTTGTTGGACACAATACCTTTATTTATGTGGTGCTGAGTATCGAACCAGGGCCTCTCATGTGCTAGGTCAGTGCTCTACCACTGAGCCACAACCCCAGCCCCATCAGTGTGCTTTTTAATGATAGCAGAAAGAGGGGCTGGGGTTGTGGCTCAGCGGTAGAGTGCTTGCCTAGCATGTGCGAGGCCCTGGGTTTGATCCTCAGCACCACATAAAAATAAATAAATAAAATAAATACATTTAAAAACAAAAAGATAGCAGAAAGATTGTACCTTAAGTAACATCTCTTCCAGGAAGCACATCCTGAAAGTTTTCCCATCCCACACCCTGCCACCCTGCTCCTCCTCCTCGAATGTATTCTCATAGCATGTTCTCTTGCATGCCAATAATGCATAGCTCTCTAAAGATTGCTTGTTCAGTTTCAGCTGCCCCTAAGAAACTAGTTCATTTCCACGATGACAGGCATATATTTTGTTTACTGGTGTTTACTTAGAAACTGGGCACTTGTGTAAACTAACCTAGAGGTATAGTTTTTCTTTAGAAAAGTGATAATATTACTAATCTTTTGGCTGTTCCTATAGGCTTCAGTTGATAAGAAAAATTAATTTAAGGTAACTCTTCATTCTACCCATAATGTTTATTTCTACCCACAATGTTTATTTCATTGTATAGATAGTTATTTTTAAACTCTTGACCACAAATTTAAATTTGCCATTTAATCTGGTACCATTCAGCCAGGATTTTAATTAATTAATTTATTGATAGATTGATTGCACTGGGGATTAAACTCAGGGACACTCGACCACTGAGTCACATCCCTACCCTATTTTGTATTTTATTTAGAGACAGGGTCTCACAGAGTTGCTTACTGCCTTGCTTTTGCTAGGCTGGCTTTGAACTCGAGATCCTCCTGCCTCAGCCTCCAGAGCAGCTGGGATTACAGGCATGTGCTACCATGCCTGGCTTCAGCCAGTTTTTTTTTTTTTTTTTTTTTTTGCTATAATTTTTGCCATTTCATAGGCAGCAATCAAAGCTTAAAGACTTTCTTGTGAAAGACAATCTGTGCCTGTTTGTCAGTGCCATATGGCAACGGATAATGTCCTAGCGTGAGATATCTCTCTGGTTTAATAATTTGAAAATATAAAATCAGCCCCAATGATGCAATATTAATACCCTTCCCAGAGTTTTCATTCAAATGAATGTAAGCCTTTTGGGTACACTTTTTTAAAGCAACAAATGAACCTCCTGTTAAGGTTCCATTGGCACTTCATACATTGAGAGGTCACTCCTGGTTTATGGTATATGGGTCTAAAAGACTCCTTGTATTTTTTCCCCTAACGTTTACAAGAAGCTAAGCTGTTGTGCAGTTATAGCTACTTGAAAAATGTGCTTGGTCAAATAATATTTATAAGCAGTTTCAGAAAGGACCAACCAATTCATTCTATAGCTACCAACAGAAATCCTAGAGCTAAATTGGAAAGATTATGAAATCTTCTTTAAATACTTCAAAGAGAAACACAATGAAGATAAGGGAATCCTGGCAAGATTTGCTGCAGCTGTCAGGTCTCAAAAAATAAGGAATCAAATTTTGACACTTGTAATTGAATCATCCACCCTTCGAAGTGAGCCCAGGAAAACCGGTGATATTTTTAGAACCTTTCAAATCACATTGTACTCTTTTAGAGTTCATAGCAGGACCCGAAGCCCCTAACATTTCCCAAGAGGTAGAACAAAACAGAATCAAATAAATTTGACTCAATTTGCTATAATAAGAAAAGTATATTATGCATGCAGTTTAAGTAATGCCATGATTTTAACCCAATATTTTAAAACTCTTCATAGTTTTTTTTGTTTGTTTGTTTGGTCTTCTGGAGTGCTAACTGCTTGGAGCAGCAGTTGAGATACCCATTAGAGATAGTAACAGCTGTGTGGTGGTGATTTGATTTATAATAGAAGTATAGAAATCTTGAATGTGTGATTGTGTTTCACAGATGGATATTCCTGGGCTACCAGTTTCATCTAAGACAGATTTCTACCAGCATATATCATATTGCTTATTATAGAGTCTCTCAAAAGAAGGAGCAATTAACTAGCTGCTTCCATATGTATGTAATTGCATTGTTCATGCTTGGCTTGCTGAGATTTTCTAATTTGAAAGTTAAAAACATAATACTAACAGGTTGGAAAAGGGTAGAATAGTATTTGTATGTGTTTATATAGCATTAATTATGATGGGTGTTTTGAAAAGATTCATTTTAACAAAAAGCAGAGTTGCTTTGAAACATTTTTCTCTTGCCTTAAAACAGATAGCAATCCAAATGATTTTTTTTTTTTGAGCATGACATGAAACGTTAGCCTTTTCAGTTTCTGCAAAGTACTAATTCAGAATATAAGAGAGACATGACAGGTGGACAAAAAGTATGGCCTTTGGGCATATTCATGCTACTCTTCAATAGTTGGTGATATCTGTAACTCTCTTATTTCCCTCAAGCCTATTCCATAGTTTTCTATACTTATAATAATTTGATAAAATAACTGAAAGAGATGTGACTTAATTAAAGAAAGAAAATAGCATGGATGTTGGACTAATAGGAGTTGAGGTCAAAAGTACTCATTCTAGTCCAGTTGTTCTAACTAGAAAGTCAGAAACATTGATAAAATTAATGATTTCTCTCTAGTTTCACATAGCCTTAAAAATATTAAATATATACATATAGAGAGAAAGAGAGTGCCAGGTGTAGTGGTACATGTCTGTGATCTCAGCAGCTTTGGAGTCTGAGGCAGAAGGATCACAAGTTCAAGGCCAGCCTCAGCAATTTAGCAAGGCCCTAAGCAATTTAATGAGAACCTGTCTCAAAAAAACTTTGGTGGGGAATAAGACAGACATCATTACCCTAGGTACATTTATGATTGCACGAATGGTATGACTCTACTTCATATACAACGAGAGAATTGAAAAATTCTGCTCAATTTGTGTATAATGAATCGAATAGCTTTCTATTGTCATGTATAACTGATTAGAACTAAATTTTTAAAAAAAGCTTTGGTGGGGGCTGGGATTGTGGCTTAGTGGTAGAGCACTTGTGTAGCATGTACTAGGCGCTGGGTTCGATTCTCAGCATTGCATGAAATAAATCTTAAAAAAAAAAGGTCCATCAACAATTAAAAAAATATTTTAAAAAATAAATAAAATTTAAAAAAGGTTTGAGGATCTACTTCAGTGGTATTTCCAGGGGTTCAATCCCCAGAACCAAATATATGTATACATATATACATTTATTTACATTTACATACATAAATATACATACATATATTTATATGCATATATCTATTTTATATGTATTTATTTGTTCTTGAACAATATAAATTGCCTATGTGGTTGTCTTGTAAAATCTTCCCAGCTAATTACTTTGAATATAATCTTTAGGGAGATATTAAAGTGGAAATTTTGCGCAGGAACAGAGATTCTTGGTTTTCACATAAATATCCGTAATGAAGTCAGTAATTCCTTTGAGTTCTCAATAAGCTTGAAAAGCATTAGGGAAGTAAGCTGCCCCATCTATTTAAAAAGATAACCCAGATTTTAATCATTACCATTGAAAGTTCTGAAACACATTTAAGTGGATAAAAGGAGAAAGAACATCTGTCATATTCCATTTTGATCACAAAGGAGCTGATTCTGTGAAACTGGTCCTGAAACCAGAAACTAATGCTGTAACACATTAATTAATTCATTTCCAAAACCAAACGCAGAGAGATAAAAGAGCTTCACAATTGAGTACTCTCTCAGCACCTACTGGCATAAACCAGAAAACATTAATCTTATTGATCTAAGCATCTAGAAGGATGGCTGTTCTTTCATAAATGACAAATTTAGATTATATATGTATATTGGTACAAATAATTAGTATTAGCCATTGTAATAGGCTTTTCTGCCTAGTGACAAACTTTGTAGTTCACTTTAATGACAAATTTGTTTGATTGACAATAGGAAGCTTTTATCTTAGTGTTCCAAGGATTTATTTTTATATCTTTATTTTATTTATTTTTATGAGATACTGAGGATCAAACCCAGTGCCTCACACATGCTAGATAAGTGTACCACTGAACTACAACCTCAGCCCCTCCAAGGATTTAACCCAGTGCCTCACACATGCTAGATAAGTGTACCACTGAACTACAACCTCAGCCCCTCCAAGGATTTATTGCTTATTTCCTGTGCCTTTAAAAATTATTTTCTTTTAGTTTGCTCTTATAAGTTGCTTTCTGTGGTAATGTTTATATGCAGTTACTGAATTAATACAGTGTATGACAGAGTCAATGCTCAAATATATTAGCTATTATTGTCACTATTATAATTATTATTGCAAATTGTTGAAATCAGCTAACAATATTTAATTTTGAATATTTGGTGAATAAATGAAGATGGTGTTTTTATTCTGAAAAAAAATTATTTTCTTTTAAATAATTCCTTTTAAGTTATTTAAAAATTATTCCTGTAAATATTTATTTAAAAATTCTTTTAAAGTAAAGTTCATTAAAAATTTTTAAATTCTTTTAAAAATTATTTTTAAATTCCCTTAATATTTTAAAAAGACATTTAAAAATAATTTAAAAGAAATATTTAAAAATAATTTTTTTACGACTAAAGAACTTCTATTTGTTTCCCCACTACCCACCTGCTGCTAGGGAGCCAACCTAGGAATCCAACCCAGAGATGTACTAGACAAGTGTTCTACCACTGAGCTACATTCCCAGCCCTAGTTTTTATTTTTCTTTTCCAAATGTTTTAAATTTTTATTTATTTAGTACTGGGAATTGATCCAGAATCTCATGGATGCTGGGCAAGTTCTTTATCACTGAAATGTGTCCCCAGTCCCTTAGTATTTATTTTTCAGACATTATTTAACAACAAGAATAGTCAACCAATTTTTTAAAAATTAAGATGGATTAATTTGCAATAAAATAATCACCTTAAAATTTCAGACTTTTCAGCTGGGGATATAGCTCAGGTGGTAGAGTGCTTGCCTTGCATACACAATCCCTGGGTTCCATCCCCAGCATCAAAATACAAAAAAGAAAAAAAAAATTTAGACTTTTCATTTAGGGCCATGGAGGTAAATAGTTTCTGTTTAAACAGCAGAATTACATAATTGATGTTTTTACTTATATTTGACAGCACAAAAATATAAAAGTCAAACAGCTTCCTTTCCTTTGATAGTAGAGTTCATAGACTTACTTCTTAAGTCAGTATTCTGGATTTTAAAAATCAATTATATTTTGAAATATATTTACAACCACTCTGAAGAGAACACTTTTTTTTTTTTTTTTTTTTTTTTGGTATGGGGATTGAACCCAGGGGAATTGACCACTTAGCTACATCCCCAGCTCCTCCTTACGTTTTTTTAAATTTATTTATTTATTTATTTTAAAAAGAGAGAGAGAGAATGAATTTTAATATTTATTTTTTTAGTTTTCGGCAGACACAACATCTTTGTATGTGGTGCTGAGGATTGAACCCCGGGCTGCACGCATGCCAGGCAAGAGCGCTACCGCTTGAGCCGCATCCCCAGCCCCCGTTTTTTTAAATTTAGAGACAGGGTCTCACTAAGTTGCTTAGGGCCTTGCTAAGTTGCTGAGGCTTGTTTTGAACTCATGATCCTCCAGCCTCAGCCTCCCCAGTCACTGGAATTGCTAGTGTGTGCACCATGTCCAGCTAATAATAACACTTTTAAAATATTTCTTCTAAAGAACAATTACTATACAATGATTTTGTGGCATATTAGACTGCTTAAAGAAACAGAAAAGGTAAAAATAATGTATAAGAATTATAATCATTTGTTTATGGAAACCATCCAAATACAATATTTTCCCTAATTATTTTTTCTTCTCATAATTTATGAGAAGAGGGCTGGAGATGTGGCTCAGCGGTAGCGCGCTCGCCTGGCATGCGTGCGACCCGAGTTCGATCCTCAGCACCACATACCAACAAAGATGTTGTGTCCGCCGAGAACTAAAAAATAAATGTTAAAAATTCTCTCTCTCTCTCCTCTCTCACTCTCTCTTTAAAAAAAAAATAATTTATGAGAAGAGATAAATTAGAAGAAGTAGAATGCACAATTCATTGGTTCTTGGTTATAGCTGACAGCTTAAGAGTTCATGATTATAAAAATAAAGCAAAATCCTATGCTCTTTAAAGGTTTTGTCTTACTGCTTTCAAATCGTGACAAAATATTCACAGCAGTTTAAAGAATGGTGAAGATTAAACATGGGGCCTACTCAAATAAAATTTAGATGAATTTTACCTATTATACTCCTAAAGTAAAAATTGTAATAAGTATGATACCGAATTACCAAATAACATTCTATAGTAAGCTGCTGGAACAAATACAACATTTGATAAATTAGTTTTCAGGTTTGGACTGGATGCAGTGGTACATGCCTATAATCCCAGCGACTTGAGAGGCTGTCACAGAAGGATCACAAGTTTGAGGCCAGCCTTGGCACCTTAGTAGGACTCCAAAAAAGATGAGTGGGGGTGTGGGTGGTGGGCTGGGACTAGGAATATAGCTCAGTGGTAAAGCACCCCTGGTTTCAAGCTCTGGTACTCAAAAAAGCAAGCAACCAACCAACCTACAGATTAGGCATAGAAATGTGTAGGCAGAACATCTTATTTTCACACTCTCAAATGTTCAACTTTTGAAAAGCAAATCAAAGAGACATAAAGGAATCTGTAATTTATGATAGCTGACCAGGCACTTAACCTGTTTTGTTTTATTTTTACCAACAATCTCTTGGTAATAGAGATTGAACCCAGGGATGCTCTCTCACTGAGCTATGTCTTCAGCCCTTTTGAGATGGGGTCTTGCTAAATTACTGAGGCTGGTCTCAAACTTGCAGTCTTCCTGCTCAGCTTCTCCAGTTGCTGGGGTTACAGGTTTGGCTACCTTACCTAGCAACTTTGATTCTGAAGTAAACTAGAATTATTTTCAGCAATCACAAACTATTGGTTTACATATAGAAATGAAGTGAACTTTTGCCATTGACTTCATATCCAGCAAACTTACTAAATTCTCTTGTTAACTATAGTCATTTAAATCATTTTTAATTTTTCCCCTAAGATAACAATAGCATATGTGTTAATGAGAATTTATTTATTTCTGTCCAAACCTTATGCTTTTTATTTATTTTTCTTCTCTAGCTACTTTGGCTAGTTCTTTCAGTACAAAAACAAATGGACATATGTATATATTATATATATTTATATTCACATATGGATATTTCTATAACTGTATGTGTGTGTGTGTGTGTGTGTGTGTGTGTATAAACAAACTGTGGATTCTAACCAGTAAACCTATACCTCAGCATTCTTTCTAGCTTCCCCCTTTGCTAGTTTTAAAATATCATTTCTATCATTGATAAATGTGGCTTCCTTTGTCCCCACTGTATTTACTTATTTGCACCGTTGGTTAACTTTTTTGCTCAGTTTAGCCAACCTACCAATTATTCTGGCCTCACACCATGTTTCTATCCCCATCCCACTAACCCTCATCTTCCTCAGTGCCAATGTTTCCTGTGGCTCCCCACTACCCTCTGTCCTCAGCTATTGTGTCTGCTAGCCTGTGTCTCCATGTTTCTCGGCCCCCAGCCCCATCATTCCACATTGTTATCTGTTCAGCATACTGATTTGTACTTCCATAACCCACCCCTTGCTCTACTGTGCCCTTGGTTACCACTCAGTGGTCCATTCCCTCCATAATTCCCAAAGCCTCTCATGTCCTTACATTCTTCATCTCTGGGCCTGCTGGCCCATGCCTGTGTATAGCTCCTGGTTCTCCTCATTGCCACCTTTCCAACCCACTACTGTTACTCCTGTGAACCAGTAGGGGAAGGAGAGGCAGTTTTTATTCTATTCTTGTATGAGTGTGCAGTAGTGTGTAGTAGACATTACCAGAGGCTCAAGTGTGATTATGCTATCACTCTGGCAGCCAATGGAATGTGTACCTGTGTTTTCTTATATTTTAAAATTTTCTCAATTTTCATTGTTAATGTGATAGTGATAAAAATTTACATAAACAAAATTTCTTTGAGATCCTAAATAATTTTAAGAATATATAAAAGGTTCATGAGATTAGAAAGTTTGAGAATCACTCTTTCAGATGGGTAAGAAAAAGACAAAAACCCCAATAAAAATGTGGGCCAAAGACAAGCAAATCATTTTTTCAAAATTCCCACAGATACACAATAAACATAACTAAAAAGTGAAGTTTCCTAAAAAGAAAAATGCAAATAAAAAGCAAGATACTATTTTGCTTGATTGATTATAAAAGTATTATAAATAGCTGGTTGAAGGGCATTTTGGCAGAATATATCAGAAGCTTATGTTTCTTTTGACCATTTTTGGAAATATGTTCTATAGAAATTATTGACTATGTCTGAAGAGTGAATGTACTTATCATGGTTTGTTTCTTTTGTTTACTATTAAAAATTAAGAAGTATCCTAAAATTCAAATGATATTTAGGAGAAACTTCCAGTGGAAGAAAAGCACTGTCAATGTTTTTCCTTTCTTCTAATTAGTTTTGGGACAGTAGAGCCCTTAGCTGTTTTGATGGCCACCTATTGCTTAATTGTGTGGAACTATGATTAATCTGAACCTGACTACCCTTTCCTTAGATAGTATGTATAATGAATGTCAAATAATAACCAGTCAGATACAACACATTGAGTAATTTGTGGGTTTGTTCTTTCACCAAAAACATTTCTAGCTTTTAGCTTTTAAAAATAGTTTTGGACCACAGCAAGATAGAGAAGGGGAGATTGGCCTAGATGTTCCAGAGACTAGAGGATGCACAGGGTTGATTTCATTTTGGGCATTTTGCCCAGGACACTTTTAATAGAACATATAGTTACTCTAGGGATTCTGAGGCTGTGGTTATATCGGGAGTACACATTCTTTAAAAGGAAAATTTGCAAGTTATTAGACTCTTAGTACACGGGTATACTTAAAATTTTAGAGCAGTTTCTGTAATTCAGCCATTGAAAATTTACTGTGTGTGGGCTGGTTTCCTTAGTATAAAACTGACTTACTCAGTGTTTTAACTTCCTCTAAAACATAATTCTTTCAAAATTAAAGTCAAGTATTAAAAAAAATTATCTGAACTAGAGACTGGGGGATTATTTTTATGTGAAGAATTTTTAATCTTAATATTTTTTATGGACACAATATATTTATTTATTTATTTATTTTTATGTGGTGCTAAGGATTAAATCCAAGGCCTCACATGTGTGAGACAAGTGCTCTACCACTGAACTACAACCCCATCCATAATCTTACTATTTTTAAGGCATTTCTTTGAATACTCAGGAAACATTCTAGTCTTTAAGAAAAATAAATTTTAGGGCTGGGGCTGTAGCTGAGTGGCAGAGTGCTTGCCTGGCACATGTGAGGCACTGGGTTCCATCCTTAGCACCACATAAAATAAAGACAGACTGTTCATCTACAACTACAAAAATATAATAATAATAATAAAAGAAAAGAAAATCTTAAAAAAGAAAAACACTTTAGAAATGCTCTAATCTATTTTACTACCTTGTAACTTAGAATTACTCATCTAGGGGCTGGGGATGTGGCTCAAGCGGTAGCGCACTCACCTGGCATGCGTGCGGCTCAGGTTCGATCCTCAGCACCACATACAAACAAAGATGTTGTGTCCGCTGAAAACTTAAAAAAAAAAATAAATAAATATTAAAATTCTCTCTCTCTAAAAAAAAAAAGAAGGGAAAAACTCATTGAGTTTATTTTTAAAAAAATTACTCATCTAATAATTATCCTTAAAAGGAAAAATGTCAACATGGTAACAGAGCTTGAATTCAACTTTGAGTGATGTTTTTTTCCTTTTTTCCCCAAAATTTCAATAATATGTTCATCACTTTATTATTTATAATATTATTTATTAACACCCCCCCAACCAAGTAGCTTTAAAAAGCATTGGGCATTAAAAAGGATAAGAAGAGGGTGGATATATAGCTCAGTTGGTAGAGTGCTTGCCTTGCAGGCACAAGGCCATGGGTTTAATCCCCAGTACTACAAAACAACCAAATAAATAAAAGAGGAAAAGTACTGTCTTTCAAAAAAAGAAAGAATAAGAAAATTCCCAAAGAATTATCTCATGTAGAGTATTATAGTCGCTTGCTTTGGTTTTGAAGTGATTTAAATATGGTAGGCCAAGTTCTTCCTATAGTGTTTTTTTTAACATATATGCATATTTTTTAGTTGTCTATGGACCTTTTTTAAAAAAAAATTATTTATATATGGTGCTGAGAATTGAACCCAGCACCTCAAACGTGAGAGGCAAGCACTCTACCACTGAGCCACAACCCCAACCCCCTATAGTGTTTTAATTGAGCAGTTAATCATTCCAAGTTTCCTAATAAAACTAAGTTATTATTATATGTTTGTGACCCATGTATTGGTGATTAAAGAAGAACAGATTTATAATACATTAAGATTATGTATAATACTTAGCTACTGGTCTACTCATTGAATTACATATTATGTTTTTTTATAGTTCAAACGATATGTCAGTAAACTTCGAAGCAAGAGTACAGTTTTCAAAAAGAAACATCAAATAATAGCCGAATTTAAAGCTGAATTTGGCCTCTTGCAGAGGACAGAAGAACTTCTTAAGCAACGTCATGAAAATATTCAACATCAACTGGTAATATGGTATTATCTTAGGCTGCTAAAATAAAAATGTCATCTGGTTTATGGTTTACAGCTTTGTATTAAGGTCATTGTTTTTACTGGGAAGAAAACATAAAATTATTAGATTTCTCTGATTAACTACAGAGGTGTCATATAAGCTGATTCATTTAATGTAGCAGTAAGCACAACACTGCTACATTAAAATATGTGTACTCACTTTAGAGTTATTAATAGGAGTTGAAGTCCAAATAGGTTTCTCTTTTGGTTAGCTAGTTAATATGAGTAAAATTATCATACCAAGAGAATAGCTGTAAGATATTTATTTATCATGGCTTCTTAGGTAGAAATTTCTAAGTATGCGCTTCCAAGGAGCGTTGGAAAGAAATATTCAGAAAGGGTGCTCTACGGAATTTTGCCTGCAGGCTTATTCCTTATGTGTTTGTGATATAGTTATCAGAAAAAAAAATTGAACCTGGAGTAGTAATCGGCAAAGCTGTTGTCATTGTGGATGCAAGTGCCTCTAAGTTTTCTTGGTTTGACTTTTTTTTTTCCACCACAGGAAATTAGTTTCATCAGGATTCTACTTACCAGCAAACAATAGCTGGTAGAGATAAATGAACTTTCAACCAGTTGAGAGTTAGCTGACAATCTGAACTTTTCTGTTTCATGCTGTTTAATAACTGTTTCCTTCTAGAAAACTTAAAAGTGAAAATTACTGTTAATCAAACATGGATTCTAACAGCAGTAAAATTGGTAGTAGCAACTGCATTGTTATCACTTCAAATTATTTTCTTATTTCCATTATGGTTTGTTTGTTTGCTTTGTTGTTTTACCTAGTAATTATTTTTTAAAGGCAAACATTTGGAGATTTTCAAGTTACCTTTCTGTTATGGATGTCTAGCTCATTTCTACTAACCAGAGGACATACTTTATGATTTCAGTCCTTGGAAATTTGTTTAATCTTGCATTATAGCCCAGCATATGGTCTGCACTGGTAACTACTTTTATGTGCAGTTGAAAAGAATGTATGTTGGGCTGGGAATGTGGCTCAGGCGGTAGCGCGCTCGTCTGGCATTCGTGCGGCCTGGGTTCGATCCTCAGCACCACATACCAACAAAGATGTTGTGTCCGCCGAGAACTAAAAAATAAATATTAAAAAAATTCTCTCTCTCTCTCTCTCTCCTCTCTCACTCTCTCTTTAAAAAATAAAAATAAAAAAATAAAAAAAATAAAAACAAGGATTTGCAAGTATAAAAAAAAAAGAATGTATGTTTTACAGTTGTGGGAATCATATTCTGTATATGTAAATTCCAACAAGTGTGTTAACCATGATATTCAAATCTTCCGTACTCCTTTTGATTTTTTTGTCAGCTTCTTCCATCAGTATTGAGAGAAATTTGTTAAGATCTTTAGCTATAATTATTGCTTATCTATTTCTACTTTAAGTTCTATCAGTCTTTGTTTTATATTTTTTTCTTACATTGGGTTTCCTTGAAGTAGAGCCTGAGAAGGGAATTTCTCAAGTGATTCTTCAGGGAGTGCCTCCTGAAGTAAGGGAGTGGATCAGCACAAAACGGCTAACAGGGATGGGGCTGTAGCTCAGAGGCAGAGCGCTGGCCTAGCATGCATCGGGCACTGGGTTCAATTTTCAGCAGCACATAAAAATAAATAAATGAAATAAAGGCATGCTGTTTATCTACACCCACACACCACACACACACACACACACACACACACAAAAAAAAAAAAAACAAAAAGCCAAGCAAGGACCAGTCTCAGTTGGCATCAGATTCATTCTGATCCCAAGAGGAAATCAAGCAAATTGCACCATGGAGTTGATTTTACCTTGAGGCAAGGAGGCTGGCCTTTCATAGCCCCATGTCAGTCAGTCGTTGGTTTTGGTAGGGCACTCTTAAGTGAGGAGATTCCCAGTTGACTGAGTGTATACTCTGGAGAAGGAGCAGCTGTGAACCATTAGCAGCCAACACTTACAACAGTTTGCAATATCCACTATAGCCCACCCCTTCCACTTTTGCAATCTGCTTATTTCTCACTTTAAATTCATTCCACACAAGTATACTTTCTACAAGATTCTTATTGGTGAAAATTTCTAGTAGGAAGATTAGTGGACAGATTGAAACTTTCATTGTTGTAACAGTGTTGAGAAACATACCTTTGCAAGGTGATTAGGTCGTTTATGAGGACTTTGCTTTCATGACTGGATTAATGTTGTTATTACTGGTTCACTTAGGGAATTATGCTTCCCTTCCAGACAACTTGAAGCTCTGTGGGTATAGGTGTTCTTGTTCCCAGAGTAGGTATGCTTCCATTAGAAGGCTTTCAAAACTTAATGCTCTGACTACCATCTGATTACTTGGGCTCCTCGTACCAGCAAACCAGCCAGCAAAGGAAAGAGTTATATTGGCCGGACATTATAAGGTGATACAGACACTGCTAAATAATGGGGACAGAAATAAATCATTTGGCACATATGTAATTTATTAAGACCCATCTTGTTACTGCCATACACAGTGATAGCTGTCAGTGGGCACATATACCAACCATAGCCTGATAAAGGCACAGTTCCTAGAGTCACACCTCCCAACGAGGAAGGACTGGGTCATCCTACCAGTAAGTCATCTAGATCAGAGAAGTTCTAGCTGAAGGTGAGGGAAGTCTAGAACAAATGCCTTAATCCATTTTCTACTACTCGAACAGTAGCTAAATGAGCATTGGTGAGAAAAGAGAGCCCAACATAGCTATTCTGTTCATGAGCCCATTTTTTAAGCTTTGAGTGGTCAAAGACAGAAATTGGTTGCTATCACTGGCCAAATCATCCTTTCCTTTTTGTTGTTCAGTGTCTTTTCTGACACTAAAAACATTCTCTGATGGACATGTGATGAAAAGGTGATCACACTTAGTCTCTACTCCCGTAAGTCCATTCACATGCCCATTCCCTAGATCTTCTTGTCCTCAGACTTTCAACACTGCTGTCTTGCTTCTTCTAAACCAACAATCTGTCATGGCCCAGAGGATACAGGTTGCATTGGGAGTTGAAGCATTTCAAGTAAATCTATCCAGATATCCTCCTTCCAGACTCAGCACCTGTCCTCTTCTCCATCAAGGCTCTGATTTGGGCATGGAATGTTTTCTTAGACTTACATAATTTGACCTTCTTTGAAATTTTACCTATCTTATAGTTATAAGTTCTGTGCCTGGTTTTCAGTTCCCTTTGCCCTTTAACAGTGGGAAATGAGGGCTTATTTAAACCTCCTAAGGAAGCTATCTGACTTTATTACTTTGCTTTAAATTACTGATTAGTGGATCTGAGCCTGTCATCTTATTTCTTCACTGTCAATGGACCTTAGCAACAAATTCTATTGTCTTTAGTGTTACTCTTTCCCCTCAAAGGCCAGTTCATGCATCTTCATGTCAGTTCATGTCCTCTAAGAAGCAGACACTAAAACAGGATTAGATGTTTATGGAAGGAAACACTTGTGAAGAATAAAGGGAAAGGAACAGAAAGAAAGCAGGAGAGCCTTCAGATTGTGATACAGGTATAATATCTGTGCAGGGAGAGGGAGGAGGAAAGAGAATTGGGTAGGAAGAGCCTAGTCTGTTATTTGGTCCATTTGTTGAATTCTTAACATCAGTTATGTTTCTCAGTTCTAGAATTTCCATTTGGTTCTATTTTATAGATTTCAGTTGTTTGTAATCTCCAGCTTTTATTTTCTTGAATATATTAATCACAGCTATTTTAAAGTACCTAATTAATTTACTTGAGCATCTATTTCTATTGTTTATATTTTTCTCTTGATTTTCATTTGACCCTGTTACTTTGCTTACCTACTAATTTTTATTGAATTCCAAGCATTAAATGTGATTAAAATTTCAGGGTCCTGGCTGTATTTGTCTTTTTTTTTTTTTCTTTTTGTGCTGGTGATTGAGTGAAGGGCCTTGCAAATGCTAAGCAAGTGCTCTACCACCTGAGCTACATCCCAGCCTTTTGTCTTCTTTGAAGAGAATTCATTTTTTTTTTCCTGGTAGATCATCTTTATCCCTTTAGGGGTGGTTTTACTAGAGCTGACATTTTTCTGGTTTTTGCTTACTCCTAAGATAGAGTCCCCAAACCTATAGCAGAAGCTTTACTCCAAGAAAGTGGTTTTTACTTGCAGAGCTTAGCTCTTACTCCTAGGTTATACCCATACTTCTAAGGAAGTAGCCCTTCTGAGACTTTACCTTGACAAGTCTTGAATTCCTACCTCCATTTCCCTAACAATGTGAAACTGTTGAAATCCTTACTCAGATCTTCAGCAATCATCTGCTGATTTCCACTTGGTTTCTGAGGGTCTTACTCTGCTAGTGCACAGCTTAGGATTTTGGCAGTGCCTAAATTGTACCAGAATTTTGGGCTAATTCTTTGTAATTCCCTTTATTCCTCTAAATCCCAGTTCTGTTGGCAGCCCAAAATTCCAACTGGACAAGGGTTCTGTCCTGCATTTATCTTCTTTATCTTTATCTTTCTTCTTTATCTTTCTCCTTGTTTTTCTATTCTGGTTCTTCCATTTTCTTGGAACCCTTGCCAGAAAGGTTTCCAAAGCAGTCATTCCATTGCAGTTTTTCTTGTGAGATCACCAGTACTTTTTCATTGCTAATTCAATGATCAATTCTTAGTCTTTTTCTTACTTGACCTTTTAGCAATATTTGACATAGTCTGTGGGAGGCCAACCTTACGGGTGACTGAGTTACACTCCCCAGCTGGGTGCTGAGGCGCTCAGTGACAGAAATGGGTGTGTCTTGTTATAGCCCCATGGGTGAAGCTGTGTTCACCTGTTCCTTTGTAATATAACCCCTTGCCCCATTTAGGATAGAATCTTCCATGGAAGTGCCTTGTGTCCCCTCCTCTTACTGTGCCCTTGGGTGTGGCCTACCCAGGTGTCGGTCAACCTGCTGACAGTGGACATCATGAAGATAGACTCAGCCCCTGAAACCTGACCCCTTGCCTCATTTGAATAGCTTCTCCTCAATAAAAGGGGTCAGCGCGTGCTCTCGCTCTCTCTCTTTCTGCGGACCCTTAAGGTCAGAGGAGCCGTCACAGTAACCCCAAAGGAAAAGGTGTTTGTGTCTCTTGTGTGGTTATTTAGTGCAGCCTAGTTAGCCCAGTTTAACTAGAGTGACCCCTGAGCCTTTTAGTCTTGAGAACAGACACCCGGCAATTGGCGCCCAACGTGGGGCACGCCTGTCAATCTACATAAGCAAGATAATATCCATAAGCCAATCATCTTCTGCCTAATGTAACCATACTGTGAGGAAACTCTATATGTTCGTTCAGTTGCAACTGAAGGCTATTCTAACATTTTCTCCTCTTCTATTAAATTTATTGTCAAAGGAGAACCCTGATGAGAAAAGAAAGGAAAAGGAAAGGCAAGGAAAAAAAATGAGTACCAAGAAAGAGAAAAGCATCCAGACATGGCCCATTCCTGTAGCTGCAGTTGTCTCCTGCTGTGTGAGCAGGCAGTCACTGTTGACTAGGTCTTTGTCACTAGGGTTCTGATCTGAGCTGGATGTGGGGAGCAAAGCAACCATGGGGCAGGAGACCTCTCTCAGAAGGGGAGAGGAATTAGGCCTTTGCACCAGTGGGGGGGGGTGAGGTTCTTTGCCTCACCTCTGTTGGCCCCCAAATTTTCTCCTGATGGCCCCTAGTTTTCCTAGCCAATTGCATTTTGTTTGATTTTGTTTGCATTTTCCCCCGCCTGGCCAAGATCTTACTGCGGTAGCAGCTTGTTCTGTCTCTGCGACCTGCGGTTGCAGCTCATGTACATCCTGCACTTTTTTCTGTGGCATGTGGGTGCTCCAAAGGTTTTTTAGCAGCGAATGCTAGCATTACCATCAGATCTTAAGTTAGTCTGTGTTTGGCATTTAGGTCAAGTAATTCAAGGGTTAAAAGCACTGCCGGCCGCAGGGGGTCCTAGACCCCGTAGTGAGCTGCTTCCCCATAGTGAGCTGCTTCCCCATAGTGAGCTGCTTCCCCATAGTGAGCTGCTTCCCCATAGTGAGCTGCTTCCCCATAGTGAGCAGCAAGCAGCAGAGGCTAAAGTCTCTTGTCCCCAGTGGCTGAGTTACAGCCAATCTGATTCATAGGACAATCATGTAGTAAAAAGGTCCGTACATACTTTCTGAGTATTGACAAAAACAATAGAAAATTGAAACTTATTTATCTCCAGGTAAACATCACATTTTCTCTCCCTTTTTCTCACTCTCCTAGCGCAAACTTCTAGAACATAAAGGCCAAAAAAATCTCTTTTTTTTTTTTTATGTGATGCTGAGGATCGAACTCAGGTTCCGCCCATGCTAGGCAAGCACTCTACCGCTGAGCAACAATCCTAGCCCCCAAAAAATCTTTTATAAATATTTATAAAAACAATTTTAAAAAATCCACAAAAGCGCGCTTTCCATGGAGAGGACTCAACTCAACAATATAGCCCATCAATCATCTTAATAACTATATTTATTTAGAGTCTCTACAATTATACCTCAGTATTAAAAATTTTAACGTCACAGATTTTCCTTTTGTCTAATTCACTTATTTTCTACAATTCTGCCCACAATACTCTGCAATCCTAAGCATGCTTAACTTCTGGAGAGAACTTTCAACTTCACTATCTTTCTTTAATATTTAAATTGGAGTCCCCTTAGGAGCCAGCATTTGTCGCTTTTGTCCCGGCGGCTTAAAGACCTTTCGCCCCATGTTGGGAGCCAATTGCCGGGTGTCTGTTCTCAAGACTAAAAGGCTCAGGGGTCACTCTAGTTAAACTGGGCTAACTAGGCTGCACTAAATAACCACACAAGAGACACAAATACCTTTTCCTTTGGGGTTACTGTGACGGCTCCTCTGACCTTAAGGGTCCGCAGAAAGAGAGAGAGCGAGAGCACGCGCTGACCCCTTTTATTGAGGAGAAGCTATTCAAATGAGGCAAGGGGTCAGGTTTCAGGGGCTGAGTCTATCTTCATGATGTCCACTGTCAGCAGGTTGACCGACACCTGGGTAGGCCACACCCAAGGGCACAGTAAGAGGAGGGGACACAAGGCACTTCCATGGAAGATTCTATCCTAAATGGGGCAAGGGGTTATATTACAAAGGAACAGGTGAACACAGCTTCACCCATGGGGCTGTAACAAGACACACCCATTTCTGTCACTGAGCGCCTCAGCACCCAGCTGGGGAGTGTAACTCAGTCACCTGTAAGGTTGGCCTCGCACAATAGTCAATCACTACTTCTTCCTATAAAATTTTTCTTCTCTTGTCTCTAGGGTGCTACATTCTCCAGATTTTCTCCTAAAGTTAACACTCCTGTTTCTGTTCCTTTGTCGGAGTCTCACTTCCTTGTTTCCTTTAGGACTTTGCTCAGATGTCACTTCGGGAAAACTTCTCTAATCACTTTATGATTTAAGATTCCAACCCCATTCTTACCTCATACCATATGTATTTTATTTATTTACATTGCTTATTTTTTCCACAAATAGGCTCTGTGAGGGAAGGAATCCCCACCTTTTTGTGCACTGCTATATTCTGGTGCCTGGAACTGTGCTTTGCACAGATAGACGTATAATAAATATTGGATAAGTGACCAAATGCAAGAACCACTTACCACCTGAGAATTCGTTCATTTATTAAATATTTATTGAGTATAACCTGTGTTTCAGGTTCTGTACTAAATACATAGCATTATTACTATGCACCTGAGGATACCATAGTGAAGTCTAGTATAAGTTGGTAACATGGAAAGGCATGTGATTGGATGAAGTAATATTCAAAGTCATTTGAGATTGTCCTTTAGAATTCTAAACAAATTTAGTATATATAACTTTTTTGTAAAGTATGAAGTCTGCTTTACTTCATATGGAAACCAGCAAAATTTTGATACCCATTTTGTGACCTTTTTATGTCTTTCTTACAGCAAACTATTGAGGAAAAAAAAGGTATATCTGGATATAGTTATACCCAAGAAGAGCTAGAAAGGGTATCAGCACTGAAGAGTGAAGTTGATGAAATGAAAGGACGAACCTTAGATGACATGTCCGAAATGGTGATTACACTTTCTTTTTAGTTCTTTTATTTTATTCTATTGCTAGAAAACAGATGTTTTTGTGTTTTATTTTCAGTGAAACATTCAGATTTTCTTTTCTGTACAGTGTGTTTTATATTCTTTGCTCTGTTCTTATCAGTCTCTCTCTCTTTTTGTGTTGAGGGTGGGTGGTACTGGGGGTTGAACCAGGGTGTTTTACTACTGAGTCACATCCCCAGACCTTTATTTATTTATTTATTTAAATTTTGAGACAGGGTCTCACTAAGTTCTGAGACTGGCCTTGAACTTGCTGGCCTCCTGCCTCTGGGATCACAGGGATATGCCACTGTGCCTAGCTCTATTTTTGTCAATCTCTTTTGAATTTTTCCATTTTAATAAGGATGTTCAACTTCTAATAGTTTATGTATGATTTTTAGATACATATATATAGCAAAAGAATAAATTTTTACAAAAAAATAAGTTTTCCCAAATTATACTACCCTGCCTAATAAAATTATTTCCTTTTAATGTATGTCCTTAGTGTCTTTTCATATTCAGGGCTCTTGTTCAGTTAAAATGAACTGGCACATTTTCATCAGGCATTATAATATTGAAATTTTTCCTTGTTGATAAATAGATGCTGTGCCCCAAACTCTTCAAGTACCCTTGTCTACATTGGATATTCCCCTAGAATCTTCTGAATTTTACCAAAATCTAACTTGTTAAAAAACTAGCATTTAGTACAGAGGCAGCCTCCAGGGCTCTGTCCCTATGACTGGTGTCTATTCTGATTGGTCATTAGTTGTGCCATTCAGTTATTAAGTATTTTTAATATCATGCTGTTCATATTTATGTATATCTTATATAACTTATAAATCATATATTTAAATAGTACAACATGATTATAGTTTGTATAGGCAACTTTGGAATATATTTTATTCATTTAATATTTTCCCATAATGATTTACAGTCTTGATAATTTACACTTTGAATGATTAAATAGTATTCCATCTTGTTGAGGAATCAAAATTAACTAAGTCCCTTTCCCATTGTTTGACCCTGAAGTAATTTATAGTTTTTATACTCTTTAACACTGCAACATATTTTTATGCAAGCAATATTTTCTTTTGAAATTTTTTAAAATGTTGTGTTTTTTGTTTAAATGACAGGTAAAAAAATTGAATTCCCTGGTATCTGAAAAGAAGTCAGCTTTAGCCCCAGTCATAAAAGAACTTCGACAATTGCGTCAAAAATGTCAAGTAAGGGAATATGATTTTGTGACATTTTTAATGTTCTGTCTTGTTCAGATGTACTAGGTAGACTACTGAATATTTTATTTGTGTAATTATAGAAAACAAATAATAATAATAATAATAATAATGTTATCTTTGAAGTTTTTGGATTAATTTATGGTACTAAGTTTGTCATAAAGCTGGGAAAGGAAGAGAAGCAGGAATTTAAACTGAAATCCACAGATGCAACCAGATGAGGCTTTTTCCTTTAAATCATAAGCATGTCATATCTGTAAATATTAAGCCACATCCTTCTATAGCCAAGTAAAGCTCAAGAGTCTGCCAACAAGTAGTGACAAATTAACTTTGAAACTCACTTTGCTGGGAGGCATGAAAAGTGATGAAACACCATTACTTGGAAGCGAATTCTAACCACTGCTTTAAAGATAAACAGGAGGGTTAGTCTTAGCCAGGTGCAGTGGAGCATACCTATAATCCCAGCTACTTAGGAGGCTGAATCAAGAAGATCACAAGTTCAGCCTGACCAGCCTGACAGTTTAGCAAGACCCTGTCTCAAAATACAAAGGGCTGGCCGTGTAGCTCAGTGATAGAGGGCTCTGGGCCCACTCCCCAGAACCATAAAAAGAAAAGAATTTAATGCCTTCCACAAATCTAGGTCAGGTGGCCTCCACCATTTTACAGTTGCAATTATTTCATCACTCTTCCTCTAGTATTGTTAAGTTTGAAGGTGAGCTGTGCTGCACATGCCTGATGTGGAACTAAAAAACTCTTCATCAGAGTTGGAGAAGCAAAATGAAAAATCATATCAACTTGAAATCACTTAGACATAATTTCCTTTTAATAGAAAATGCCAGAGTCTGAGATAGGTTTAGTGGCTTATCCAAGTAGATTAGTAGTAAGTTAGAGACTTGGGGCTTGATTCTAGCATGTGTATCATTTTATTTCAAATCTGCTTATATCATTACATACCACTGCTATCACAATGGAAGAGACAACAAGCTCCTGCTCCCTGGAGTTCATGCACTAATGGATGAGATGTAAAGAAATTCAAGGAAAACAACAGATAATCCATCTTAAGAAAAATATATAATCAGAATTATATACCTAACTGGTGAGAAAAGAAGCAGAGATGAAGTGATGTCAGGAAGAAGTTTCAGAAAGATGATTTTTTAAAATTTTTTTTGTACAGGGGATTGAACCCAGGTACTCTTAATCACTGAGCCACATCCCTGGCCCATTTTATATTTTTTATCCAGAGACAGGGTCTTGCTAAGTTGCTTAGGGCCTTGCTGAGTTGCTGAGGCTGATTATGGCTTGTAATCTTTCTGCCTCAGCCTTCTGAGCTCCTGGGATTACAAGCATGTGTCACCATGCCTGTCCAGAAAGAAAATTTTGAACAATCTTTTCACATTGAGAACATCAGTAGTTGTTTTCATGGATGCATTCCAATTCATTCATTTTCTTAATGGTTTCCCTAAGTAAGCAACTTAAAGACAAAAGGACTGGTTATATGTATTTCTAGTTATGATAAGATGTCTTCCTGCTAGTAAGCCAATAAATCTATTTGTAACTAGTTTTTTATTAAATCCATTTACATTTTAAATGAAGAGTTTATTGAAAGGTTACTTAGGACAATGAAGGAAGTGGACTTTCAGGGAAATCCAAAAATCAGAACCATAGTATATCTGAAATAAGTAGAGAGGCACTACAATCAGAGAACATTTTGGTTCAGGAAAGTTTCAGCAACCTCACTCAGCAGTGGTAACTTAGGGATAACAATGAATTCGATAATAATCATGATTATTAAGTACTAGCCATGTGCCATACACTGTGACATTACTCATTTAACAATCCAATAAAGTAGGGACTCCCCTTTATGCAGATGAACAAATGAAGGCACAGAGAGGTTAGGGATGTGTGCCCTAGGTCACATAGCTGGCAGATTGCACAGGCAAGTTCTTTTGATTTGTGGTTTTATTCTAACAATTACATTTCCAACACTATCATTAATCGATAATGGTATCTATTAATCTTTATTGTAAAATGATGAAGTTAATATTTTTTTTCTTACTTTTCCTTCCCCATACTCCTCTAGTACCTAATTTTAGTTGATTATATTACCTTTCTTAGTATTTGCTTTTGTACCTTGGATATGCTTATACTCTGACTTGATTTGTTAGCTGTAAATGATGTCATTTGACAGTCCCTCACCTACTTCCAGCAATTAAAAAAATGAGAGAGCTGGGGTTGTGGCTCAGCAGTAGAGTGCTCGCCTCGCACATGCGCTACCCTGGGTTCCATCCTCAGCACCACATACAAAAGTAAACAAGTGAAATAAAGGTGCTGTGTCCAACTACAACTAAAAAAAAAAAAAAAAAAAAAAAAAAAACTAAATATAAAAAAAATTAGAAAACCAGCTTACTTAATTATGTCTTCCACCTTCTTTTCCCTTTTTCCTCCCTGCAGTTTTTATTCAATCATTTCTATCTTGTCAGGGAAATAACAGTTACTTTCTGTTTTGTTACCCCAGTTTCCCCTCTGTTTTTGGCTTTAAGCCTTAATTATTAGATCCAGTAGTTCTTACCAGTCCTTGAATTATTCTTTATCTCACTTCTCTTTGTTTGTCTGGACTTGTCTTCCAGAGGTCCTCAAAAAAGCCTCAGGAGAAAAATGCTCCCTGATTAGTTTTTGCATGAGTTTGCAGTCTACATATTTCTTCCCCACCCCCCACATTTTCATTGGGGCATTATAGTTGTATTTAGTGATGGGATTTGTTGTTGCATATTCATACATGTATATAATATAACATTATAATTTGGCCAATATCATTCTCCAGCACTTCCCCCTTCCCTACCCACCCCTTACTCCTTTTCTCTACTGATCTCCCTTTGATTTTTTGGAGATCCATCCCCACCTTTGTTTTCTTCTTTCTTCTCTAGCTTCTGCATATGGAAAGAAAACATACAACCCTTAACCTTCTGAGTTTGACTTATTTCACTTAACATGATGGTCTCTGGTTCCATTCATTTTCCTGCAAATGACAAAATTTCATTTTTCTTTATGGCTGAATTAAACTCCATTGTATATATACACCACATTTTCTTTATTCATCCCTTGATGGACACCTAGGTGCAACTTACATATTTCAACAGCAGCTTACTAGATCATGCTTTCTTTCCTTGAAGAGTTTTAAAGCATAGCTATATAGTCTTCTAGAGTTAAAGGTGGCTATCAAGAGGTCGGAGGCCAGCCTAAGTTTTTTTAGTGACTTGATCTTATCAAGAGTGTCTATTTTCCATTTGTATTCCATGTGTTCAACAGATCAGGCTTTTTTGCAATGTTATTCAAAACTTCCTGGTGAATGAAGAGTTGTTGTTTAATGGACAAAAAGTCTCAGTGAAAGTTTTTCAGTTGAAAAGGGTTCTAGAGATTGATGGTGGTGATGGTTGCCCAACATTGTAAATGAACTTAATGCCACTGAACTCTGTACTTAAACATAGTGAAGATGGTAAATCTTATGTGTATTTTACTATACCCAAAAGAAAAAACACCTTATTTTTTAAAAAAAGTTTCCTAGTAAATTATATATTTTATTTGTATTTGTTAACCCTCTTGGCTCTTAGTAATGCTTTTTGCCTCAGAGGCTTATTTTGCCTACTATTAAAGCAGGTATGCCAACTTTCTTATCATTAGCATTATTTGGTACATCTTTTTATATGTTCCCTTTGAGTTTTATGTGTCCTTAGTTTTGTCCTATATGTGCCTCATAAATAGCATATAGCTAGATTTTTTTATACCTTTATTTATTTATTTGTTTGTTTGTTTGTTTGTTTATGTGGTGCCAGGGATCGAACCCAGTGCCCTATGCATGGTAGGCAAGCGCTGTACCACTGAGCCACAACCCCAGCCCCGTATAGCTAAATTTTATGTGAATGGGGTTTCTTACATCCACTTTGAGAATCTTTTACTTGGAGAACTTAGTCCCATTTGCACTTACTGGTTATTGATACATTTGGATTCTTAAAAATTCTGTTCATTCTATTTACTGTTTCAGTTTAATTTCTTTTTTTCAACCCCCCATTGTACCAATCCTATTTTGTTTCTCTTTTACGTCTTTTTTTTTCTTCTACTTTGATTCTGATATGATTTACTCTTAAGTTTTTAACATCTAGTCCAGATCTAACAAAGTCAAGAGTTAGTCAGCGTCTCCTAGCAATATAGGACAGCAGAGTAACTTAACACCCTCTCCTATCTTGAATGGATGTTATTAGTCTCTGGCATTTTATTTCCTTCTTATTTCTATCTCTAAAAGTAGTTGTCGGGCTGGGGATGTGGCTCAAGAGGTAGCGCGCTTGCCTGGCATGCATGCGGCCCGGGTTCAATCCTCAGCACCACATACCAACAAAGATGTTGTGTCCGCCGAGAACTAAAAAATAAATATTAAAAAAAGTAATTGTCATTGTTATTATAATTGCTATTTTATACAATCATTTCCTGTTTAGATTTATCCAGATAGTTAGCAGTTCTCACCAATGCTGCTTATATTCTACTCCTTCCTTCTGGATCCTGTTTCCTTCTTCCTGAATTTCAGCTTTCCTTGTTTTGTATTCTTTAGTAGTTCTCTCAGTAAAGAATCACTACAACAAATAATGTAACCTTTTTGGGGGATGTTTGTGTGAATAATGGCTTGGTCAGAAAAAATATCTTTTCACTGCTTTCTCTTAATGCATTGAAGGGTCTGCTATCAGTTTATCTTTTCTTTTTGGGCCATTTTGCTCATATAATTGGTTTTAATGTCTTTATCTTTTTCTTCAATGGTGTCTAATTTTGCTACCATAATCTAAGTGTATATCTAGAATTTATTTTGTGTCTTTATTTCTGTAAAAATTGTATATAATACATTCAAATATTCTCTCCTCCATTTTTTTTCTAGTCTGTTTTCCATTTAGACATGTGTTATACATGCCTATTCTGTTCCTTATTGCTTAACCTCAGTTTCATGATTTTCATCTTTTTGTTTATGTTGAATGTTGAGTAATTTCTTCAGTTCTCTGTTCTAATTCAATGTTTTTATTGTCACTGGTGTCTAATCTTAGATATATTCTAAACACTTTAATTTCTGTGACTTATGTTTTTCATTTTGATTTTTTCAGTGTGATTTTTCTAATCCTTTCTATTTGTTTTTTTAAATTTTAAGCATATTTACTTAATGAGCTTATTTCTAGGATCCAAAGTTTTTGAGGTGTGATCCTGCTGTAATTTATATCTTCTGATTCTTACTCCTTAATGTATTAATTGTTTGCTTACATGTTTTCTGCTTTGAGACTGTCAGCCTGCCATTAACATGATTTTGTCTCTTGAATCTTGGCAGCTAAGGTGAAATATGTGTCCCTCCAGAATGGATTTGAAGTTATTCTGCCAGGGTTTTTAGAAATAACACAAGCTTGGAGCTAATTTTGAGCTTATCTTGGGAGTTCCTAGACCATGCGGTGGGGTAAATACTAACCTCAGGCCTACCTGATTTCAGGCCTCCTTTCCTTGTCTGCTGTCTCTGCAGCACTAGAGTTGCATAATGATCAGCTTGACTATAAGACTGACCAACCAAAAAGGCTTTCATCAACTATAGCATCTTCATCTCTTCAAGAGGCCCAGTAGCTACCTAAGTAAAGAACATCTGCTGCTCCTTCTCCCACTTAGGGTGTATATGACTGTTACCCTTGAGAGTCATAGCTATAGCTGTAGGTCACTTTGATAAATGAAAGCCACAGCCCCTTTTCCCACACTATCTTTTATACTAGTCACCCCAAGTCAGATACAATTCTTTGTTGTATGGACAACAAAGGCAGCACACACAACTTCCATTTCCAAGGAAACTGTATTATGTGAAACCAGAGTCATTCTCAGGGACTGGTATTAACCCTTTACTTACAAGGTCCTAAGTTGAAGGCAGTTTGGATTTATTACAGGACCCTCAGTTCTAACTTCCTGCATAGGCCCAAGGTATTCTTCTGCCCTGTCTGGACATCAAAAATCATTCTATTACCAGGATTGACTGCCTTCAACTCCTTTCACCAAGAGTAGCCACTGTGTCATCTGTTGCTTACGACCCTGGTGATTCCTCTTACTTCCTTGAGAATTCAGTTCAGCTCTGTATTTAAAAGAATATGTACCTAATCAAGTATTTTTTCAATACTTTAATCATTTCTAGGTTTTGCAGCAGATTTTCAGATAATCTCCTTCAAAATATTACATTAGAATAAACATTGAAACTACTGAAAATGGCCTGAACTCAAATTCTGACACCACCCCTTTCCAGCAGTATATCTTTGGCAAGGTATATGCCCCCCCTGAATGTTCTCCAAGCATTGTGTGGGATAGTAATAGCCCTTCAAGGAACTTTTATGAGATTCACTTATTGTTAAGGGTCCAGTTCAAACACCCTAGAAAATTCTTCTGATCAGGCCCTTATCTAAGCCTTCATCCTCCCTTTTCACTACTTCCCAGACCCACTCCAGCCTAATAAACAGTTTGTAAGTTCCTTAATTGTTCTTGTTCTTTCTTCCAATCCTTCATACATAGTGTTCCTTTTTTAAAAATATCCTCTTCCCCTTGTTCACCTTTCCCCTGACTAATCTTACTAATCCTTATGCTCAGTTTCTCCAGGAAGTTGTCACATTCACTGATCCCTAAGCCTGGGCTGGGGTGTGTGAGAGTCCTCTGTGCTCCTATGCACCTTGCATTTGCCCATCAGAGCGCCCAGCAGCCTGTTTACTTGTTTGAATGTTACTTGAGGGGAAGACTTTGGGGCTATTTTGTTCACTGTTTGTATCCCAAGCTCCTAATAAAGAGCCTGGCACACAGCTCACTACATGGTAGCTATTATTCTTATCAGCATTTCCATCTGTCATAATTCTCAAATGTCTGATTGTTGTATAAATAACTCTTAAGTATGCCAAGAAGCTTAGAGTTAAGTTACAAGACTGACAAGGGCACGCATTGTTTCAGAGCCACATTTTAGGCCTTTGTTTTTCACTTACTCAATCATTTGCCCTTTTCATACTAGGAACTAACCCAGGAGTGTGACGAAAAGAAATCCCAGTATGATAGCTGTGCAGCAGGCCTGGAAAGCAATCGGTCCAAATTAGAACAGGTAAGAAGAGAATTTTTATTATAACAATTTAGCAAAAACTGCTATGTATGCACATTTTCACTATATCAGTGTCAGAAGATTCCCAAGTCTTTATCATCATCTTCTGACCTGTCTTTCAAGCTTCAGAAGTGTTTCTTTAAACTTTATATATACACACTGAATTTTTTCATCTATACCACTACTGCCAAAGTCCAGAGTCCATTGTCACTTGCAAGGTTTCCCACAGTAATCTTCTACCTGCCCTCCTGCTTCCACTTGTTTTTCTAAGTTTCATTCTCCATAGAGTAGTCAAAGAAACCTGTCTAAAATTTAAACCATCCTCCATTGGCTTCCTGTAGCACTTAAAATCTGACTTCCAGCTGGGTGCAGTGGCACACGCCTTGTAATTACAGGCTCAGGAAGCTGAGGCAGAAGGATTGCAAGTTTCAAAACTAGCCTTTGCTAGTTTTAATGAGGGCCTAAGCAACTTAGTGAGACCCTGTCTCTAAAAAAATTTTCAAATTAAAAAAGAGCTGATGATGTGGCACAGTGGTTGAGTGTCCTTGGTACCAAAAAAAATAAAATAAGATCTGACTTCCAAACTGGTATACAAGGCCCCACCTGCCTCATTAACTTCATATCCATGTGCTGTGATTCTCATCCATGTGGGTAGCCTCATGGGCTTTCTTCCTGAACTCCAAACAGGTCCAGCTCATTTTCACCTCCAGGCTTTTGCATGTGCTCTTCCCTCTGCCTGGGGCACTCTACCCTCACTCTTTGTTTTACTCTCTTCTTTCATCAAGCAGGTTTTAGCCTACAAATCACTTCCTCTTAAACACCTCTTAGCACCCTATACTCCTTCCCAACCTGGCCCACCCTGTCTCCATATCACATTCTACTGTTGAGTTTTCTTTGTAGCACTAATTCCCATCTACAATCACTTTCACTTCATGTTTTGTTGTTGTTGTTGTTGTTGTTTACCATCAGCCTATCTCCTTTACTTAAATAAGAGCAAGGACCTGTCTGGCTTATTCCCTGCTGTGTCCCCAGCACTGAGGACAGTGCTGGACACAGTAGAACTTAATAAATGAACAACTGAATCCTCAAGTTTTGGAGTAATATGCATCATCTCTAAAAATAAAAAATAAAAACCTGTTCTGTCAGTAAAAAAGATTTATAATTGCAGAAGAAGAAATGGCTCTCTGGTGTTTCTTTTATTGTACATGTAAAGTCATCCTTTTTTCATCTGTCTTATTCTTTCAATAATGTTGCCCATTTAAACTAATTGTAGGAAGTTAGAGGACTCCGTGAAGAATGTCTTCAAGAAGAGAGTAAATACCATTATACAAATTGTATGATTAAGGTAAGACAAAGAAAGTGGATCAGAAACTTTTCTGAGTTTTTTTTTAAATCAAAGATTTCCCTGAAACTTGTCTTTCTATTTAGAACCTAGAAGTTCAACTTCGTCGAGCTACTGATGAGATGAAGGCATATGTCTCTTCTGATCAACAAGAAAAAAGGAAGGCATTAAGGCAAGTGATTTTTTTATATTGAGTTTTTAATTTCTTACTTATAGAAGTTTAATAAATAAATAGAATTATACATATTTAGAATATTTAAATAAGCAGATGGTAAGCTATTGTATAGGACTAAATTTTATTAAACATCTTCTGGATATTCCAGCCCTGCTACTAAATAGAAATACTTGTATTTTATTTCTTGCTTGTTTGCTTTTTTTAATATGGTAAAATATGTATAATAAAATTTACTATTTTAACCATTTCGTAAGCATACAATCCCATTAGCACTTATTATATTGAAAATGCTGTGCAACCATCACTACTATATATTTTCAAAACTGATTCCTCATTGCAAACACAAACTTTTATAACCATTAAGCAAAACTCCTCATTTCCAGAAATACATATTTTTTTAAAATATTTTTTTTTAGTTGTAGATGGACACAATAGCGTTATTTATTTTTATATGGTGCTGAAGATCAGATCCAGTGCCTCACACATGTGAGGCAGGCACTCTACTGCTGAGCTACAGCCCAGCCCCAAATATGTATAATTTTATAGTTGCTTTGTGTGTGTGTGTGTTGGTGCTGGTGATGGAACCCAGGGCCTCACGTACAATGAGCAAGCTCTCTACCACTGAGCTACATCCCAATCCTATAGTTGCTTTTTTATAAGCATTAACATTCGTTTCTTTTTAAAGCCCCACATGGCTGGGACTCTTATCATCTGCCTGTTAATTGTGCAGTGTGATGACTGCATTTTAGCTAGAAACGATGTGATTGCAGTGTGCCAGCATTTAAAGTGAGAAGAGTGTATAAATACTACTTAGTCCTTATATGGTGATTCTTTTTGTAATCCTAGCTTGTGGCATACTTTAATAAATCAAATCATTATATCTTTAAAAAGTTCATTTATAGTTGAATTGCCAGCTATAATAAAATTCAGTCATTGAACAACGTAAGCTTTATTTGCCCCTCATCACAATTCAAATGTTTTGCTCTCACAATCCAATAAGATCTTGATGTTTAGGATTCACATTTATTTGAGATTATATTTAAGATTTTGATGGGGGTTGGGATGTAGCTCAGTGGCAAAGTGTTGCCTTGCATTCGCAAAGCCCTGGGTTCGACCCCCAATTCCAAAAAAGACAAAAAAAAAAAAAACCCACCAAAAAAAAAATAATAAGATTTAAAAATTTTTTTTAATTTTTTAAAAATTTTTTGAGTGGCATATACATTAATATTACAAAAATAAATCTAAGAAATAGTGTCTTTGCAGAGTCTGAATGTTTATATGTATATAGTACACTGGAATGCAAGCCAGACTGAAAATGTCCTATAAACAGAGCAATGTTTTTTTCTAATATATACTCTCACACATTAAACTAAAAATGTCCTCATTCAGATTCTTTTGCTGAATGCAAATTTTGCTTTATAAATCTATATGGTCAACGCTAAGATATGAGAATAGTTCTTAAAAAATAAAAAGGTTACAGAAATTAAGTTCCATTTTTTTCAGAATTATCAATATAAATAGTAAAGAAAGAAATAATTGCTCCTGAACTATCGATTTTTATTTTTATTTTTTGGTTGTGCTGGGGATTGGACCCAGGGCCTTGTACATGCAAGGCAAGCACTCTACCAACTGAGCTATACCCCCATCCCGCTCTCAACTATTGATTTTCTAATCATTTTTCTAGCAAGATGTTCTTTTTCATCATTAAAAAATCATTATAAACCTTCACTGTTCCCTACTTTTGCTGTGGAAAAATATTGTGCCATGATTATAGCAATACATAAGAATATTATGATATTCTTTTTTTTAAGAGAGAGAGAGAGAGAGAGAGAGAGAGAGAGAGAGATTTTAATTTTTTAATATTTATTTTTTAGTTTTTGGCAAACACAACATCTCTGTATGTGGTGCTGAGGATCGAACCCGGGCCACATGCATGCCAGGCGAGCGCACTACCGCTTGAGCCACATCCCCAGCCCAGAATATTATGATATTCTAACCCTATTAATACGTATCTAAAATATCAGCATGGACACAGCATTTTTAAAAAATATTTTTTAGTTTTCAATGGACTTTTATTTTATTTATTTATATGTGGTGCTGAGAATTGAACCCAGTGCTTCACATGTGCAAGGCAAACGATCTACCACTAAGCCACATTGTTATTCCATTTTCAAATTTTACAGTTCTTTCGGTGAGCCCCAAAGTATAAGAAATTAGCTTGGCTTTGAAAAATTGTTTGCTCTTAATGCTACTTAAGAAGGCAACATATCTTAGCTCAGGATACTGGAGAAGGAATCATAAAACTTTCTTCTAATCTGGTTTTTCACTTTCTAGTTGTGTGACCTTGGACAGATCACTCTATTGTCTATAAAATGAGAGCATCATTTATAGAATCAAGTAATAGAATATACACAGCAGTGCTTTGGCAACTGTATAGCATGATACCTAGAGAGCAAAGTCCCTGTCTGTCCTGTTTTGTACTTGAAACCCAGAGCACACCTAACACCTAATATTCTATAATATTCTCTCTCTCTCTCTCTCCCTCCCTCCCTCTTTTTTATTTAATCCAGGTCCTTTTTTTTTTTAAGTTGTAGATGGACACAAAACCTTTATTTTATTTTTATGTGGTGCTGAGGATCAAACCCAGTGCCTCACACAAGCTAGGCAAGTGCTCTACCACTGAGCCACAACCCCAGACCCCCATAATTACTTATTAAATAACTATTGGATTAATTTAGATTTTAGTATGTATATCATATTAATAAGCCTGTTAATATATTGAAAAATTTTTACATAATTGGAAATGTAGGAATAATTTGAACAATTCTGAGGCCTAGAAGAATAAATAAATTATCTAAAGCAATCTGAGCTATACATTCTTGTTGAGTAATATGTCATTTATATCCTTCTAGCTGTTTTTCTTTGGCAAACTGGAAAACCAAACAGTTTGACTTAGTGTCTCATAAATTTTAAGAGTAAAATTAAGTTCATCAGGAATATATTTATTCTCTTCCACCCTCATTCCTGTGCATAAATTCTACCTTAACTTAAGCTCTGTAAGGATCTTGGGTACTTTTGATTGCCATTCTCTCTATTCTGCTCACTTTTGTATCCCTTTTTTGCACAAATGCATAATGATCTTTCTCTTCATTTAGGCTGCTATATTTTCTCTTCTGGTTTATTATTTCTTAGAGTCTCAATTTTGTATTGTTTACTTTTGTTAAATACAATCTATTTACATTCAAATATAAGGTCTACAGTCTCTCTTATGTTCTTTGTCATTTGTTTCTTTGTCCTCTATTCTTCAATTTTTGTCCTTGACATGTCACCCACTTTATATCTTATTTTTGTCTTGTATGGTCAAGACAATTTTTTTTAAATTTTTGACATTTTAAAAAATGTTTACATTAAAACTTATTTTTCTGTCATGTGCAAGATGAACAAATGAGAACTTACTTGAAACATCCAATCTGTCTAGATGATTAAAATGCCCATGCATGTTAAATATAGATAGTAAAATATATGAATTTGTGAATTTCTTTTTGCTAAAATTCATATGAAATGCTGTCTTTTGGAAATGGAACTGTTAAACCACCTCTGAGCAGTATAGTACTATCTATACTTTTTCAGTGATGTGGAAGAGGTGGGAGGGAAGCAATTACAAAAGGTAATGTGTGCGGGGTACAGTGGCACACACCTGTAATTCCAGTGGCTCAGGAGACTGAGACAGGAGGATTGCAAGTTCAAAGCTAGCTTCAGCAACTTAGTGAGGTCCTAAGCAATTCAGTGAGACCCTGACTCTAAATAAAATACAAAAAAGATATGGGGGTGTGGGTCAGTGGTTGAGTGCCCCTGAGTTCAATCCCTACTACCCCCTCCCCAGGGGAAAAAAAAAAAGGAAATGTGTTAGTGTATTCATACTTAGGCATTTTAAGACATCATTTTCCTGTATTTTTTTTGCATTTTGTTTTGCTGGGTAAACAGTGCATATAATGAACAAATGAGTCCAAATTTTGCAACACCTAGCCTGTAGATGTTAAAGAGGTTGCCAGTGTATGACCAAGTAGTTAGTAAAATTAGCACATTTTGTACATTTGTGTTGAAATTTATAGGAAACCTTGTCCTTTGTAAATGACTTCTGGATATGAATTTGTTCAACTATCTCTAAGCAGGACATATGCTTATACTTGTCCACTGAACTGAAAGTAGAGAGGAAGGAAGTGAGAAGGAAAAGCTTCAAGGACAAAATGGTCATTATTAGAAGATACATCAGATTATAACCATTGCTAGGTGTGCAATTTTATGTACCAGTGCTGTGAATAATAGTATCTATGTTAAATGAATTAATGTTTAGGGTTCTTATGTATATATACATATGTATATATATAAAATATTTAGAAGTATTTGATATATTTAAAAGTAATAGAATAAAACTTTTTGTAAATAGGTTTTAAAAACTTATTTTTATTTAGCTTACAAAAGAAAAACTTATGGGCTGGGGATGTGGCTCAAGCGGTAGCACGCTCGCCTGGCATGTGTGCGGCCCGGGTTCTATCCTCAGCACCACATACAAACAAAGATGTTGTGTTCACCGAAAACTAAAAAATAAATATTAAAAAAATTCTTAAAAAAAAAAGAAAAGAAAAACTTATAAAAACAAAGTAATCATTATGAAACAATGTTCACAGAAATTTATGCTGTCCACATGGCCGCGCCTTTTTGGTGTATGTTATGCCATTTTTTTTCACAGACATTTGCTAATACATCTGTATAAACATTTTCCCCTCTATAGGCATTTAGTTTGTTTGTTTGCAGATTTATTTCTATTCTAAGCACTGGAGGGAGTTTTTTTGTCATGTGATTTCCTAGAAATAGAATTGCAGAATTATATACTATTTAATGTTTAAAATGGGTATTCTTTCTCCTTCCTGCAAGCCTTGTTAAAGTATAATTTAAAATAGGTTGCCATTGTTTTAAGGGTATAATAACCAGAAAAGCACTTAACATCTTAATTCTCTTAATTACCTATGCAATGTTTTGTCTTCTTTTTTTTTTTTTTTCCTTAAATTACTGTTTGCTAGAACTGATTGAAGACAGGGAAACAAAAAGTGTTTGAAAATGGATTTCATTCTGACTCTAGTACCCATTTTAAACTATTTTGACTAATATATTTAGATAGGTCTGTTAATTTATAATTTAGTTGTATGATTAAATCAATTGAAGTAAATTGAAAATAAATCATTATGTTGACTCCTTAGGGAACAGTATACCAAAAATATTGCTGAACAAGAAAACCTTGGAAAGGTGAGAATTATTTTTTTCTTTTTAATATATCTAACTAATTCAGGCTTTTAGTTCATGGTTATGATGTTGTTCTTTTTAAAAGGTTATAGTATAGTTTTTTTTAAGGGAAATTGTTAAATTTTTTTTATAGATGAAGACCATTCCTTAGGAAGTCAGGGGCTGGAGGTGTAGTTCAGTGCTAGAGCACTTGCCTAGCATGCATGAGGCCCTGAGTTCAATTCCCAGCACAAAAACAACAAAAAAAGAAAGAAAGAAAGAAAGAAAGAAAGAAAGAAAGAAAGAAAGAAAGAAAGAAAGAAAGAAAGAAAGAAAGAAAATCTATTGTGCCTTCTTATTTATTTATTTATTGGTGCTGGGAATCAAATTCAGGGCCTTGTGCATGCTAGTCAAGCACTCTACCACTGAGCTACAGTCCTAACTCTACAGCAGAATTTTTGGGGAAAAAAATCATCTAGCTTTAAATAACAGTTCATAATAAGGTTCTTATTATAGTTTTCAGATTATTCTCACATTTTTCTATTTATGAAATATACATATAGTTATTCATTTATTTTATTTAATAAAGACAAAGCCTTCTATGTACTGGTTTAAGCCCTTTACAAACATTGATTCATTTAACATAGACAACTGAAAAACCTTATGGATTAGCTATTGACAAAACAAAATACCTGAAAAAAAACTATTGATTTCAGGCCTGTGACGAGAGTACTAGATGACAATGGCAGGGAGTCTATAGCAGAGCAAACTGCTAACCTCATGAGGAAGCAATAGAGAAAGACTAGAACTAGGTCCCACAGTCTCCTTTAAGAGCATGCCTCTGGTGTCCTACTTCCTAAAGGTTTTACCACCTCCCAATAACACTACCCTAGGGAACCAAGGCTTTAACACATGGACCGTTGGGGGAATATTCAAGATCTAAACTACAGCACCTTACTTAAAATATTCAGCTCCCAAAATTATCTGAGGACTACTAAAATAGGAGTTTATGACTGAGTCTTGTTTTCTTAGTTCTCTGAGCCATTCCTACTAAAAGAGGTGGTAGGTACTAAAGGCCTTGACCATTAGGATTAAATAACTAACCAATTAATTATTGGAATTGACTTCATATAGCAACATGCTTTAACAACACTAACCATGTCATTCTTAGAGGAAAAAAAGACCTCTGTCAGAAGAAAGATGACCGATTATTGACTGGCATCCTGGATAAGCCCCCTAACAACTTTATTTCTTCATGTTTAAACTGAAATAGGTAGATGAGAAACTTAAAAATTAAATGACCAAGATGTGTTCTGAGGTCATCATCAGTGATTTTAAGCCTGTTGTATGATGAAGGCTAACCATGTTTCATAATCCCCATATCTTCTCTTTCTTTAAATATCCAATCAATGTTCAAATTTCACCACTTGTCTCTTATATGAGTCAGCATCTTAATAAGAGTTCATATATTTTTATTAGTTGATTAATTTCTTGAGTTTCTTCTTCTCTAGGGTTATTTTAGTTTCACTATTGAAAATCAAGTTTTCTTAGATTTTCTAATTATCAAGTTTGTAGCATCATCATTGTTCAGCTGCAATTTTTCTTTTACAATGCTGACCATGTATGGGTATCTAATTTCACTGTAAAAATTCTTGAGTGTGCAACATGGAAATAATTTCATTTATACACTATATATATATATATGTAAGATTGAAGTTTGTCCATTCTTAAAGTACAAATGAGAAAAGTATGGCTTTGTTTCAGTCTTAATGCATTTATACTGACTAGCTGTTGATCTGACTCAGTAAATTGCTCATGTAAAAATTATTTGTCCTTATTTACATTTTCTGGTCTGAATTATAAAATATACATGTGTCTATGATTTTACATAAAAGCTAAATTAGCTCCTAGAAACTGATAAGTAATATTCTAAAGGTGATCTTCAGAAAAACAAATGTTATAGAAAACAGTAGAGTAGTTGCTAAATAGTCTTCATTGTTAAAAAAAAAATCTTATTATAGAAAATTTCAAAACTATATAAAAAGTGGAGAAAATATCCATGTATAACCCATTACTTATCTTCAATAATTAAACTCCTGGCCAGTCTTGCTTTATATATAGTCTTACCCATTGCCCCCAATTTTTTCATCTGGTCATATTTTGGTATGTGTCATAAAGACTCCTTTTGAAGATAACTATAAAACATTCTCATACCAAAAATAATTTAACAATAATTTCATAATATCCAGTAATCTATTTCAGACTTCACCAGTTTTTTTTTTAATATCTTTATTTTATTTATTTATTTATTTATTTTTGTATGTGGTGCTGAGGATTGAACCCTGTGCCTCACACATGCCAGGCAAGCGTTCTACCACTGAGCTGCAACCTCAGCCCCTGTTTCTTTGTTTTTTTAATGGCTCATTTGTTTGAATCAAGATCTAATAAAACTCCTTGCATTGCTATGTAATCTCTTCTTCACCAATTTATTCATCCATCTTTTTTCCTTGGAGTTTGTTGAAAGAAAAAAAAGTCTAGTCATTGGTCCTGATGAGTTTCCAACACTTTGAATTTTGCTGTGATATCAATCAGAATGTTTTTCTGTCCCCAGTATATCCTGTGAATTTTTAAATGTTTTTTGATATTTGACAAGAATACTTCATAGGTTGTGGTTCTTCTATCAGAAGGCTTTCTTCTTGTGATATAGGCAGATATTTATAATCAATTCCTAGATACATAATTCATGATGGGCAAAATGGTGGCATTCTAATTAAGTTGTTCCCTCTCCATTTAATTATATAAAGTGCAACTAATCTTTATCAACCATTTAGTTAACTTGAGGTACAGATCATATAAGAAAGGCAGAATAACCACTTGACTTACTTTTTTTCTTGAAGCTTGTCCATTCTTAAAGTACAAATGAGAAAAGCTTTGTTTCAGTCTTAATGCATTTATACTGACTAGCTGTCATTTTTCTGGTTTTCAAAATGATGAGTTGATTTTGTTTATCATCCTTCAAAAGTATCTATGACTTCCACATTGACTATCTTTGGTATATTTCTGTTGTAATTATTATTATTATAAGTGCTCAAATTATCATCTATTTGGGCAGTGAGAGTTTCTAGAATTCAGTTTCTGAATCCTTTTGAAATAACAGTAGACTTTGATGGCTTCTTTATTTTCTGGTGTGACAAAGGTGAACCTAGAGTTCTTCTTATACATATCCTGTTCCAAACCTAGACTCAGCCATTTCTTTAAGAAGCACTTATTTGTTCTGGTTTGTGATTTGTAAATAAATGGCTAATAGCCATTTTTAATTATTACATTAATGAGAGTAAAGAAATTAAAGGAAACTTTCTAAAGCTGATTCCTCATTTACAAGACAACTTATGAATTCTATGTGTGCAATTCCTTTATAGAATAGAATTCCTTAAGGAAAAAAAGGAATAATGTTCATGTTTAAAGACATGTTTTGTTTTTTTTTTAAAGAGAGAGTGAGAGAGGAGAGAGAGAGAGAGAGAGAGAGAGAGAGAGAGAGAGAGAGAGAGAGAGAGAGAATTTTTAATATTTATTTTTTAGTTCTCGGCAGACACAACATCTTTGTTGGTATGTGGTGCTGAGGATCGAACCCGGGCCGCACGCATGCCAGGCGAGCGCGCTACCGCTTGAGCCACATCCCCAGCCCTAAAGACATGTTTTTGAATAAAGTTATAAACAATAATTTGTGTTTGGGATTCAGTATGATTGTGAATAATTGACTTGCATCCAAAGAGTTCATTTTAAATAATATGAAAATATTCTTTTAATTCTCTTATTTTGAAAAATATCTGAATGGATGCCAATGTGCACAGAAATGTTTGTCAAGCCTTGAATCCTATTAAAGACCCAAACTAAATTAACAAATCTAATTAGAGATTATTCTTTGATTGGAGAGGTGTGCCTCAGTGGTAGAGCACATGCTTAGCATGTGCAGGGTCCTGAGTTTGATCCCCAACACCCAAAAAAAAAAAAATTATTTTACCCTTCCAATGTAGTGTTCTGCTGCAAATCTTTGAGGATAGTGAGACCCTGTCTCCAAATAAAAAGTGGTAGCAGCAATTTGTCTTTTAAGCAAAATGAGCCAATGACTAAGTTTTCCCCAATTTCCATACAGTGGCATTTAAAAAACAAAGTTCCTTAATCTTAAACAAAGGTTCTAGAATAGATCTAAGTTTTCAAGGCAAACCCAGATTAACTAGTAGACAGAACATTCATAGACATCCTCAGGCTAATTGAGTCTCCCCTTTTCCTTTAAAGAACAATGAAACCCAATTTAGCAAGGCCCTAAGCAACTCAGTGAGACCCTATCTCCAAATAAAAATTCAAAAAGGGCTAGGGATGTGGCTCAGTGTTTGAGCCCCCTTAGGTCAATCCCTGGTACAAAACAAAACAATTTCTTGTACTTCATAATTAAAAACAAAATAAATCTGTATTAAATGACAATAAGCTTTTGAATATATTATATACTAAAGTCAGTTGTACTCAGGAAGTTACAGGTTTCAAATATACATACAGTTGTATAGCAAATTAAATTTAATATTTCTTACACAAAATAGTATCCACATTCTGTCTTTGGTTCTTTAAATAACTTTTACAGGTTATTAGGATTTTTGACAAGGGAATTATTCCAATAATACAAAAAAGTTACAGTTTAAGTTGTATCTTAATTTAAAATCATGCTCAGAACTCTTAAAATTCTTGGTTTGCTTTAATGTCCTTTCCAAATACTTTTAAGAGGATAAAAATGTTTGTTGTAAGATACATTATGTATAACATATAAACTTAAATAGATGTATTCATATGCTAGGTATGGCATAAAAATTATGCTGGTTATATTTTAAATTTACACATTTTAAATTCTACTTTGTTGAGTTGCTATTTACTGTTAACTTTGCTTTCATTATCCATAGCTGGGGTGGGTAGTATTTAATAAGTGACTTGAATCTTCAGCTTAGTTTATCCTCTTATTTGGGCGAGTACCTACCACCATTCTCATTTGTCCTTAGATTAGCTAGTAGATCTACCCTGTGCTAAAAGAGAAAAAGATGAGGATGTTCCTGTGTAACCTGCTTCCATGTCTTTGTGTGTTTTTCTCTCCCTCTTGGTGATTTTCCTCATACTCCATGTCAGTGTAGATATTTCTGTCACACTGTTTCCTTATATGTACACTGTTGTTGTCTTCTCTCTGTTCGCCTCCTTCTTCCTTCCCCCATCCCTCCTCTCCTTCCTCCCTCTCACCTCACCTCCTCTCTACCACATCTTTCATTGTCTTTTGAGTTTGTGTTGACCTTCCTTTCAGTCAGCCTTCCTTAATCTCCCATAATGTAGAATCTAAATTATTTCGTAATTAATTGAAAAAATTTTTTTACTGATGTTTATAGTTTTCGAATCAACAAGTAAAACTTTTGGCAACTGGAATTTTCTAGTCTGTTAGTAACAAAATAAATTCTGAGAAGGATTCTGGCCTACTAAATGCTATGTTTTTTGTTTTTTGGGTTTTTTTTTAAATAATCCCTATGTCTTCCCCTTAGGAATATGTATATAATTGATTAGTTTGAACACACAGAGAGCATATACTGTTTCAGGATAGAATATAACATCTAGTAATAACAGCAACATACATAATACATGATAGCTTAGCAAGTATTTTCATATATATTGACATGTGAAAAATATTATAAGGGCCAGATCATTTTATTGTCCACTAATATTAGCCATAATTGACAACTGAGAAAACAGGTTCAAAGAACTTGCTTCCTCTAGTGACAAAGCTAAAGTTAAGACTCATCTTTTGACTTCCAAAATCTGTATTCTATACCATGACACTATTCTATTTTCCTAATTCCCTTTATTTTCCCCTCTCTTTTTTTTATATTGTTCTGTTTAATATAAGGTTGTTCTACATCTACCTTAAACTTAATTAGCTTTAATAATCTCAGTTTTGACATGTTGTAGGAGAACCTTGTTCTTTAACTATTACTCATCAAATGCACAAAGCATTCCATATTCCTCTGACTTACAACAATAGAAATAAATTCCTATAACTGAGATTTAATTATTCTTGATTTTTTTTTAATGATAGAAACTCCGGGAAAAACAAAAAGCTGTACGAGAAAGTCATGGTCCAAACATGAAGCAAGCAAAAATGTGGCGTGATTTTGAACAATTGATGGAATGTAAAAAACAGTGCTTTCTGAAACAACAAAGCCAAACCTCCATTGGTCAGGTAATTCAGGAGGGAGGAGAGGATCGACTGATCCTCTGAATATGTATGTCATCTTTTGGGATTTTAGTTGAAGTTACCAGAAATAAGTATAATCTCATAATGTATTTCTTTTCTTGAAAGTGATTTGTACAACATTTTGCTTTCTGATTAGCCATTCATTATTAAGTTTTCTTGGGAAATAAAATTAGGATATATTTAGGTTTTGAAGTTTTTTTAATATAAAAAAAGACTTTTATAGTTTTGCTTAGTTTAGACGTCAGTGGTGTCTTCTGAGTTTTATGAGACAGGAGACTAAGTTAACTATCTGTAAATGTAAACATATATCCATTAAGAAACATGTAGTTTTTTAAAACTGTAATAACCCCAATGGCTTAATGTTTCTCTTAATCTTTTTTTAACTTTAGAGGAATCTTTTAGGAACTAATATCTCTTGTTTTGAAGAAACATTTATCTGAAGTTCAGCAATTCCTACAGTTTCACTTCACTTTCTTTTTCTTCTGTAAAATGCAAGAAAATTTAATATTTTGACTAACATATTTGTTCTATTCATGTAATTTGAAGGCAAATAAAACTTGGTGCATATATCATGGTTATTTATTTTAAAACTGTGTAGTTGTCTTGTGTCAAAATTTATTCTTTTTAATTAGGTACTCACATTCTAATACTAAAGGATTATTATTTCCACAAAAATCTATGTATAGATTTAATATAATCTGATAGTTTGGGATGGTTATTTTACGAATAAAAATTGTCATAAAATGTAGTTGTTATCATGTACTAAAAAAATTAGCATAAGATTCCTGGTGAAATTCAAGAATTCAAAATGCTTCCAGCCTCTGTTTCATTTGGATAAGGTACTTAAAGATTTCTTTGGTTTTCCTTAAAGAAAGATAATAAATTCATATGCTTTGCTTGACTTCATTTTGATTTCAGTATATTTTTCAAAATATCTTGCCTTTAGATTTGAAAACTTAGATTTCATATTGTTAGTATGTCCATCTTAGGCCAGTTCTTTTTAACTATCCTAAAAAAAATAAATTAAATAAATATATACATTTGTATATGTGTATGTGTTTTGTTTCTACCCTAAGTAAAGTACATAAGCTTTGATCTCTTTGCTCCAAGTGTGCTCTGCTTTTTTAGTTATAGATGGACACAATATCTCTACTTATTTATTTTTATGTGGTGCTAAGGATTGAACCCAGTGCCTCACATGTGCAGGGCAGGTGCTCTATCACTGAGCCACAAACCCAGCCATACTTTTTTTTTTTTTTATTGTGGTTGGATACAATATCTTTATTTATTTATTTATCTTTATGCAGCACTGAGGATCTATCCCAGGTCCTCACACATGCGAGACGATAGATCTACCACTGAGCCACAACCCCAGCCCCATGATCTATTTTTTTTAATATTTATTTTTTAGTTATGGTTGACACAATACCTTTATTTTATTTATTTATTTTTTTTCATGTGATGCTAAGGATCGAACCCAGGGCCCCACATGTGCTAGGCAAGCACTTTACTTTGAGCCACAACCCCAGCAGCCCCCCCACCCCAACCTGTGATCTACTTTTAATATTTGTTTGAAAGCTGCTTTTTTAATATTTATTTTTTAGTTGGACACAATATCTTTATTTATTTATTTTTATGTGGTGCTGAGGATCGAACACAAGGCCTCGCACATGCTAGACGAGCACTCTTGCTGAGCCACAACCCCAGCCCCTCTTTTTTTTTAAATACTTTTTTTAGTTGTAGATGGACTCAATGCCCTTATTTTATTTATGTATTTATTTGTTTTATGTGGTGCTAAGGGTCGAACCCAGTGCCTCACACATGCTAGGCAAGCACTCTACCACTGAGCTACAATCCCAGCCCCAAAACCTTCTTAATTCAATTATCATTTTTGGACATTGAGATAGTATTTGTGTAGTATTGGCTACAGGCTTATTTTTTTAAAGCCAGTAGAAAGTGATGCTTCAATAATCAGAATGTTAATTCCTTTGAAATATTTAAAAGACTAGATGCTGGGGCTTGGGATTGCATATAAATAAATGAATAAAATAAAAGTCCATCAACATCTAAAAAATATTTTTTAAAAAGAATAGATCCTTTTTACAGAAGTAGCATTTCATTTTATTCCCCCAAAAGAGTCAATTCAAAAGCTTATTAAACATAGTGATTTTTTTTTTGATCCCTCCTCTATCTTTGGTGATCCTCTCAAGTTTTAAAATTTTTAACAACAGATATTCCAAAGAATGCTTACAATTCTACCTATTTGATCATTACTTGCCATCTTTATTCTACACAAAAAGAGTATGTGGATTAAACATGAAGGCAGCTCCAAAATTACTTTATTAACTGAAGCAGAATATCATTATTACTTCAAGGAAAGCAAATTGAAAAGAAAACTCTGAAAGTACAAAGTTATTTATAGTTTTTATGTAACAGTGGACATTTAGTAATGCAGCTTAATGGGTTTCGTGCAGTGACTTTCCACTCTTGTGATTTGATTGGAACATTAAAGAGCTTTGACTAACTCTGACAGTTTTTGACAGCTGGCACTTATGGAAGAAGAGCTTATTACATTTTTCCTTCAGGATTAATACTCTAGCTGGCTAATTGATGAGAGCACTTAATCACTTTAGAAAATAATTTATCTTTCACATGATGGCCCAAATAAAGGAAAAAAATGTAGCCTGAGAAATCTGCCTCTATGTTCACAGATTTCCTTCTCTTAGGGCTTGGTGCTGCCAACTGTTGCCTAGGACTGACTGTGTCAACTGTGACTCAAAAGGCCATTGCTGCTTTTGCTCTCTGTTGGTTCAGGAAACAGTCCAACTTTAAAGGTTATCTTTTAAGAAGAATCTTATAGTAGGAAGGTATATTTTCTGTTAACAACTGATTCAAGGTCATGTATTTTCCAGGTCCAGAGAGTGTACCAGAGGATTTTAGAACATTGTACAAAGGCACATGAAAATCAACTCAGCAATTACAGAACAGCTGCCTTTTTCTTTAATAATTCTATCATTTTGCTTTAATTCAATAGGCAGTAATATTAAAATAAGTCATTTAATTAAACTGTCAAATAAATGCAAATGACCAGACATGGTAGTATATACCTGTAATCCTAGGAATTACTCAGGAGGCTGAGGCAGGAGGATGGCAAGTTTGAAGCCAGCCTCAGCAACTTAGTGAGACTCTGTTTCAAAATAAAAAGTAAAAAAGGACAGGGTATGTAGCTCAATGGTAGAGTGCCCTGGGTTTAATCTCTAGTACCATAAATAAATGCAAATATATTATTCTTCCTGATTATTAGCATATAGGACATGTATACATTGTTTGAAAATTTTTAATCTCTGCATCTTTTAGGTGTATAAGTTTTTAAATTAAGAAATACATAGCTCTTTTTGATAATTTAAGGAAAAAAGGCTGGATATGTATTCTAATTGAAAACAAATTAGCAGAATTATCCAGAACTGAGTATAAAATATGTACAAATGGGTAACTTACCAAAACTGCCTTTACAAAGGCAAAGTTTATGTTGAAAAATGACTTTGTATGGAGGAGTGTGTCTTGCAGAAACTTTATATAAAACATTCACTCAATGTTAGTAATTGACGAATGTGAATAAAAAGACTTGTTTCCGCAAAGAGTTCTAGATGCTTACATCATTCCTCTTGCTTGGCCTGAAGGAGTCTAGCCCTAGGAAGTGGGTGAGATGGCACCCTGATGATTAAATGACCTTAATCTTGATTGTATCAGTAGTCTCTCCCATTGTTGTAGGGTGGTGAGATTTAGATTGTATATACAGGTCCTTCTTTTTTAGATAATCCATGGCAGCAGAAGAATAAAGTATGTCCTTAGTAAATATGCAATTGTGGGCTAGGATTGTAGCCCAGTGGTCGAGAGCTTGCTTAGCATGTGAGAGGTCCTGGGTTCGATTCTCAGTACCACATATTAATAAATAAAATAAAGGTCCATTGGCAACTAAAAATATATATTTAATATATACATGTACATATAATTTTTTCTCCACTCAGACTAGCTTAGCTCTTCCTTCCCTTCCTTTTTTAAATTTTTTTTTAGTTGTAGATGGACACAATACCTTTATTTTGTTTATTTATTTTTATGTGGTACTGAGAATCCAACCCAGTGCTTCACACGTGCTAGGCAAGTACTCTACCTCTCAGCCATAACCCCAGCCCTCCTTCCCTTCCTTTCAATGACAGCAATTTAATTAGAGCTGTTTCGTGTGTGGCACCCTAGCATGAGGCGAGTATTTTGTCTGGAGAGATTGGAAAGGGATCATTAAAAGTTATCTATGTGTTTTTGATCTTTGACTATCCTGTCTTAAGACGTCTTAAAAGAGAAAGTTGACTGTAATTATGGTTTAGTCCTACAACCTTGCAAAAGAAGTCAAAATAAGGATCAAGGAAGCATTTTTTAGAGTCTTGGACAATCACATACTTTCTGCTCCCATGCTCCCTCTTTTGGCAAACTGGAAGTACTTTCTTGGCAAACTGATAATTTCACAATTTTCTTTCTAGAATTGCTGAGAGGCTTGAGTCACCACTCTTGGGTTTACTGCTATGGAAAATCACTATTCAGAACAAAGGAAGAAATTAAAGATTTCTGTTTTTCAGTGAAAGTCTGAGCTTGCACCTTAGTTCAGGGCCTAACAGTAGGTTCCTGGCAAGGCTACTGCGTAATACCACACATGATAACCTGGTATATGATGTAGAATTTTGGAGCTTCAAAGGATCTGAAGAATGATTCATGTAATTGTTTATTAGATGTGGACCTTTGAGAGGTTTCTCTCACCTCTCTCCAGCAGAAAATCAGTTCTGTAGTGCTTGTGGCAAATTGCTTTCTAGCCTCAGAGAAACCACAGTGCAGCTCATTCCTCATGAGGGAGCCTGTTCCGTTGTTAAAGAGCACACACAGTCTGAATGGTGCTTGGTCTGAAAGTGAAGCAAACTTACAGAGGAAAAACTTTGTTAAAACTTCAATATGTAAAGCAGGACTTAACAAATTTTATTTTCTGAAGCTCTGAATGATGATGATGATGATAAATAAGAAAGCAACTGGCTCGTTATTAAACATTCAGTGTGTACCAGGCACAGTGCTAAGTGCTTTATGTGCATGACCCAATGGAAATATCACAACCTATGAGGAAAGTACAATTATTTCCATTTTATAGATGAGGAAACTAAAGCACAGAGTCTATACTGGGTGTATATTTGCAAAAAGGTAATGTCCACTTATGATCTATAATATAGCATGAAATTATTTTAGTGCTTAGAATAACTTTTTTAATTATTTTTCAGTTTTCGGTGGACACGACATCTTTATTTTATTTTTATATGGTGTTGAGGATCGAACCCAGTGCCCCACGCATGCCAGGCGAGCACGCTACCGCTTGAGCCACATCCCCAACCCCTAGAATAACTTGAAAAATGTGTTTGCTGGGCTGTGGCTGTGGCTTAGTGGTAGAGTGCTTGCCTAGCATGTGTGAGGCTCTGGGTTTGAATCTCACCACCTCATAAAAATAAATAAATAAAACAAAGGTATCTATCTACAACTATAAAAAATAAAAATAAAAAAATGTGTTTGCTTACTGTAGCTAAAAAACAAACTGTACTAAATGATTAAAATAAACACTACCACCCAGATAAGTAAGTTATACTGAAAATGAATGACAAATGCATACAAGAAATGAGTTTTAATACAGGGCAAACTGAAGCCTTATAAGTTATTGTTTAAATCTCTGTGAAACAAAATTCAAAGTAGATCAAGTACTTAGGCATTAGACTACAAACACTGTGCCTAATAGAAGAAAAAGTGGGCCCAAATCTACATCATGTCGGCTTAAGATCTGACTTCCTTACTAAGACCCCTAAGGCACAGGAAATAAAGAGTCAACAAATGGGATGGAATCAAACTAAAAAGCTGATTCATAACAAAGGAAACAAGAATGTGACGAGAGCCTGCAGAATGGGAGAAAATATTTACCACCTCTACCTCAGATAGAGCATTAATCTAGGATATATAAAGAACTCAAAAAACTTAATAACAAACAGTTAATAAATGGGCAAAGGAACTGAACAGGCACTTCACAAAATAAATATGATCAGTCAACAAATACATGAAAAAATGTTCAACATCTCTATCAGAGAAATGCAACTTAAAACCAAACTGAGATTTCATCTAATTCCAGAATGGCAATTATCAAGAATACAAGCAACAATAAATGTTGATGAGGACATGGGGGAAAAGGTATACTCAATACAATGCTGGTGGGACTGCAAATTGGTGCAACCATTATGGAAATTCTTCAAAATTTTAGTATGGAGATTCTTCAGAAAACTTGGAATGGAACCATTTGACCTAGCTATCCCACTCCTCAGTTTATTCCCAAAGGACTTAAAATCAGCATACTACAGTAATGAAGCCGTATCAATGTTTACAGCAGCTCAATTCACAATAGCTAAACTATGGAATCAACCTAGGTGCCCTTCAACAGATGAATACATAAAGAAAATGTGGTATGTATATACTTGACCTTAAAGAAGAATGACATTATGGAATTTGCTGGTAAATGGAGAGATCTGGAGAATATCATGCTAAGTGAAATAAGCCAATCCCCCCAAACCAAAGGCTGAATGTTTTCTCTGATATGCAGATGCTAATTCACAATAAGTGGGTAGGTAGGAAAGAATAGAAGTACTTTGGATTAGACAAAGAAGAATTAAGGAAAAGGAGAGGAATGGGAATAGAATAATAGAATGAATCGGACATTACTACCCTATATGCATATATGATTACATGACCAATGTAACTCTGCATCACATAAAACCAGAAGAATGAGAAGTTGTACTCCATATATGTATAATATGTCAAAATACATTCTACTGTCATGTATAATAAGAACAAACAAAAAATAATTAAAAATCTCTGTGAAAGTATTAAAATTATGCCTTCTCTGTATGAATCCAGTTTTTCACTCTATGAACAATGCTACAGTGAAACTTGAAGATGGGAATGCAATAAGAGGGGAGGAGCTATGTGCTAACCTCTTGATCTATATAGTTGTTCCCCCTTATCCAGTTTCTCTTTTTGAGGCTTTAGTTACCTCCAGCCAGCTGCAGTCTGAAAATAATAAATGTGAAATTCCAGAAAGAATTCATAAGTTTCAAATAACTTTTAATATAGTCTTATTTCTAGAATTGTTCTATTTTTAGTTACTGTTGTTAATCTCTTGTTAACTTCATCATGAGTATGTATGTATAGGAAAAAATATAGTATACTGAATATAGGGTTTAGTACTATCCTTGATTTCAGGACCCCAGTAGGGATTGCTCTTCTGATTTAATGTGCTAGACTTTCTGAAAAGCTAGACTTTCCAAAAAGGCACAGTGGAAGTATAAGATACGGCCCCTATCATTAAATAACAGTAAACATATCAAATGTAATAATCCAAGTGCTGAATAGGTCAATCAAAATAATAACCCAGGTGCTGTAGGTCAATCAAAACTTGGATCTAGGCTGGCCCAATGGTGTGTGCCTGTAGTCCTAGCATTTGGAAGGGTGAAAGGGGAGGATCACTTGAGCCTAGGATTAAGACCAGCCTGGGCAACACTGTGGAACCCTTTCATCAAAATACAGGGATCGCGGCTGGGGATGTGGCTCAAGCGGTAGCGCGCTCGCCTGGCATGCGTGCGGCCCGGGTTCGATCCTCAGCACCACATACCAACAAAGATGTTGTGTCTGCCGAGAACTAAAAAATAAATATAAAAAAAAAAAAAATACAGGGATCAGCTGGGCACGGTGGCACATGCCTGTAATCCCAGCGGCTTGGGAGGCGGAGGATCGTGAGTTTAAAACCAGCCTCAGCAATTTAGCAAGGCACTAAACAACTCAGTGAGACCCTGTCTCTAAAAAAAAAATACAAAAATTGGGCTGGGGATGTGGCTCAGTGGTTGAGTGCCCCTGAGTTCAATCGCCAGTACCAAAAAAAAAAAAAAAAAAAAAAAAAAAAAAAAAAAAAAAAAAAAAATTACAGGGACCTAGGGAAGACCAGAAAATCAAGGAAAAGTGAAGGAGGCTTCATCAAAGAGGAATTAATCTGGTCCTAGAAGGATGTAGTGAATGGGAGGGAGCACAGGAGTAAAAGCAAGTATTTACTGCCTACCTCTCCCGTCTCCAGCTGTATTTGAAACCTGCTGAACAGGAAAGGAATGGCTGCTACTTTGAAGGAGCAGAAAATCTAGTTATCAAAATGAGGAATATAAACAACTTTAAAGCAGTTAGCAATGCTGGATTATCCTGCAAGCAAAAGGTTCACCCCAGATTTCTGGAAGTATTTGCTATTTCAGAAATCAAAGACATTTTTATTAGAAAAAAGTAGGACTCTATTAGACTGTCTTATACTCAATTTATGGCCTAATTTTTGTTTCATGATAATAGTATAGAGGGGCATTGTAATATTTTCAGAGTTTATTATTTCTGAAGTCTCAATTCAGAATTCAAAAAGGAAGAAAGCACTTTAGGCTGGAGCAGTTCAACAGCTGGAGGAAGAAGTGTACAAGTTAAAATGCTTCTGTAGGTATGCACAGAATTGGGCAGAGAGGGAACAAGGACTCATTGGGAACATGTAAAACCTTAAAAAAAAAAAAAAAAAAAAAAGCTCTGAAGTATGAAACAGACCAGACTAGAGGAATAAGGACAAGTTGCTTAAAAGGGAGTTGGAAATCAAAGTGCCGAAGGTTTCTAGTGGATTGCAATTGTGAATCGTGTGTTTGTGTGTTGGTATATAATAATCAGTCTTCCTCACTGCTCTTGTTCCCATGCAGACCATTGATGAAATGGGAGCCACACTACATTTAGAAAATGACAAATGATCATCCCCATGGAAGACTACTGTCATGAACTTAATTTGGGTTATTTTTTGTGACAGAAGTACGGTATAAACAGTAAGCCAGTTAGGTGTTTTATTATATTTCATGGGATTTTTTTTACACTAATTCAAAAACTCAGCATTTTAATCTCTGACTTAGTTTCTTTTTTTTAAAAGAACTTTATTTGTTTATTTTTTTATGTGGTGCTTAGACTTGAACCCAGTGCCTCACACATGCTAGGGAAGGGCTCTACTACTGAACCCCAACCCCAGCCCTCTGACTTAGTTTTTAACTTGATACCATCATCTATATCATCGCTTTTTTTTTTTTTAAAGAGAGAGTGAGAGAGGAGAGAGAGAGAGAGAGAGAGAGAATTTTTAATATTTATTTTTTAGTTCTCGGCGGACACAACATCTTTGTTGGTATGTGGTGCTGAGGATCGAACCCGGGCCGCAGGCATGCCAGGCGAGCGAGCTACCACTTGAGCCACATCCCCAGCCCATCATCGCTTTTTTGTTACATGTTATATTTTTACATTTGTGGAAAAGATTTGATAATTCCAAGGAATTTAGCTGAGGAACAGAATATTTAAAAGTGATATTTCTGTTGAGAGACATTTATAAATTTATATGATTTCCTATATTATAAAAAATGTGAGGAAAAAATTCAAAGCTGGTGTTTCACTTGGTTTCTTTTTCTTCATAGTGGGAAAAGAACTTTTACTGTGATAATTGCCAGGTTGTCAAGGAGAGCCTCAGTCCTCAGAAACCCACTTGCCGTTGACTTGGCCATGTCAAACAAATGTTCAGCTTTTATTCTGACACTTCTTGAAGAATTTGATTGAAACTATATATGTCCAGATAACACTCAGCAAAGTGCCCTTCTTGCATTTGTTTCAAGATATATTTGGAAACAAGAGAGATGACCTTGGACTCAGCTGCTTTTCCAATTTAGGACTTCTCTCTGGGTCTACTGAATAATATTCCCCAACATTGAAAATTCAACAAATGGAAAAACATTTCAGTTACCCTATGCCATAAGTTCTGTGTAGAGGACTTTTTCCTCCCAGCAATATGTTCTGCCTCTAAAAGAAATGATATATTTAGCCCACAAACTAGTTCTATATTAGTTTTCTAACCATCTACTTCAGAATACATTTAGGAACACATTTGCCTTTCATCAGAGTGTCTTTTTGTAATCTAAATTGAGCTGTCCTTGCTTTTTAAAATATTTTAGCCTCTAAAAAATAAAAAACCAACAGTTAACCCTTTTCCTTTGCCTTCTGACATTCAAAATTTGGTTTGAAGCCAGAGTTCATTGTAGCTTGATGTAAGATCTAAAAGAGGACTTTGGAGGCACTGATATCCCCTTCTAAGGTTTTTGCCACCTGTCCAGATGACAATAGAAGTCCTGTGAGTCCAACCTCAAGCTTGAATGCCAGAATTAGCTTTCAGTTGTATCTACATTTAGCCCGTGGATGACTTTAACTCTCATTTAAGTGACATCCTTTCAGTTATCATTTTGCATATTATGGAGGTTTAAGCAGTTCCATTTTTAATTTGTTGACACCATCCCAGGACAAGACTTAGGTAACTTTTCAATAAGGCAGCTTTGATTTTAAGCAAGTAAATAAGAATTATAGTTTGATTATTGTCCTATATATATATATTTACAGGAATAGTAACATTTCCCATTTTATGTGGTTTCCTTTGATGTTACAAGCAATCAGCATTTATAGAGATGATTATGTTGTTAGCAACATCGTCTTCAGCATGCACAATATATTAATTCCTAATAAAGTGCTGTTACACATGTGCACACACATACCACATGTGAATAAATAAATATACCAAATCATAATACTTTAATTTTTTTTTTCTAAAGAGAGAGTGAGAGAGGAGAGAGAGTGAGAGAGAGAGAGAGAGAATCTTTCATATTTATTTTTTAGTTCTCGGTGGACACAACATCTTTGTTGGTATGTGGTGCTGAGGATCGAACCCGGGCCGCAGGCATGCCAGGCGAGCACACTACCGCTTGAGCCACATCCCCAGCCCCCAAATCATAATACTTTAAAGGAGAGATTGTTTTTAAGAATTCCTTGTTGCTTTATTTGGAATCAAGTATTATGTCATTTGGTAGGCACAGTGTGAATGATCTTGAGCAAATAGTCAAAAGAGTTTTTAAAATTAGTACCACCTAAGATAATTTTAAAGATAACCTGCCCCCCTGGGCATGATGGTACACGCCTGTAATCCCAGGGGATCAGGAGGCTGAGGCAGGAGGATCGTGAGTTCAAAGCCAGCTTCAGCAACTTAGGCCCTAACCAACTCAGCGAGACTGTCTCTGATAAAATATAAAAAGGGGCTGGGGATGTGGCTCAGTGGTTAAACGCCCCTGAGTACGAAAAAAAAAAAAAAAGATGACCTGTCCCATCAGATGACAGATTGCTCTTAAATTTTTAATTATTGTAAGTTATTGAATAAGTATTACTTTGTAGTTCTCTGCCTCAAAAACTGGTGACTTTCATTTTTAATCTGACATTTACTCCTATATAAAAACAGGTTTTGCGTGGGTGTGGCTGTTCTGTGTACATTTCCATTATTTTATTGATGTTGAACTATAGCAATTGCTAAAGTTACCACACTGCCCTAATTAAGTAAATAAGAGCTCATAGTACCCAAGCTGATTTATTTTACAGGGTAAGCAGTAAAGTTTGCTTTTCCTGGTGCAAGAGATTCCTCCAACTGCATAACTGTTGAACTGTGATTTTAAAGATATGGAAGAGAAAGCCAAGCATGGTAGTGCACACCTGTGATCCCAGCGGTCGGGATGCTGAGGCAGGAAGATCATAAATTCAAAGCCAGCCTTAGCAACATTGAGGCACTAAGTAATTCAGTGAGACCCTATCTCTAAATGAAATACAAAGTAGGGCTGGGGATGTGGATCAGTGGCCAAGTGCTCTTGAGTTCAATCCCTGGTACATCCCACCCCCCAAAAAAGTGTTTATTTAAAATTTAATATTACCAAATTGCCCTCCAAATTCTAGTATTCAGCTCCCATTAATTATTTTTTTGAGAGAGAAAATTTTAATATTTTTTTATTTTTAGTTTTCTGCAGACACAACATCTTTATTTGTATGTGGTGCTGAGGATCAAACCCGGGCCCCACACATGCCAGGCGACTGCGCTACCGCTTGAGCCACATCCCCAGCCCAGCTCCCATTAATTATGACAGCACTTCATTTGCTGTCCCCTTGCGTGGACTCCATATATTAGCTTTACAACATCCTTGCCAGTGTAATGGATTTAAAGAATTGTTTTAGGGCTGGGGATGTGGCTCAAGCAGTGGTGCGGTCGCCTGGCATGCACAGGGCGCTGGGTTCCATCCTCAGCACCAAGTAAAAATAAAATAAAGATGTTGTGTCCACCAAAAACTAAAAAATAAATATTAAAAAAATTCTCTCTCTTTCTTAAAAAAAAAGAATTGTTGTAATTAATTTTTTTAAAGTTTTGAGTGAAGTTGAGTTTTTCATTGCCCATTTTTAATTTATACTAGATTTTTCTCTAACTGAAAAGGAAGTCCTTAACAATCATTGTAGAAAGTTTGAATGATGAAGACGATAAAGTCATCTATAGTCTCACGCAGACATTGTCATTGATTACATATTTGCTTCTTTCTGGTCTTCTTTTTATGATATATGTCTTGTTATTTTTAACAAATAATGAAAACGAGTTTATTTCTTAATATGCATTTTTTAAAATGATATTAAGAGGCTCCTAGGCAGCTCAGTAGTGGAGCATGTGCCTAACGTGCATGACGCCCTGGGTTTGATCTGCAGCACCAAAAAATAAAAGAGAGAGAGATTATAATTCAGCTACTTGGAGTACTACTTTGACCTCTTTTACTCAAGGTGCTATATAAATATTCAGTGAACTGAATTCCCCTCTGCCAAGCCTTTGAGATCAGCTAGTGGAAAAAACATTAACATTCTTTCCTTGACACTGTCCTGTCACTACTAGATCTCAAGCTGGATGAGATTTCCTAGGAACTAATAGGTCTCTTAGTGGTAAAGATGAAGGTCTGTAATCCCTAGTGGCATGGAAGAGAGAGGGAGCTTGTACCTTAAAACACACACACACAGCACACACAAACATTTCCTATTAAATACAGATGTATTTACATATATATTACATAATATACATATAAAAAATTATATACACATACATAGTCAAAACAGGAGGTGAGATTAGTGAGTGAAAACAAAACACACACAAAATGTGGTAAACACCTACGGAACCATAAAATGATTGGACAGGGGATCAGCCCTTCCTGTGTGGTGATCATGTTTCCTTATCTGGTTCTCCTTTTGGACTGTAAGAGCATGGAATCAGGATTGGTTTCTATTTGTTGGTGTATTCCCTATGCCTACTTAGACAGTTAGGCTACTTTGGTCAATAAAAACTAGTTGAATGAAGAATGAAAGAACGAAGGTAAAAGGATATGGCCTTGAGTAAATCACTTGATTACTCCTGACTTCACTGTCTTTCAATGAGCACTTCAAAGAATTATTGCATAAAGTCAGGCAATATATGAAGATGGGGAGACCTTTCCAAGCAGATTGTCTTCTCAGTCTTCTTTTTTTAGTTGTTGATGGAGCTTTATTTTTATTTATTTGTTTATTTATATGTGGTGCTGAGAATTGAACCCAGGGCCTCACACATGCTAGTTGAATGAAGAATTCAACTACCTCTGAGCTACAGCCCCAGCCCTCCTCAGTATTTTTATACAGCTAAACACCATTCTCATTCAGGTACCTGTCAAGAAGATCTTACCATATGCCAATTGACTATTATTTTCTTGCTTACCTAGATAGAGAATGAAGCAAATAAAAGGCAGTTTCATCACTGCAAATAATCATCCCCAGTCTTTATAGTGTATCCTAGATGGAAACACATTTTTGTCCTCTTACACAGAGGCAACCCATGATTTTGTCACACAATTTACTAGAGAACAATTTAAGGGATCCTGATTGTAGTGGTAAAATTTGATATTGGTAGTGTATCTATGGACTTTGACATCTTAGTCACTGCCTTTTTCTCAGTGTCCAGCAGTCTAATAGTAGAGTACCCTCCAGGATAAAGTTATAGAAAATGGATGTTAGCATGTCTTTAAGACACTTAGAAACACATCTGTATAATTATTGTTTAAAGTAGAAATAACAAAGAAAATCAGATGGCACATGTATGGAATAGTCAGTAGCTATTTCTAGAGTGGACATTTTATAAATAATTGTAATGAACATTTGTCCTTTTTAGTATATCTTAAATTGTCAGTTGGAAGAAATGGTTATACTTTGAAGTTAATGTATTAGTTTCTTTAAATTTATCACATTTTAAGTTTGTCAAAAGAGGAAGCTAATGTAATATAAAACCAGTTAAAATAAGGTTACATTTGAGGCTGGGCTGCAGCTCAGTGGTAGAGCACTTGCCTAGCATGTGTGAGGTACTAGGTTTGATCCTCAGCACCACATATGAATTAAAAAAAAAAAAAAAGAGGATACATTTGAAATATAAAGTAGCATCATCTTATAGATCTTAGGATACCTTATCTAGTTGCCCAGGTCCAAAAATTCAAATTTACTTTAAAATTAGTTTTATAAAAACTTGAAATAGGGGGCTGGGGTTGTGGCTTAAAAGTAGAGTGCTTGCCTAGCATGTGTGAGGCACTGAGTTCAATCCTTAGTACCACATTAAAAATAAAATAAAGGCATTCTGTCCACCTACAACTTAAAAAAAAAAAAAACGTGAAATAGGGCTGGGGTTGAAGCTCAGTGGTAGAATGCTTGCGGCACATATGAGGCACTGGATTCAATCCTCAGTACCACATAAAAATAAATAAAATAAAGGTATTATGTCCATCTACAACTTAAAAAAAAACTTGAAGTAAGTAGAAACATTTTTTTTCTTCCTTAATGTAATATCATAAAAATGATAGACTAGCACATAAGCTTTTCTTTTTTTCCATTTGTAACAAAAAGAATTACATAATCAGGCAGAAATCAGGAAGTAAAAATTATTACAAAATTAAAGTAAGTGGTCTATTTTCACTGCTCCACTAGGAATAAAAGAATAAAGATAAACATAGCAAGATTATCAAATTTGAGAATTCTTTCCATGTAAATTATATATTAATAAAATTTCATTTAAATTAAGGTTTTAATTCAATGTCGTCCTTTTAAATTTTAAGTTTAAATTATAGCAAATACAAAATTTGTCATCTTAACCATTTTTAGCCATATATACATTGTACAGATCTTCAGAACTTTCTCATCTTGCAAAAGTGAAATTTTATATCCATTAAACAACTCCTCATTTTCCTCTCCCCAATGCAAGTCTTCCACCTTTCCATCTTCTGCCTCTATGATTTTGTCTACTTGAGGCACCTCATGTAAGTGGAATCATTGTTTTTTTCTTTTTTGTGATTGACTTATTTCACTTAGCATAAATCAAAATTTATCCACATGGTAGGCTGTGATAGGATTTCTTTCCTTTTTTAGGCTGAACTCTATCCTTTTTAATTTCATTTTTATGGTATAATCTATTTATTCCACTCTTAAACATTTTTACATTCAGTCCCCAGCACCAAAAATAATTGTTTACAGATATTGTCTATTTTAATGTCCCAGATCATGATTACATACAGAATGATGGAAAAGCAAGTTAAAATGCATATTTGGCTTTCCAAACTCTTAGCAAGAAATAGAGGTTTATAAAATGATCGAACAATCTAGGACTTCCTCAGTAGGGGGAAGAACAACTATGTGATGCTACATCAGTTATCAGGTGTTAAAGGCCTTTTTTGTTGGATTTGTTCCTGCATGCATAGAATATACCAATATAATTTGGCCAATATCATTCTCCTGTATTTCCTTTTCTACTTCTTTCCCCTCCCCTGGGTTCTTAAGGGTCTTTTTGTAAACCCTTTTTATTAAAGATTTTCAGTTGTTTTTCTAGAGATGTATAACTTTTTTTGAAGTACCTTGTAATATGTGTCTTTCTTTCTAACCACTTCAGGTTGAGTTAGCTGTATGCCTTCCCTATTTGTGAATAACATTCTTCCCCTATTCTGTCATCGCAACAGCCTCATGTTCCACAGTTCATTAAGAGACTGCAAATGTCAACTAATTTTTAAAAAGCATAGAATTCATTTTCAGTCCTCCTACCTTAATTTTTTTGGGGGGTGGGTACTGAGAATTGAACTCGGAAGCACTGGATCACATCCCCAGCCCTGTTTTTTTTTTTTTGTTTTTCATTTAGAATAGATACGGTCTCACTGAGTTGCTTAGAGCTCAATGTTGCTGAGGCTAGCTTTGAACTCTCCATCCTCCTGCCTCAGCCTCCTGAGCCGCTGGGATTACAGGCATGCACCACCACGCTTGGCTTCCTACCTTAATTTTTTAAACAGCTTTATGAGACAATTCACATACCGTGCAATTCAACCATTTAAACTTTAAACTTCAGTGGTTTTTAATATATCCCCAGTGTTATGCAACCATCACTACTTTCACTTTTAGAACGTTTTTCCACCACCAAAAAGAAAGCCCACAGTCACTCCCCACTTCTCCCATGTCCCCTAGCCTTAGGTAACCACTAACGTACTTTCATTCTCTATAGATCTGCCTATTCATCTAAATGGAATTGTGTAGTATGTAACCTTTTGTGTCTAGCTTCTTTCACTTACACCTTTTTCAAGATCATGTTCATTTCTTTTTTAAAAAATGTGGCTAAATAAGCTGGTCATGTTGACATATATCTGTAACCCCAGCTACTTGAAAGGCTGAAGCAAGAAGGGAGGCTGAAGCATGAGGATCTCCTGGGCAACTTAACAAGACTCTGTCTTAAAATAAATAAAAAAAAAAGGGGAAAATAAATAAAAAAAAAAGGGGCTGGAGATGTGGCTCAGCGGTAGTGCGCTCGCCTGGCATGCGTGCGGCCCGGGTTCGATCCTCAGCACCACATACCAACAAAGATGTCGTGTCCGCCAAGAACTAAAAAATAAATAATAAAAAATTCTCTCTCTCTCTCTCTCTCTCTCCCCCCCCCCTCACTCTCTCTTTAAAAAAAAAAAAAAAAAAAAAAAAGGGAGCTGGGGACATAGCTCAGTTTTAGAACCCCCACCCCCAAGTTTAATCCCATACCAAGGTATAGGGAGTGGTAAAGTTAGCTGTGCATATAATATAATGCACATAACATAAAAGTGCCCATCTTAACTACTTTTAAATGTTATATTTAAGTAGTGTGAAATAGTGTAAATATCATTGTACGGGGCTGGAGATGTGGCTCAGTGGTAGCGCGCTCGCCTGGCATGCGTGCGGCCCGGGTTCGATCCTCAGCACCACATACCAACAAAGATGTTGTGTCTGCCGAGAACTAAAAAATAAATATTAAAAAAAAAAAATTCTCTCTCTCTCTCTCTCTCTCTCTCTCTCTCTCTCTCTCTCCTCTCTCACTCTCTCTTTAAAAAAAAAAATATCATTGTACATCAAAGCTCCATAATTTTTCATCTTGCAAAACTGAAACTCTATAGCCATAAAATAACAATTCCCCATTTCCTCCTCCTGTCTGCCTCTTAACCATCATTCACCTTTTTGTATGAATTTTATTACTCAAATACCTCATATAAGTAGAATTGTGCAGTACTTTTTTTTTGTAACTAGCTTATTTCACTTAGCATAATGACCCTTGCCATCCATGCTGTAAGACATGTCAGAATTTCCTTCCTACTTCATTCCTTTTTATGTCTGAATATACCATTGTATAGCTGCCATACTAAATTTTGTTTATCTTTTCAACAGTTGACAGGCATTTGGGTTGTTTCCACTTTTTGACTACCATGAATAATGCTGCTGTGAACATTCATGTACAAGTTTTTGTGTGGACATGTTTTCAGTTCTCAGTTATACACCTAGGAGTGGAATTACTGAGTCATATGGTAACTCCACGTTTAACTTTTTAAAGAACTGGGAAACTTTCAAAGCTCTTATATTCTCACAAGCAAAGTATGAAGGTTCCAATTTCTTCACATAATTGCCACCACTTGTTATTATCCATTGCTTTGTTATAGCTAACCTAGTAGGTGAAATAGTATCTCATTATGGTTTCGACTTATATTTCCCTGAAAAATTGCTAACTTTTCTGTGCTTCTTGTCCACTTACATACCTTCTTTGGAGAAATGTCTATTCAGATCCTTTGCCCATTATTTTTTTTTTTTGGAATTTTAATATTTATTTTTTGGTTATCGGCGGACACAACATCTTTGTATGTGGTGCTGAGGATCGAACCCAGGCCGCATGCATGCCAGGCGAGCGCGCTACCGCTTGAGCCACATCCCAGCCCCTTTGCCCATTATTTTAATTGAATTCTTTGTCTTTTATTATTGAGTCATTAGAGTTCTTAAAATATATTCTGTATACGAGCTCCTTATCAAACATGATTAATAAATATTTATCTTTTTCTTTTTGCTCCTGTCCCCACTCAGGGATTTTTTCATATTTTTACTTGGTACACCATAGTTGTACATAATAGAGGGATTTGATGCTATGTATTTTGTACGTGCTCACAAATATAACAATATAATTTGGGCATATGTTTCCCCAGTATTTCCCCTTCCCTCACCTCTTCCCTCCCCCCTTGTCCTTTCCTCTACTGTTTTCCCTTTGATTTTCATGGGATCCCATATCCGCCCTTTTCTTTTTCCTCTCTGGCTTCCACATCTGAGAGAAAACATGTGACTCTCGAGTTTCTGAGTTTGGCTTATTTCACTTAACATGATGTCCTCAACTTCCATCCATTTTCCTGCAAATGACATAATTTCATTCTTTTTACGGTTGAATAAAACTCCATTGTGTATATAGTGTATATATACCACATTTCAAAACAGCTAGGCTGGTTCTTTTGTGTGTGTGTGTGTGTGTGTGTGTGGTGCTGGGGATTGAACCCAGGGCCTTGTGCATGCGAGGCAAGCGCTCTACCAACTGAGCTATATCCCCAGCCCTGTGCTGACTGTCATTCTTTATTTCTCCTATTTTTGGGTCTCCTGTTTCTCCATGGTTTCCTTTGAAGCAAAAAGATTTTTAATTTTATTGAGGTACAAATGATCTATTTTTTTCTTTCTTTCTTTCTTTTTTTTTTTTTTTTTTTTTTTTTTTGCTTTTGGTGTTATAACCCAAGGGTACAATGGTTTACTTCTAAGAGCTTTTAGTAGTTTTAGCTGTTCTATTTGGGCCTGTGATCTATTTGAGTTCATTTTTTGTGTATGATGTAAGACAGAGATCCAGCTTCATTCTTTTGTTTGTGGAGACCCATTTGTCACAGCACTGTTTGTAGAAAGACTATTCTTCGCCCTATTGAATTATCTTGACTCACTTGTCCAAATCAATTCACCATAATTGTGAGAATTTATTTCTAGATTTCCAGTTCTGTCCTGTTGTTGTCTATATCTATCTGTATGCCAGCATCACATACTTCTTACTTTTGGAAAAAGTTTTTATATCAGGAAGATTGACTTTGTTCAGTTTTTGACTTTGTTCCTCCTTTTCAAGATTTTTTTTTGCTATTTTGGGTCCTATGCATTTCTATGTGAGTTTTAATATCAACTTCTACAGAATGATAAAGATTGCTTTGACTACGTAGATCATCTTGGGGAATATTACCATCTTAACAATTTAAGTATTCCAATCCGGGGAATGTCTTTGTATTTGTCTTTTATTTCTTCCAACAATTTTGTAGTTTTCAGAGTTCAAGACTTCTTTTTTATGGGGGGGAAGGGCACAAGGAATTGAACCCAGAATCACCTTACTACTGAGCTATATCTGCAGTGCTTTTTAGTCTGAGTCAGGTTCTCACTCAGCTGCCAAAGCTAACCTTGAACTTGGCAATCCTCCTGCCTCAGCCTCCCACATCTCTGGAATTAAGGCATGTGACTCTGCTCCTGGTTTTTGCTTCTTTTGTTAATTTTTTTAAAACTATTTTATTTCCTTTGAAGCTACTATAGATAGAATTGTTCTCTTAATTTCTTTTCCAGGTTGTCCATTGCTAATATACCAAAATATGGCGGCGGGGGTGGGGGGGTGTATTGATCTTTTACCTTGGAACCTTACTTAATCCATTTATTAGTTCCAATAGTTTTTAATGAATTCCTTAGGACTTTCTTTATGAAAACTCATGTCAACTACAAATAGAAATAGATTTACTTCTTTATTTCCAATATGGAGGCCTTTTGTTTCTTTTTTCTTGCCTAATTGCCCTGCCTAATTGTCCTTGCAGTACAATGTTGAAAACAAGTGATCCTGATCTTCAGGAGAAAGTATTAAATCTTTCACTATTAAGTATGAAATTAGGTTTCTAGTGGATGCCTTTGTCACATTGGGGACACTCCCTTCTATTCCTTGTCTGTTGAGTCTCTTTCTCATAAAACAGTGTTGCATTTTGTTCAGAGTTTTTTCTGTATCTATTAGAAGATCATGTGGGGCTTGTACTTTATTCCATTATTATGGTGTGTGTGTGTGTGTGTGTGCGCACGCGCATTGGTTTTCATGTTAAACTACCCTGTTAGTTATGAGATAAATAACAATTGGTTATGGTGAATAATTATTTTTATATGTTGCTGGATTAAGTTTGCTAGTATTGTATTGAGAATTTTTTGCTTCAGTCTTCCTAAGAGACATTGGTTTGTAGTTTTCTTATTATGTTTTTGGTTTCCTACCTTATTTTTTATTCTATCCTGTTCCTTTTAAACATTGGCTTACATAGAATGATTATATTTCTCACTCTTTTATACATCTTTTTTTTTATTGAACTCTTATTCTATTCCAGATACTATTTCAGGCACTTAAGATCCCCTATAGGAAAAACAAAGTCCTCTGCTCTTATGGAGCTTGTATTCTAGTGAAGTAAGACACTAAAAAAAAAAATTAAATAAGGGAGAAAAATGTCACAGTACTAAATTAGTCTCTTGCTCACTTTAGATGAGATATACAGGGAAAGTTTCTCTGAAAATATGTGATTTAAACCAAGATATAGGGCTGGAGATGTGGCTCAGCGGTAGCGCGCTCGCCTGGCATGCGTGCGGCCCGGGTTCGATCCTCAGCACCACATACCAACAAAGATGTTGTGTCCGCCGAGAACTAAAAAATAAATATTAAAAATTCTCTCTCTCTCTCTCTCTCTCCTCTCTCACTCTCTCTTTAAAAAAAAAAATTAAAAAAAATAAACCAAGATATAAGAGATGAGAAGGAGCCAGTCATGGACAGATATGATGAGCCTACCAGACTGAGCACGCTACTAGTACAGAGTCTACCAGGTCAGAAGAAGCTCTTTGTGTCTGAAGACCAGCAAGATGCCCAATATGTCCAAGGACACAGTTGTCAGAAGAATGATCTAAGATCAGATGGGAGAAATATGCAGGGTACAAAATATGAAAGATTTTGAAGTTAGGGTAAGGAAATTGTATTTTATTCTTAAAGTACTGAGAAGACCTTGAAAACTATTAAGCAAGGAATATAACATGATCTAATTTGAATTTTAATTTTAAAAGAGCATTAATTAGCCTGGGGCAGTGGTACATGCTGGTAATCCCAGTGACTAAGTAGGTTGAGGCAGGAATATTGCAAGTTCATACCCAGCCTCCAGCAATTTGGCAAGGCCCTAAGCAACTTAGTGAGACCTTGGTCTCAAAATAAAAAATAAAACAGGGCTGGTGATGTGGCTCAGTGTTTAAGAGCCCCTGGGTTTAATCCCTGTTACAAAAAATTAAAAAAAAAAGAGAGCATTAATTATTGAGTCACAAACAAATTGTAGAATTGTATAGGAGTTGCAGAATGGAAATGAGAAGGCCATTGTAGAAAGATGAGATATGACGATGGCTTAGATGAAGACAGTGCCAGTAAGAATGGAAAACAGTGGACAGTATGTGGTTTGGAAATAGAATCTGTAAGATGTTCTGCAGATAGTGGGGGTGGGGGGTGTCAGGGAAAGGGACATCAAGAATGACTCTCAGAGGGCTGGGTTTTGGCTCAGCAGTAGAGCACTCATCTAGCACATGAAAGGCCCTGGGTTCCATCTTCAGCACCACATAAAAATAAACAAATAAATAAAATAAAGGTATTGTGTCCAACTACAACTAAAAATAAATATTTTTAAAAAGAATGACTTTCAGAGACTGAGACAGAAGAATCACGAGTTCAAAGCCAGCCTCAGCAACTTAGAGAGGCTCTTAAGCAACTCAGCAAGACCCTGTCTCTAAATATATATATATATATATATATATATATATAAGGGCTGAGGATGTGGCTCTGTGGTTAAGTGCCCCTGGGTTCATCCCCAGTACCCCCCCCAAAAAATGGATTTCAGATCTTGTTATATATTGAGTTAAAAAAAAATTGAAGGTGGGCTGGAGCTGTAGTTCAGCGGTAGAGCACTTGCCTAGCATGTGTGAGGCTCTGGATTTGATCCTCAGCACCACATAAAAATAAATAAAATAAAGATATTGCGTCCAACTACAACTAAAAAATAAATATTTTTTAAAAAACTGGAGGCAAAAGCAGACTTAAGTAGGGTGGCTCAAACCATGAGTTCTGCTTGTCCATGTTTAGTTTGAAGTACCTTTTGGATATCCAGAGGAACTGTCAGATAGGAACTACATCTAGGAATCTGGCATTCCAGGGAGAGGTCAGAACTGGAGATAAAGATAAAGATAAAGATAAAGATTCAGGAATCAATAGCATGTGGGTCTCTCCACCCCTTCCCACCCACAGCCCTTCATCCCTGGATACTTGCAGTTTCCCCTCACCAGACTTTCCTTTATTTATTTCGTCACAGCTTCATATTTCCTCAGAGCAGGCAGTTTTTTTCCATGGTGTCATTCTCTGGGAACCTTTCCAATATGGAACTTGCCCACACCAAGACTAAAAACCTTTCATTTGTTCTTTTTCATTCACATATTAAAATGTGCAGTTACCCAGAGGATGAATAGGTTTGGGGAAATTGGACTTTGTAGACGTCAAGGACCTTATGAAACTGCTTTGGATTTGGGTTGCTATGTGGTGAGGTCAATGCAGCCTGAAAAGAAAGTGGAAAAGGAAAATGGTACAGAAAAGGGCTTGTTACTACTCTGTTAAGACCCAAAGGATTTTTTGGTATCTTTTGCAGGGACGCTGTAGTTTAAGAGAGAAGTCATGAAGAAAGTCTAGGGACGGCCGTCACATGGAAGTCACCATTGTGATCATCTGATTAAAAATTGTGTAGGGGAGGCTGGGGATATAGCTCAGTTGGTAGAGCGCTTGCTTCAAATGCACAAGGTCCTGGGTCAATCCCCTGTACTAAACAAAATAAAACAAAACAAACAACAACAACAAAAAAAAAACATTGTGCAGATGTAGGATTGTAGTACAGGTTGCAGGACAGGATAAATATATTATGCAGTTTTGCCCCAGTATATTTAAAATTTTATAGATCCAAAAACTAGATCATAGGACCTGGAATATTTTATCTGGTCCCCAAGCTACCCGATTTCCTGTTATCAAGGGATCTCAGATACTCAGTTGGTAATCAGATTTCGTTACAGTGATCCTGGAAAGTAGCTGCAGACCTGAAAATATTTTTACTTCTTAGAATGTAAGTATGATCTGTCACAGCTAGAAAATTGTGTCTCCGTCTGGTTTGCATGATGCTATGCAAATATCACCAAGTTCTTGGGTGGCGGGTAGAAGGTGTTCTGTCAGGACCTTGCAAACTAACACTCCATTTGTTGATACACACTCTTTAGTCTGATTAGAAGCTAATTGAGTTATATACAGTGTTCTTTGGTCGGCCTGATGCAAGAGCACCAGGTACCATGTATAAAAAGACTCAAGGATGGGTGGAAGGCAGGCCAGTAGTGGGGGGCTCCTAGTGCCTCAGCTACATGTCTTTCATGTTGTACCTGTCTTTAGGTGGTAGAGCTTATTGTTCTCAGATTCTTAGTAGGAGTCTTACAGATTTTAACTGAATTTTCTCTGATTTATTTACCATGTTGGTATGGTATATGTATGTATATGTGTGTGTGTATGTGTATGTAGCACCAGGGAAGGACAATCAGGGGCATAGATTAATTTCACTTTAGATCTAGTATAAATTTGGGGGTTAGTCAACAACCCAACCCTGAGCCAACTTGTAGTCCAGATTTTATTTTTTAATTTTTTTATCTTTGGTACTAGGGATTGAACCCAGGGGTGATTAACCACTGAGCCACATCCCCAACCCTTTTTCATTTTGAGTCCAGGTTTTGCTACACTGGTTAGGGCCTCACTAAGTTGCTGAGGCTGGCCTGGAACTTGTGATCCTTCTGCCTCAGCCTCCTGAGTTACTAGGGTTCCAGGTGTGCACCACTGTGCCCAGCTGGTAGCTCAGATTTTAAAGAGCACTAACCGGTCCTCCCAAGTGCCATCAGTCCTCCCTTTCATCCTATTTTGTCATCTTCAGACCCTCGTGATGATGTCGTATCACCTCCTCCCATTCACATTGTGAGGCCATTGACTTTGTCAGCTGCTGTTTCCTGCCCCCTGCCTGAGATGATGCAGGATCCACAGTGCAGCTCTTACCACTCTGGATCCTTCAGGGAGGCACCTAACAACATCAACCTAATGTCTACACCCACTTAACACACAATCCCACTGGGAGTCTATTACACACTTAAAATACTTAAGACCCCACAGTAAAAAGCCAAATCACTCCATTCCTCTCTTTTTATACTTTAAAGAAAACAGAGAGACACCCTCTCGTGGTCTGAGAGTCACAAAATTGGGGTGGCAAGAAATGAGAGTGGCCATACAGAGGCCCCCTCATGTGCAGGGGCAGCAGAGCTGTAGGCAGTGTGGAGTGTCTGGGCATCCATGCAGAGCTGTGGGTGCTGATGGTGCTGGTTCTGAGGACTCAGCAGCTGTTCGGGATAAGCCAGCTCAATATCTTGGCAGAGACTTTGGGGTCTCTATGGGCTTTGCTCCAATTCCAGGCTCTCAGAAGAATGGTAAGGGGAGGGAGAACAGAGGAGATGAATGAGAGAAAAACTAGAAAAAGGGTTGTGTTGATACTAGAAAAAAATGAAAGCTGTCCGGGAGTTTATGTTTGCATGGTAGAATACAAATACCTTGACCTGGTGCTGTTTAGCATCCTTCTCTGACTACCTTCCAAAATCACACACACACACACACACACACACACACACACACACACACCAGACACAGCAACGCAAAACCCTGGTCTGGAAAATCTTTCCACTGGAGCATCAGCAGCATGCCTTGTGATGACAGGTTTAATGGTTTTATATCTCTGCATTCCACTGAGACCACCTACCAAGAGGCCACAGCCCACTGACCTGCCTAGCCAAGGCCTGAGACTAAGCTGGAACACCAAGGGCAGAGCCAGGAGTTGGGAGAGTTGCCTTCTGCTCTGGCTGATTCACACTGACTTGCTGTGTGACTTCATTCATGTTGCTTGCCCTCTCTATAATTCTGAATTGCAAATTATAAAATAGAACTGATGGTTCTAATCTCTTAGAAACCTCCCTAGAACAGAGTAAATTATGGTCGTCAAGTGCTTGTGCTTCTATGAAGTAAGAAACTCAAGAAATCCAGTGTTTTTATCTTTTTTCTCATTGAGATAGGATTTCAGATACTAAAAGCCTATACTAGTCATTAGTAGACACTTCACCAGAAAGAAAGCATAGAAAGCAAAGGGATCCACAAAAGAGGGAGAGCCTATGGTAATTTTGGCCAGCAACCTGGATCAGAGGGTGCAGATGACATTTTTCTGTCTTCTAATTCCTCTTTCCAGTCTGATATCTTTCTGAGACACTGGTTGGGTGGGCCACAGGATGAAACAAAAACCATCAGAGTTGCTCTAGTCTGCCTGTTGGCAGTACGTGGATCAGGGCAGAAAAGAGCAGCCTATTTTATTATTTTTTTGTTTGACCATTTGAAGGAAGCCATAAACTATGTAATCCCAGCAGCTGGGGAGGCCGAGGCACAAGGGTCACAAGTTCAAAGCCAGCCTATGTAACTTAGCAAGGCCCTGTCTGAAAATAAAAAAAAATAAATAAAAAGGGCCAAGGATGTGGCTCAGTGGTTAAGTACCTTTGGGTTCAATCCCTGGTACAAAAAAAAAAAAAAAAACAGCATAAATCTATTAGCATACATTTCTACAGATCAGAAACCCAAATTGGGTCTGCCAGGTGAAAGACAAGGTGTTGTTGACCTGGCTATATTCCTTCCAGAGGTTCTAGGGGAGGCCACCCGCAATTCCTTGGCTTGTGGCCCCTCCCTCCATCTTCAAAGCATTGTTGCTCCAGCCTGTCTCTGTCACATTTCCTCTCTTATCTGACCTCCTGCTGCCCTGTGTGAGGACTCTTGGTTAAACTGGGATCCAGCCCTGCCTTTGTTGGGTTTCTGAGGACTTCTCATGAAAGGGAGGTGTAGTCATCACTGGAGCTGACAGCCACTGGGGCAAATACATAGGCTGGTCTGTGGAACTTTCCTTACAACAGGAGGCAACAGAACATTACAGGCCTCTTGACACCCCTCCCCACAAAAGGGTTGACAAGCCCAGAAAGGATCAAGTCCAGAAATAAAAAGAAGAGGGCCCTGATATGCCTGGATTATAAGAAACTCCTGATAAGGGTAAGAGCAGCATCAGGCTGAGGGGACGTAACAGCAATCTGGTTGACAATGCTCCTCTCTGCCTTGACTTCAGCCTCACTTCACCAAAGCCCGTTGCGCTTTCCATCCCTTCATGCCTTTATTTTTAGTTTGGGGTATTTTCTATTGTTTGAAGGTTGCCTTGCAACCCGTTTGCCTTGAGGCTTTAAACAATATAGAGTTTCTTCGCTGAGGAGCAACAGTAGCCAAGAGAGACTGAATATAAACTTTTAAGTCTATTTTCTCAGAGTTTGTACATCAGCAATGGCTTTAAACGGAGTAGCTCTCGCCCCCAGCTTGCCTGTCCCTGGGGGAGGGGAGAGGGTGGCTGATGGGGAACATGTTGTGTTCTCTTATCTTCCACGCTAGTGGAAGGGGATAAGCACCAGAATAGGAAAACAAAATATCTAGCTATTAATATACTCTAGTCCTCCAGCACATGGACTGGATCTGTTTATTTGTGAAAGGCAAGGGTGCTTCTCCCTGACCTTTTGGAGCTCTGCCGCCAGCTGGGCGGGAAATGGTGGAGGTGATACCGTCCATAAGGTGAAGGGAACAGAACCAGAGCCGAGGGTCCCATGGAAAAGAGAACTCTTCAGACTTGTGTCAAGAAAAGTGGCTTTTCTGGCTCAACCTGCCTCAAGCCCCAGCCACCCCATTCAGGGAATTACCAAAGAAAGCAAGCACGAACTAAGAGGATTTACCATGAGAGAGTGGCCCGGCCCCACTCCCACCACACAGATGTCTCCACCACGTTCTTTGTGTGCAACCCAGGGAACCAGAGAGAGAACTGGGCAACCTCGCCAGAAGAGAGAACACACAGGTTCCTCAAGACAACCACTTATTTGGCAGTGAGCAAGGCTAAAAATGGAATGCTTCCCGGCTCCAGAGGACAGGGGGACAGAGGAAAGCAACCCTGTGCAGCTCCGATCCCGGGTCCTACCTCAGCCCCTTCGTAGTCTGAGTGAAGGAGTGCTGGGTGGCAATAGTTTTCTAGATGGTTAGTTAATGATAAGCCTTCAGCTGGGAAGAGCCAGAAAGGGGAGATTTTGTCTGGGGTGGGGAGCATGCCCATGCCTCTTAAGCCTGTTGTGTCACGACAGAGGTTCCACAGCACACTTTGACTGCCTAAAGAGGTCTGTCACCCACCAGGGTCAGGCCACCTCAGGTCCCTGAGACTGTGTGACCAACCAGAAGCCCCAGCTTAAGCACTGGGAAAAGAGAGCAGCGTTGGCAAGTCCGGCCCTCTCCAAGAGCAAACAGGGACAAAGGTCCTTGTACTTACAGCTGCTTCTCCCATCCTGCCTGCTGTGTCACATGCCCCAGTTTGTCCTGGTGTTGCTGCATTAGGCAGAAACCTGCCATCTCTGTGCCTGCGGGGACACCCACTATCCCAGGTCCGTTCCCAGGCGGGATACCTGAGCAGCAGCAAAGGCTTTGGCATCCAATAGCTTTGAAACAGAAGCTGCCGTGTCTTCACCTGTTCAGTTGGGAGCCAGATGTCCTGAGCTATCATCAAAGAATGCACGAGAGGAAAGAATTTGAATAAAAGCTGGCTCCCCTACCTGTCTGAAAAAAAGCGGGGCTCCCTGTGTAAACCCCAGCTTGACAGGCATTCTCAGAATTTGAGCAAACTCCCTTTGTGATTATTTCTTATACTACATTTTATTGTCACCCAGTGTGTTTGAATTTGTCTCTGCTCCAGCAGGTCTGGAAACCCATTGGATTTCTGTGTGATAATTCAAACAAGCGGAGGCCATGGAGTTTGCCAAGTGTCGCTGGGCCCGGCACCAACTTGACAGGATAGAGGGCAGGAGAAAGAAGGCTCCTGATACTAATCCCAGGAGGAAGGCTCTGGCCCACAGCCTTCCTCCTGGGATTAGTATCAGGAGTGTCGTGGTTGTTTTTCCTTCTTTGTACCTAAGAATGGCCCTCAGCCCCAACTGACGGGGCTGGGGCTGTCGATGCTGACTTCACTGACTTCCATACAGAGCGCTCCATGTGATGATCTTGTTTAATTTCTGCCTGAAACCCATGAGGTAGAATCAGCACTGACCCACTTATAGGTGAGGACCAAGGCTCAGAGAAGTTGGGTAACAACGTCTGAGTTGATCTGCTTTGTGTATCTGCAGTTGTGACTTGCTAGCACCCTGTTCTAAAAGGACAAAAGGAAAGAATATGAGGACAATGTCTCTGTGGGCTGCAGTTATGCACAGTCTTCTTAGAGGCTGGGAAAGGGGAAATACTGGGGAATGATACTGGCCAAGTTATACTGTTATATCTTGTGCATAAGATGTAATAATGAATCTCACCATTATGAACAATTATAGTGCATCAAAAAATATGGATAAAATGAAGGTAGTTTAGAGTTTTAAAAAATAAAGTTTATTACTTTCATTTGGAAAAAAAAAAAAAGAGGCAGCAGTAGCAGCAGCAGCTAGGGCCCTCTTGATTTATACTCCACAGGCCGTCGGAGGAAGTTGTTTAGCTTCTCAGGTGATAGATGAGGGCTGGGTCCCTTCTGTTTGCAGAGCGTGCTTTGAAGGGTAAGTCAGGACAGCATCTCTCCTCTGGTCCCCATCAGGGACTCCGCAGGCTGAGTGCTGTGGCTATGTTTATATCATTATTTTTAAGGCACTGGTACCAGGGCTGCAGCTCTAAGCCCTCTCTTCCTCTAGCCACCCTCCATATGGAAAGAAGCCAAATGGGAGCATTTCCCCAACCATTTCCCCTCAGGGCAGCTGGTACCAACTTGAAACCTAAGACATGCAACACTACAGCCCAGCTGAAATCTGGTCAAACCATGCTTTTGTAGACACAGCAGGAAGCTATTCTGTGGCCTGGTGTCAAGAACCCCCTCAGGGCCCAGGGGTACTCTATGTCCCTGGTTTGCCCCAAGGAGTCACCTGGCTGGTGAAGCATCTCAGCACTTGCTCTCAGACTGAGACTGTAGTCAGCAGATTACTGGAAGAGAGGAAAAAGGATTCCTGGGATTTTAGTGTGTTATTCAGAGTCTTTTCTGGGAAAGCCTCTTTGGAAAAGGAGGATAGTAGAGGAGTTTCTAGGGAATGGAAACAGCCCCCTCTATTTGCAACTGTGACAGCGGAGTGTCAATTCAATGTGCTATCCCAGCCCAACCAGCTACCGGCTGCCTTCAGAGCAGCTATGCTGCCCTCATCTTGGGGAACTCTTCTATGGATGTGCAGTGCTGGTGAGGGACCCCTGGCTTTCCTGGCTGTCCCACAGGCCCCAGGACCCACAATCTAATGCCCCCAAATAGTGCCGGAGTTTGATTCTATCCTGCCAGCCACCTAGGCTGCATACCTCAGCCTTGCCCACACTGTTTCTGAGTTACGTCCACTGGCAGCGGGCACCAGCTCTCATTCCCCATGACCTGATATCCCCTGGTTAATAAGCAGCTCACATAAAGACACCACGCAGTGTAGCAAGAGGCAGAGAAAGACTGCAGCTCCCTGAACGTGAGCCAGGAAGCCCTGGACTTGGCCCAGGAACTCAGTGGCTGTTTCTGTTCTCTGCCCTTTGGTAGCCTTCCTCAGGGTTATGGAGCAGGGGGAAGCTTGGGTCCCCACCCGAAACCATAGTAGACGGCAAGTCTGTGAGGTATTTATTAATCAGTGGGAGATTGCTGTGGACCTTCCTGGCGGAGTATCAGTCCTCTTTGCTAAAGGAGGCCAAAGTTCTGCACTTCATTTCTTCAAGTCTGTTTCTGCAAGAGCCTTAGGTTCCTGCTAATTCAAACCTCAATCTCCTATCTTCCCACTCGATGGTCTCTATGAGCTGCCCAGGTAGCACTCTTCCTACCCACATCCCCCCAATCTCCTGTACCATTTTATCTCCTGGGTTTGGAAATGTCCTTGAGATGTCCTTGTAGAAGGAAACAGGAGTGTGTGCCAGACAGTCCCGTCCTTGTTGCTTTGGTTTGAATCCAACCCCACAAGGGGAGCTGGAGCCCTCTCCCTGGGCCTGCCCATTGTCAAGGTCCTGGTCACCTTTGAAGCCTCCTACAGGGATCCCCTTTGCCAACGGAGCCTTTTCTAAAGCTCAGCAGCATGACATTTTGGACTTGGAAATCCCTAGACAAATATGTCTCACTTAATCCTCCCCAAGTTGGCCCCCAGTGGAGGTACTGGCTTAGCCAAATTTATCAGATACCACTGGTCCCTGTAGCAAACATTCCCTTTGTTCCAGGCATTGTGTTTGGGCCTGAGCATACAGGGCAAACAAGGTAAAGTCCCTGTCCTTGAGAAGCAACCAAACTGTTGGAAGAGACACACAGAAAACAGAGGGTCCCCCTCATTCTAGATGCCTCAGACCCAACTCTTGACTCACCCAGCCTCTCCACATCCCTCCTTTCTCGCCTTTTACCAGCTCTGCAACTTCAGATTATTTGCTCACTCTGAACCTCAAGTTCCTCATCTGAAAAGTGGAGTTATTAGTCTACTTCATTCCTAGGGGCAATGTGAGGATTCAATGAAATGTATTTGTAAGGAACGCAGCAGGAACAGGCATGTAGCAGAGCCTGGCACATAGGACTGAGTCAGTGTTGGCCGTTACTATATTCTCCTGAGTATAACATTTGCCAGGAAGAGTGGTAGAATCAGGCAGAACCAGACTGGGATCCCGGTTCTCCCATGTTCTAACAACTAACTGTATGTTTTTGGCCAAAATAATCTCTCCAAATATCAATTCCATGAGTAATGATGATTTGTTCCCAACAATAAATTAGTTTAGCTGAGCTCAGTGGCACCCACATGTAAGCAACTCAAGAGGCTTAGGTAGGAGGATCATAAGTTGGAGGCCAGCCTCAGCAACTTTTTGAGACCCTGTCTCAAAATAAAAATAAAAAGCCCTGGGGGTATATAGCTTAGTAAAAGAGTACTTGCCTAGCAGGTGTGAGGTACTAGATTCTAACTCCAGCACTGAAAAGAAATTAGTTAATATATGTGAAAGTACCTAACACACAGCAAGAGTTCCACACATGCAGCCTCCAGGAATTCCCAAAGACTCTGAAGACCCTAAAGCTTCAGAGGGGCTGAAGAGACGGAAAGAAGCCAGTGCCTCCCTTAGCAAATGTCCCCCATTCTCTTGGTTACTCCTCAGAGCCTGACCCTCCCTGATTTGGTTCTCATTCTCCCAGAGAAGCACATTCCCTGATAAACTGTTCCCTCCTCTGTCCTCTGTGCCTCTGTACTAAGTGCCAGGAGGCCCTGGTGCTGTCCACACTCAGTCATCGCCCGCCTGGGATGGGCATTCGGCTCCCCTAATCACTCACCACAGCTCAACCACCCGCTCCTCACCGCCCCCACCTTATTCCCCCAGCTCCTTAATCAAATTAAGGGAAAGAAGAGGGTTTAGATAGGGTTACTAAATATATTTCTGTTCAGGGGACAGAGAAAAAGAGAAGAGTTTGGAGGAGGAGGTAGGGTGTGAAATTCCTTAATGGAATGTGCCCCTAGAGCCTCCTCTCCCTAGAATAAGCGAGAAACACCAAGGGGGCAGAGTTTGCCCTGTGTCAGAGTGGCACATACATTCTCTCCTGGGGAGAGATACAGCTGGTGGCAGAGAGCCTGCTTCCCAGAGAGGTCTGCCGAGGGCACTGGGCCTCGTGATCTGGGCTGACCCTGGTCTATATATTTCACAGGACACCCTGGCTCCTGTGAAAAGGGGGTGACTCGGCCCTCTATGGAGCAGGACACCAAGGCAGGGGCTCTTCACAGCTGGGGGTCATAGTTTACCCTGCTGTGTCCTCCCCACACCACCAGATTCTAGAACTTTTGGAAATATTTACTGTTTAAAAACTTTAAAGTGCTTACTGCAGAAATCTTTGAAAAGATACTGGAAGTATAAAAGAGAAAACAACAAGAACCTGTAATTCACAGCCTAACCACTGGTAGTATTTTGAGGTTTGTCCTTTAGTCCTTTAAACGTTTTGAAACACACTCATATGTATTCTTGCAAAAGTGTGTACGTTGGAAAGTTGATTATATATATGTGCATTGTTTGTAATAAAAGCTTGCTTTTATATTTAGTTTATTATTTTGTATAGTTTGTATAGTTTATTATTTTTGGTTCCAATTCATCAGAAGTTCTTCTGAAATATTTTAAAATAGCATAAATTGGGATTTGTCCCATATTTAAAAATTAAACACGACTGTTATGAGATGATCATTGCTCATGTTTTCTGGCCTTCTAAGCCAGAAACTCTGCTAAATACTTCATACACACTGTCCCTTTTAATTCTCAGAGCAACTCTCCAAGGCAGATACTGATAAACTCATTTTATAGATAAGGATAATGAGGCTCAGAGAGGTGAAAGAAGTTGTCCTCAGTCCCTCAGAACTGAAAATGCCTCCAGGATTTCACAACATGGACACATAACGTCATTGGAGCATAATGTCTACACCAACGGACATTTTTAATGAGTACATAATATTTTCCAGTATGGCTTTATCATGATGAACCAGGCTCTTTTTGTTAGACATTTAAATTGGATTTTATTAAGCTGTTTTTGTTGTTGTTGATGTTATTTTTAGAACTATTATAATGACCATTGTTGCTTAAAATCACCTTGGTTCACACATCTCTCATTATTTCTTTTTTTTTTTATAAATTTATTCTAATTTGTTATCTATGACAGCAGAATGCATTATAATTCATATTACACATATAGAGCACAGTTTTTCCGTATCTCTGGTTGTATTCAAAGTATAAATTCACACCATTAGGTGTCTTCTCATTATTTCTTTAGCATCATTTCCTGGAAGTGAAATTACTGAGTCATCCTTTTAAAAGTCTTGTTACGTGTTACCAAGCGACTTCCAGAAAGCCAACATGCACTCCCACCAGCAGGTGAAGAGAGGGCCCTCTTTAAAACAATTCCATTGGGTAGGTGGACATTCTGCCTTTGACTCAATTTACATTTTCTTGATAACTAGGGAGGCTGAACTTTTCTTTCTTGTGTTTATTAGTCAGTTGTAAATCCATGAGTAATTATCTCAGCAATTTTGTCATTCCTGCTGACTCTTGCCTCTCCCATCCCCCCATCTCTCTCCCTTTCTCTCTTTCCCTTCCCTCCCCTTCCTTTTCCCTTCCTCTCTCCCTTCAATCTCTTCCAGCTACTTTAGGAGTCATTATTTGGGGGAGGAATGTTTTCTGATCCACATACCCAACAGAGGCAGAACTTCAGTTTTTTTATTTTATTTTATTTTCAGTTTTTGGCGGACACACCATCTTTATTTTATTTTATGTGGTGCTGAGGATCGAACCCAGCTCCCCGTGCATGCCAGGTGAGCGCATTACCGCTTGAGCCACATCCCAGCCTTCTAGCTGCTGCAGAACATACTTACAGGGTATAGAATCAGGCAGGCTTCTGCCAGAGAAACAGGACCGGTGTGGAGACAGAGAAAGAGATTTATTGCAAAGATTGGCCTCTGTGGTCCTGGGGACTGGTCAGGAAAATCTGAATTCCCTCAGGCAGACCATCAGGAGGGTCAGGCTGGAGCCTCTCAGGCAGGAAGTGAGGTGTGTCTGCAGGTAGAATTCCTTCTCCAGGGAAGACTCTGTTCTGCCCTTGATGTCTTTCAGCTGATTCTGGAATAAACTCCATAAAGTCAACTGATTATGAATATTAATCATCTGCAACCTACACAAAAACAACTAGATTAGTCTCCAAGGTTGGAGACTGTAGCCAAGCCAAGTGGACCATCAGAGGTGCTGGTCAAAATGGCAGTGGAAAGAGATAAGGAGGTCAACAGGGTTTTCTAGAACACAAGACTCATGCCACTTGAGGTGTGTGAAATGATGGCACACTTTAACAGAATGAGCAGAGACTGGTAACACTAGTACATCTTCATGTATTTATGCATTTGTTGTATTTTTATTGTTTTGATTGTGTATGTGTGTGTGTGTACACCAGGGATTGAACTTAGGAACACTCAACCACTGAGCCACATCCCCAGCCCTATTTTGTATTTTATTTAGAGACAGGGTCTCACTGAGTTGCTTAGAGCCTCAATTTTGCTGAGACTGGCTTTGATCCTCCTGCCTCAGCTTCCTGAGCCGCAGGCATGTGCCACCATGCCCGACTATTGTTTTGTTTTTTTTTTTAATAGTTGTAGATGTACAACAGGCCTTTATTTGATTTATTTTTTTATGTTGTGCTGAGAATCAAACACAGTGCCTACACATGCTAGGCAAGTACTCTGCCATTGAGCTACAGCCCTAGCCCTATTGTTTTGTTTTTATAATCATTTTCTGTATAAGATAAGAGATCCTGGTTTTCTATTTATTTATTTATTTTTGGTACCAGGCATTTGGTACCAGGGGTGCTTAACCACTGAGCCATATCTCCAGCCCTTTTTATTTTTTATTTTGAGACAGGGACTTGATAAGTTTCTTAAGGTCTTGCTAATTTGCTGAGGCTGGCTTTGAATTTGCGATCATCCTGCCTCAGCCTCCTGAGCTGCTGGGATGAAAGGCATGGGCCACCATGCCCAGCTCTTTTTTTTATCATATTCAAATGTTTCCTTTTAAAATATATTTAAGCTTTAAAATATGTACTGATGGAAATAAAAATCATGCATAAATAACAGAAAGGAGGTACTTGGGTATGCAAAAGTCACCAGGCAACAAGTACAGGAGGGAGTGAAGCTGAGGAAGCTCAGTCACAGCCAGGCAAGGACCTGAGAGGACTGAAGAAATGTCTTTGACTTTCAAATCCAGGTATGGTAAATAGGGGTCTATTTTATTGTTTTTCTTTACTTTTGTTATTTTTTTAGGAAAAGCCTAAGGTCCTAAGCCAGTAGTGTGAATGAGATAAGCCAAGGTGGGGAAAGATGATGGGCAAGGAAGTCCCGTCAGTGTCTTGTGACAGTTCTGTGGAGGCAGAGCCCGTTATCTTTGCCTGTTCCCAAATTTTCCAGCTGGGGTCTCTCTGGGAGAACCTAAGGCAGTTCAGGATAGGTCAGCACATGGACTCGGGTCCCAGCCTGCCCTGCTTCCAGCTGACACAGCATGGCTGTGCATTTGGCCTGAGAACTTGGCCTGAGAGAAGACTGGGGGGTTTTGGAACCTTTTTTTCTGTTCTCTCTCTTCAACTCTGTCCATCATTGAAACTAGCAGGTAAGGATAAGAGGGCAAGAATGTTTACAGATCTCTGTATCTCCTCCCATACCTGCCCCATTTCCCCACAGCCTAAGGTGAGCCTCCGCACACCAACAGGTCAAACCTTGATCTGAAGGGGTATGAATGAGATGCAGGTGGGAGGCCACAGGTCCAGCCACCCCAGGTAAAAGATGAGGCAGGAGTCACCAGCTCAGGGTTCGCAGTAAGCCAGTTGGTGCTAAGAGACTGTAAGGAAAAGAAAGAGACTTCACCTGTCTGATCTGGTATGGAGAGTAGAAGGAAGGTTTGCGCAAGCGCTCCATCCTCCATGATGCCATAAATGATTTGCTCATGCAGCTGGGCCTCTCCCCTTAAGAGCTCAGTGCTAACCAATCCTTGGTGCCACAAGGAACACTGAGGATCAAGAGAACCAGAGGAAGTTTCCACAGAAGATTTAGATTCTGTGCACATGGGCCTAGGAGAGCCAGTTTCATCACATTCTGTGGCCCCAAGAGCAGATTGACAGAATGAGGTCGACAGACTCCTTCTGACAGTTAAATCTCACTCCCTAGACGAAAGAGGAAGAATATAAGACACAAGCTGCAATGCTTTCCAGTTTTAGAAGGTAAAACTATCCAGCCCAGCCTGGCACAGTTGGCACACACCTGGAATCCCAGCGACTGGGAGGCTGAGGCAGGAGGATTACAAGTCTGAGGCTCAACCTTGGCAACTTAGCGAGGCCCTGACTCAAAATAAAAAAAGGTTTGGGATGTAGCTCAGTGGGAGAGCACCACTGGGTTCAATCCTGAGTACCAGAAAAGGAAAAAAAAAAAAAGCGCAGGACCTGAGGTGGTTCAGGGAGTGGGAAGTCAGGCCTTGCCCAGAGCCCTGCTTTATCTGGACTCACCCTCAGAGGCCTTAACTGTGCCAGGGCCTGGAGTGCCTAGAGCAGCTGGAGTTTAAGTGCACCAAAAGGGGAGGTGAGGCTTCAGGGCAAGGGAGGACAGTGTGGAGAGCAAGGCGGGGCTTTCCTGTTGGTGGAAATGTAAAGTGGCGTGCACTATGGAAAATAGTTTGGAGGTGCCTCAAAAAGTTAAAATAGAATTACCATATGATCCAGCAATCCCACTTCTGGGCATATACCCAAAAGAATTGAAAACAAGATCTCAAAGAGATATCTGCACTCCGTGTTCATCACAGCATTATTCATAATAGCTGAGAGGTAGAAGCAGCCTGAGTGCCTATTGACAGATGCAGGGATAAAGAAAATGGGGTCTACATACATAATGGAATAATATTTGGCCTTAAAGAAGGAAAGTGTATCATAGGCTACAACATGAATGAAACCTGAGGACATTTTTCTAAGTGAGAGCCAATCACAAAAAGATAAATATTACATGATTCCACACAGGAGGTATCTAAAGTCATTAAACTCTTAGAAACAAAGCAGAATGGTGGTTGCCAGGGGCTACCACCCTGGAGAGGGGTAGAGGAAGGAAGTTGTTCAATGGGTGTAGAGTTTCATTTTCATAAGATGAACAAGTTCTAGAGATCAGTTGTATAACAATATGCATACAGTTAATGCTACTAGACTGAACACATAAAAATGGTTAAAAAAAATTTTTTTTGTAGTACTGGAAATTGAGCCCAAGGTCCCTCAACTACTCAGCCACTGAGCCACATCCCCAACCTTTTTTACTTTTTATTTAGAGACAGGGACTCACTAAGTTGCTTAGGGCCTTTCTAAGTTGTTGAGGCTGACTTTGAACCTGAGATCTTCCTACCTCAGCATCCAGAGCTGGGATTACAGGCATGTGCCACCATGCTGGCTGACAACAATTTTTGAAAAAGGAAATGAACCCAATTATGCATGTGCCAGAGGCTGGCTCAATAATGAATTTTGGGGTGGAAGCCCGTCTCCTGTGTAAGTCTGTCTCCTGTGTAAGTGTACCCGACATTTGTGGCTTGGCAGGCAAAACACCAAAACCAAACCAAAACAAAAAAAACAACCCTTTAGAATCCATTAAATTGCCAACAAAGTACAACATACATGATCTAGTGTACAACTGTCCCTTACAGTAATTCTTGGGCAAATTAAAGTTTTAAAATGATTGAAGTGGACCAGAGGAAGGGTTTATATGCAGATTTCTGGGAATTCACATCACTCCTTTTTTTTTTTTTTTTTTAGTTGCTGATGGACCTTTAGTTTATTTATTGATTATATGTGGTGCTGAGAATTGAACCCAGTGCCTCTCACATGCTAGGCAAGTGCTCTACTCCTGCCACAACCCCAGCCCCCACACCAGTCTATCTTTAAGATAACTATGAACTATTCCTAATGGAGAATGGGGGAGATGTAGGGGCATAAGACATTCCCACTGATCTTCAGATTTTCCTTGACTGTTTCTACTATTAAGCCTCTATCAAAAGCCTGATAACTGAGAGATTGTCATCAGCTAATATCCCCTCAGCACTGGCCTTCACAGTCTGAAGGACACTGACAATCCCATAAAGAACAATTCTTCACACTGCAAATCAGGAGGGCCATTTGCAGGTACCACGGTGTCTTCTTCTTTTAGAAGAAGGCTTAGCAATTTTGGAAGCAGAGGAAATGATAAACAGAACTAAATATCTTTTGGGGAAGAAAGTTAAAGTGAAATCTTTGATTTGATTTTTATTTTATGTGGGAAACCAAACAAATACAGACAGTAGAGGGAAAAGCAATAAGCAATGAGAACTTCAGCCTTTTCAGTGTTTTACTTGTTTATTTGAAATATACATGTAACTTAAAGCATTAGAAATCACTAGAACTACATGTTTCTATTTGAATAAACTTTAAAAAAAAAAACAAAAAAACTCCTAACGGACCAAGGAACTAAGCATATCTTCTCTCGAATTGCTAGAGAAAGCAAGAGGCGTGAACAATACTCAGAGAATTGGTGAGGCCTACATAAAACTTGAAAACTGCCAAATAATACTGTTTCCAAAATCATCTGTGGATATTTGAAGTAAAACTATGTCTGAATGATAAACCCCCACTGAGAATGGAGAGAGGGGCTGGGGCCTGGCTTAGTGGAAAGCACTGGGTGGCACACTGAGGAGAGGCCCTGGGTCCATCCCCAGCGCTGAGACATGCAGGGAACTCCAGTTGAACCAACAATGTTTTATTTCTTAATTGGTGTGTATATGGATATTATATTTTTCTTGCACTTCTTTCTATGACTGAAATGTCTCTTAAAAAAAAAAAGGGCTGGGGATACGGCTCAGTTGGTAGAGTGCTTGCCTTACATGCACAAGGCCCTGGGTTCAATCCCCAGCACCACAAAAAAAAAAAAAAAAAGAGAGAGAGAGAGCAAAGAATAGGGAGTCTAAGGAGTCTCTATAATGTTAATGGATATTGCTGGTTAACTAGCCTGAAAGTCAGCATGGCACCAAGGCCTCTCTCCTCCAGGCACATGCTGAGCCCCTCACATGCAGGTTCTCATCTAACCTCACGAAGACACGAGACAGAGTCTACTATCCGCTTCCAATGAGTGAGGAAGTGGGGACAAGGGCTTGCCAAAGATCGTAGTCACTACCTCCTGGTGCCAGTTTCTGAATCTGCTTCCCCATAATCTCCAAAAGGTGATGTTTTGAAAACCTCTGATAATACTGAATCTGGCAGCTGGAAGAACAAGGAAAATCACAAAATAAAAATCTCTGTACGTGTCGTGGAGTCCTCGCTGAGGAGTTTCATCAAGCCTAAAGCCTGAGTCTCATTAGCTAATGCACTAAGCCCTTTCCTTCCCTTCCCATCCCACTTTCTTTTTAATTGACATTTAGTTGCCTGAAGTCAGATTTCTTCCAATCCCTGTGCTCTGGGCCCCTGATCTTGAGGGACCAAGGAACTAAGCATATCTTCTCTCGAATTGCTACCAACCTCTCATCAAGTCATTATTCCTTGGCACAATGGGCTCCGTGTCTGCCTTGCTTTATTTCCCTTTCTGCGTGTATACTGCTTTAACTGCACAGTCACAATGCCTCACTCCCGTTGTCATAGCTTGGGGGGTAGGTAATCAAACTCTCCACTTTAACTTGGGTGAGATGAGGTCAGCAAGATGTGTGGCATTGAGACGGCACCCCACGAAGGAAAATGATTCTTGGCTGCGGCTCACCTTGTTTTGGGCCTTGTTTGCGTTGCTGTGCAGTTGTAATGGAAAACGAATAAAAATAAAAATCCTGGGGCCCTTTTTGGCCAGCACTTGGGAAGTTAATCCCATTGGCCTGGCAGAATTCCAGATCAGGTCCCTGCATTCTGCTGGCAGAAGCTGCCTTGTGCGGTTTGCCGAGGATGTGACTCTGCCTTGCTTCTTTCCCAGATCCATGTGCTGTCAGGGAACAGCTGGTCCTGCCCCACCCTGGACAAGGGGCTGCATTTAAGCAGGATTCAGAAGGCTCTCTCCCCTGGCCATCTCTGGGAGAAGGCAGAGATCTGGGATCAGGAAATTAAACTGTTATCTGCTACAATTAAAAGCTATATGTGTATCTGTCTGAAGGCTTTTGCACCGTCCCAGAGCCAGATTCCTAGGTTGGAAAGGCTTTTCAGAAGTCACATAATGTCTTCCCCATATAATCCTTCCCTTTGTTTTGTGACATTTTATTAGGCAAATTTAAAGTGTTTCCATATCTGAAGTGCTTTGAACTTCATCTCCCTCCACACCTATATGCTTTTGTGTTTCTTTGTTTTCTTGAGGTCCTGGGGATTGACCCCGGTGCTTTATCACTGGGCTACAGCCCCAGACCTTTTTATCTTTCATCCTGAGGCAGGGTTTTGCTCAGTTACCCAGGCTGGCCTTAAACTTGAAATCCCGTTGCCTCTGCCTGGGTTAACAGGTGAGCACCACCACACCAGGGCCCAATATGCTTTTGTTGCTTCTTTTAATTGTTTTACATATTTTTCCCCTCATGCTTAGGGCTTATTCCCATATGAAATGTATTGCATTTCACGATGTGAGGAAGGAATCCAAACTAATTCTTCTTCAGACAAATAAACTTCTATTCCTAAGAACATGTATCGAATAGTAATTTCTAATTGTGTAACTACAGCAAATGACAACCTGAGAATCAGTTTTTAGTATCTGGAAAAAATAAGAATGATAATGATACCTACCAGACAGGCTTGTCCCAAGGATGGAATGAGACAGCATCCGAGCCCTGAGCATGCTGCACGCATGGTAAATACACGTCTGTTATCTTATGTCTTCCTTTTTGTCTCTTTCTTTTTATCTGAATTAGCCTTATTTTTTTTCCCATGGAACTTTTACATATCATTAAAATCAAGCTTTGTTGGAATGTTCCAAAGATTGCCTATCTCAGGTTTTATATTGGGAAGCTGTTAAGTAAAAAGGTTTGGGGACAAGTAAGGGGAGACAAGGCAATTTTCTGGAGAGGACCCCACATACCAACACATGTCTGTGAATACTGTGCTGTGATTGCAACCCCCCACCCCCAGGTCAGAGAATCAATCCTGTCACTGGCTCTTCGTCCATGGCCTCATATTGCACTGCTCCCCCACCACTGCCATGTCAGACTTTTGGGAGAAATCTGACTTTTGAGGCCAAAACTGTATGTGTGGGTTGTTTAATTTTGGGGGTGAGGGTGGGGGTAGGAGTTGACCGTGAATTTGCTGCATTCCAGGAAGAGGGAGGACTCTGCTCTCCTCTGATGAGTCATGGAAGAGAAACGTCTAATGTTTGCAAACAGCTCCAGCCAAGCCTCTGCTTTCTGGTGCTCCACCCATCCCCCATCAATGCAGATTGGACCCACCTGAGAAGATTTATATGTTTAAACTGGAAGGCCAAACAAGAGGCCATGGGTCACCATTTGAGACAGGAAATAGCTAAGAGAAGGGGAACAGGTGTCTTGTGTCTCTGGACTCCAGCTTGTGAGATGTCGGACAGGACCTTAGAATAGGTGGATCCGTCTCCCAATCAGGACCTGCTCTGGGTGGTGCAAGAAGATCAGGTGAAAGAACAGGACTATCCCAAGGGCCTGCGCCTTCAGAGGATCTCCAGTCAACCCACGTCTGCAGAGGGCTGTGGATCAAGAGGAGCCACGCTGGGAGAAGGAGCCAAGGGGGTTGCAGAAAAGAAGGCAAGGGCTGGGGGTAAGGGCAAATCTTGCAGCTGAGGAAACCTGGGGTCTACTGCCTTAGAGAATGGTGAAGGACCAGCAAGCTGGAGAGGGCTGTGAAGCAGGCAGGGAGAGTGTGCTAGGAGCCACCGCCCCTCAGCCAAGGCAGACTGCCGGAGCCAGATGGGGCTCATGATGCATCCTCCCAGATGGAACGGATCAAGCATGTCAGACACACTTCTCAGGATACACAGTGTTCCCCTCCTTCCCCCTCACCGAAATGGGGAGAGAATCACAAGGTGACTTGGGAGGGCAGCCAGTCTCCTGGGACCTCTTGGGAACTATCAGGTAGCTGCAGTTGGATCATAATAGGCGATGTAAACATGCCTCCACTACTGCCCCCCACCTTTTCTATTATGGGACATCAAGGGATCGAGCTGGTCAGCCTTGGGAACAAAGGTCCCGTTCTAGGAATTTGTCCACCGCAACCCTATCCGCTGCCTGCTCCATCCTTGGGTTCCTGCCAGACTGAAACTCTACCTGCTCACTGCTGCTTCCAGGGGGAGCAGCGCCTGGCACCCGGCTGGGCAGGGAGAGAGATCAGAAAGGCTCATTTCAAATTGAGATGGCATTTAATCACTCATTTTCCTACCAAGCTCAGGAGGCCATGTCATCTCTGCATTTTAAGCATTTCACTGTTTAAGGTCTAAGCACCTTGGGGAGGTGGGTGAGGAAGCTGAACAGTGAAGAAAAACTTTTTAAATGTTTCCACAAAAAATCAAAGAACAAACCGACTGAAGGGGAAAATAGCTGCTATATTTAAACTACATTATCCCATCGGGGAGCTACGGTCTTGAAAACCATTCCACAGTACTTTGTTTGGCACTGCTATATAGGTTTCTTTCTTCTTTTATTTTTTATGTTTTTCTTTTTAAGATGGTAACTTTTTTTTTTAGTGATTGCAAAGAAAGTAAAGGGCTTCCTTAGTTACTTTGGTAGATATTCATTGCCTGCCTGCTACATGCCTGGCACTGTGCTAGGTGCTGGGAACACAAATGAGGGAAGACTAGTGGCCCTCAGTGCAAATAATTATCATGCACTCATCAGTCACGTTTTATTGTCTCCTAAGTACACATGATTCCTGTTCTCCTGGGGTTTATAATCTTGTGGAAGAAAAAAACGCTATGAAAAAAGGAAAGCGTATTTATTACATGTGTGTTTACCCATTTGCTATTCCTTTTGCCCCAAATGCTGCTGCTCTTGATCCTAGATATTCAAGTGGCTCTATATTACTCATGCATCACTTCTTAGACGGAAGGTACCATCCACTGTCTCTTCCTTGTCACTCACACAGGGGAGTCCATGGTTCAGTCAAGTGGAGACATCAGGTTGGCCACTGGGTATGAGTCTGGATGTGGAAATGTGTATGCCATCAATATTTATGCAGGGTTTAAAGCAATGGTTGTAAGAAAAGAGTGTAGACAGGGAAGACTGCCAAGTCCTACACCCTGGGACACCCCACAGGTTAAGGGGAGGCACAAGAGAAGAAGGTTGGAAGGGAGCAGCCAGAGAAGTAGAAGGAAGATCTGAGTTCTCATCCTGGAGGTGAATACTATGTAAAGTGCCATGCAAGACCCAGAAGCCCCTAGTTTCTGGGGTGATGAGGTTGGAAGTGCTGGAAAGGCCACAATCAGGGAAGGCTTCATCTTGAAGGGTAATGGGGGTTCACCAAACAGATCCAAGCTGAAGAAACAGCCTGAGCAGAGGTTCAGAGGAACAGATAATGGTTCACTGTGCCAGGAGCTTAGGAATGGAGGGGTGATTATGGTGAATGTATGGTGGATACAAAGGCCAATTGCAATGGAAGAATCCAGGGCATCTCTAAACAGGTGTCCACAGTGCTGTGCTGGTTATGTTGGCTTCCTCCAAAGCAGTTAGATCTTTACATTTTCTCAGTGAAGCGTTTATTTATTTATTTACTTACTTACTTTTATAGCCCTAACATTTGCAGGCCCAACATTTTCGGCAATAGGATTTTCCTGTGAGGCCTTGCTTGCCAGGGTATGGGTGGGGCCTGAACCAGCAGCATCCATATCACCTGGCAACTTGTTACAGATGCAAAATCTCATGCTCACCCTTGACCTACCAAATGAGAATTCAGAGGCAAATCCCACCAATCTGTTCCTCATGCCCTCCTGGTGATGCTGAGGCCTTGACCACTGTTTTAGGGAATCACTTTCCCTTTTCTGGGTCATACAAATCAGATGGAGCTTCCAGGGGTGGCCAAAGGACCCAGAGGAAATCTGAGGTCTTTCTCTACATTAGAATTGCTAAACCAGTAAATTGTAAACTGGAGAAGCCTGGGGCCTTATATTGCCTCCACCTGGAGCGGCAGAGTCAAAAGTTGTAGATTCTCAGTGACTCTGAGCACATGATCAAGCTGCTGTAAGGTTGCAGTCTACTACTCACAGTAAGTCCTTTTTCATATAAGCATCAGCTAAGAGAGTTTTGAACATTCAAAGAAAGGATGCCTATTAATGTAGGGACCCAAATTGGGGGGGGCAGGTGAAAGAAAGGAGGGAAATTCTGGAAAAAAACTTCCTGTTGAGTTTGGCAGATTCTTAGATGTTAAGTTTGTGGGTACATAGAAACAGTGGTGATCACAAGGTTCTAGTATGTGTTCAGTAACACAAGCTGGGCCAAAGAGAACACATTTCCGCAAGAAAATCCCCAGAATGGGGATCTGGAGACTATGGTAGATAAGGAATCCAGAGGTTTGTCCTTTTATTAAGTTCTAATGGATAAAGTAGAGAACCATCGACTCCATGGACTCCATGCTCATATAACATGACCTTGAGTCAAGCCAACTACCTTAGATGGTCAACCAAAGGAAGCGTTCCTGCACTGGGTAACAAAACATTGTGGGGATAAGGAAGCAGAGAGCCTTTTAAGATTTCTGCTCTCCTGACTTTGGGATCTGTGGTCAAGATGATTTTATAACAATTGAACACTTAAGTCCAGTTGATAGATTATTTTCTTTTTTTTTAATATTTATTTTTTAGTTGTAGTTGGACACAATATCTTTATTTTATTTACATGGTGCTGAGGATTGAACCCAGGGCCTAGCTCGTGCTAGGTAAGCGCTCTACTGCTGAGCCACAACCTAGCCCCTGATTGGTTATTTTCTTTTTTTTTTTTTTAAAGAGAGAGAGAGGGAAATTTTTAATATTTATTTTTTATTTTTCGGCGGACACAACATCTTTGTATGTGGTACTGAGGATCGAACCCGGGCCGCACGCATGCCAGGCGAGCGCGCTACCGCTTGAGCCACATCCCCAGCCCTGATTGGTTATTTTCAATCTGGAATGAATGTCTAGAAAGTTCTGTTGGATAGAGACATAGGAATCATGTTTATCAAATTTGTGTGTAATGCAAATCTTGGATGTATAAACTAAAACACTGCTTGAAGTTGAAGACTCCAAAAGGCCAGAACAGGCCAAAATGAGCATGAGAACATTCTATTATAGTCTGAGTTCAATGTCTGGGTTAAAGCAACCAACAGTGCCAGTACAAGATAAGCAGATTTGACATGATTACAGTTTGTATGTAAAGGACTCTATTTAAGTTGGTTGTTACACAAATCAACAATGTGTAAGGGAAAGGACCCAGAAAAAGGTGGGCAGTGGAAACTTCACTGCAAGACCATGCCTGGACTTTTGTGTTCAGTCTTGGACATCATCTCCAGAACTGGAGACAAAGACCAGGGGATGCACACTTGCAGTTTAGGAAGACAGTTCAGGGGCCGAGTTGCTCTTTTTAGTTAGGAAAAGAGGCTTTTAAGTGAAATAGATATCTTGAATTACTGAAAGGAATCTCACACAGAAGAGGGATTAAACTTGTTCAGAGTAGTTTCAGAGGGCTAAACAAGAACCACTGTAAAGAAGTTAGCTAGAGGGAGATGGAATCAGCTGCAAATTAGACTGCTTTAATGATTAGAGCTGTCCAAATATGGAACAGACTACCTTTTGCAATCTCCATCTCTTTACAGGAGGGCTGTAGAGGGTTGGGAAGTTGTCTGGGGCCTCTTGCAAGTCACTCTCTCTACTGGCCTTTTCTGTCTGACTAGCTTTTTTTTTTTTTTTTTCTGACTAGCTTTTAAAACCAACCTGCCTTTTACCAGCTAATGTTCTCTTTTATTAATACCTTTGAAGTTCTTTGATCAAGACCATTCATCTTTCTGAATCACAGTTTCTCTTCTTTTTCTTTCCCTGTCCTAAATTGATTGAACATGGATGCAATCTTTGCTGAAAAATAGTCTTTTTTTTTAGTTGTTTTATATGGTGCTGAGGATCAAACCCAGTGCCTCATGCATGCAAGGCAAGCGCTCAACTGTTAAGCTCTAGCCCCAGTTTGTTGACAAGAAGCAAGTATAACACAATGCATTAAATAAACTGGGAACAAGCTTATTTCTACATAAGAGAAACTAGATATTTCTGCTTTTGGGGGGCTGGGTTTATGATCAATTTTGATAAATAACCTATATATAATACATTTCAGAGATGCCAACAGGTTGAGGAACTAAAGTCATAATTGGTATGATAATGTACATGGGACCGATCATGGGCTAAAATTACACTGTTTCAGTTTAAGGGAGTATCCCAGATTCCAGTAAACAAAAAGCTTGCAAAGAATAGTCTAGGAGAGTGAAGGAATACGCTAATAGTATCAATGTGGATGAATACCTTTTCCATCCCTGAGAAACCTATAATGCAGTCTAATCTTGTTTCATCTCTTTAAACCTGACTAACCTTCACAGCCATTCTCATCGGGCAAGTAGTTCAGAGGCCTTCCAGTCCCCCGCCCCTTCCACAAATGGAAATCAATGAATTTGAGTTCAGCAAACCCTCCTTTGCAAGTCGCTATGGATTGGAGGTGGCAGGAGTCTCATTCATTCCAACAGCAGGCATTCAATAAGTGATGAGCACATACTAGGGTCTGCTGTGTACTGAGGATAGACAAGGTAGACAAATTCTGTTCTCACAGAGCTTGTATCCTGATGTTCCACGAGATGCTAGGAGGCAAACAGTAAACAGAAAGTACAATATCAGAGATAAAAGCTGTGGAAGAAAAAGAAACCTGAATAATGTGATATGGGGAGGGTAGACATTTTAGATAGCTGGCAAAGGCATCTCTGAGGAGTGGACTTGTAAACTGAGATTGGAATGATAAACTGGAAGGCGGTATGGAAGACTGAGGGGAAGAGCATTCTACACAAAGGTGGAAGTCAGGAACCCCTCCAGAATGGTGCCAGAAGCATTTACAATCCCAAGCAGAGATGGGGTCACAGAATAGAGATCCAAGGCTTAAAATATTCTCTAGGCTGAGAGAGGTAACAGTCCTTCTGCCTGCAAGTACTTCTGTCGGAGCTGAAAGAAATGAGGTCTACAAGAACTGGTAAGTAATGGTGCAGAGCTAGTCTCAGAGGAACCAGCAGCCCTCCATTACCACACCCCCACCACGCAGTCACCTGCCCTTCCTGAAGAGGCTGTGACCTAACCAGTTTCTGCCTTACTTCTCCTAGGGAGTGCATTGCTATACACTAGAATTTTGTTTGTTTCGTGTAGGGTTTTGTTGGTCCTTTTCCAAGTATCAATCAAAACTGCATGCCAGCCTCCACTCCTCGGAAATAATTAAATGAAATGACGTGCCTGCTTTTTTCAGCTGGGTAATGCACTGTGATTTGCATCTGCTGAAGGAATCTATCTGAGGCCCTGAGGCTGAGCCATGTGGGACAACTAAGGTGGTTTTTTGTTCATGTGGATGGTGCCCTATTGCTAAACACACAAGTGCACTAAATGCTTTATTCTGCAACCTATTCTCTTCACAAAGCTGCTCCTCTCTGAGAAAGAAAAATGTTCAATGCAAAGTTCTTTTCCCCGGTTAACCATGATTTCTTGTTAAGTATGGTTTCCTTACATTGGCAAAATTCCTTTTATCTTGCTGTGACTTAGGCTTTGTACAGACTTTCCCAATGGAGCAAATTATCGGTGGCTCATGAATAGGTTTTGGATTAAAGGGTCTTTTTCTCCCAATGGAGGAAGGGGGAAACCTCTTTTACTGAAAAGAGCCTTCATCTTAACGCCAGAGCCAAGCACCTTCTAGCACCAGTCTAGCTGCTACAATAGCATAACCTGTGAGTTCGATGCAGACAAGTATCAAAGGCAGTGTTGGCTATGAAAAATGAAATAAAACCTCCTCCCCCAGAGTGGGGTTCCCTCAGTCAGGGCACAGAATCCGCAGGGGAAGGAAGGGCTGGTGTTGGCGTGCGATGGAGCTCTCGGCTGGGGTGTGGGATGAGGTGTTCCCGAGGCGACAGATGAGGGATGTTGGCTGTGTGGGAAGGGAACTGCGGAATTCCTCCCCTTGGATCGTGAGGGGGGTTCTGAAAGAGGCAGATTAGGATGCGGAGAGCGCGGCCCAGGCTGCCGAGGGCGAGGAGACGAGCCAAGGACACCGGCCCGGGCGCGCTTCGGGGACGCCCGGCGTGGACTGCGTTCCCTCGCCTTCCCAGCCACCCTCGGGCCAGCCAGTTCTCTCGGGGCGGTGGGTCCAGAGAACCCACCCCGTACCCTTACACCCCACCTGCAGATTGACGGAAACCGGGGACCACCCTAGCAGAGGAAGACCGCTCTTGCCCCTCGCAAGCCCCCGGCCGCAGTGGGCTATAGGCGGCCGCGGCGCGAGGCCTCGATCCGGGTTCCTGGGGGCGGCGCGCGGGAGGGGGCGGGGCCTGCGCGGCGGCGTGGGCGCGCGGGGGGGGGAGCCGCGGGAAGGGGGCGGAGCTGCGCCGCCCGCGCCGCGCTGGGCGCTCTTGGCCAATGAGCGGCGTCCACATGCCGCGGCGGCGGCGAGAGGGGAGGCAGCGGCCGATAAATGCTATTAGAGCAGCCGCCGCGGAGCCGTCCCCGACGCCACCTCCTTCTCCTCCGCCGCAGTTTCCTCCGCTGCTGTCGGGGTGCGGAGCTGAGGGGCCCGCGCGAGCGCGCCGCGCATCTCTCCGCAGGCTCGCCTCCCGCGCTCCATTCCGCCTCGAAGGGTCTGCCGGGCGCCCCCTCCTCCGGCCCGGGCGGTGCCGCGAATCACTCGGCAAAGCGGGGAGGGGGCTCGGGGCCGCGGCCTGCACCCCCTGCGTGCGGCTGAGGGCCAAGGAGGCCCTCCCTTCTGACGAGGAGAGGGAGCGTCGGGAGCCCCCCACTCGCCCGGCGAGGTCCGGGGCGGGTGCCGGAGAGGGCCGCCCGCGAGAGGGGCGGTTGTCTGGGGGAGGGGGCTCGGGGTGATTCAGCGCCCGGCGAGGCGGAAGCGTCCCGGGGAGGAGGAGGAGGGGAGAGGCAGTCCGCTCCTGGGCGCTCGGGGTGGCACGAGCCCGCGGCCCGAGTGCGAGGCGGAGGCGAGGAGGCCGCGGGGACAGGAGGCCAGGCCGGCCGGGCCCCCGCAGCCATGGAGAACGCGCACACAAAGACGGTGGAGGAGGTGCTGGGTCATTTCGGCGTCAACGAGAGCACGGGGCTGAGTCTGGAGCAGGTCAAGAAGCTCAAGGAGAGATGGGGCTCCAACGGTAGGTGCCCGGCCCCTCGGCTGCCGGACCCGCGCGGAACGGCGCGGGCCCGAGAGCCGGGAAGATGGCTGACCGGGCTCCACCTCGTGGGTCTCGGCTCCGCGCCCGCCGACGGCTCCGGGCGGCCCGCGCTGGCCCCGCGGGAGAGCAGCTGTGGGCAGGGGCCGGGCCTCGCGTCGACCTCCAGGGTCTCGAGCCCTTGACCTTCCCCGCGCGCAGACTGCTTGGCAGCGTCTGGTAGCCAGCAGCTGGCTCTGGTGGAGGGAGGGAAGGACGAGCCTCTTGCAGTCGGGTTGAGCCCTGCGAGGCATTTTCTTGTCCCCTGCCGATTTTTGAGGCGTCGGTATAGTTGAGACGCCCTCTGATCGTTCTTGTGCTACCCAAAGTTACACATCTGGCAGAAGTGATGACCTAGCTGAAATGGCTCTATCTCAGGAGCTCAGAATGATTTTACGAGCCAGACCTAAGGCCATTGATGACAAGTTCTGCATATTTTCCTGGGGTATCATTTTGGAGTGCTTTATTGGGGAGGGTGAATCCTGGGTCCGTTTTCCAGAGACATTGATGCTTAAAATTTTAGCAATTCTTTTTAGAAAGAGCGCTAATTTGTTTTTTCTCCTCTCGACACGTTGCTTGGTGAATTTCTACATTCTACAGAGTTGCCGGCCGAAGAAGGTGAGTAATCTTAATGTGTTATTTGTGTGTGTGCGCGCGCGCGTGCACTGATTTTAAGATGACAGTTATGACAAATATGTTTGTTTCTAACAGGAAAAACCTTGCTGGAACTTGTGATTGAGCAGTTTGAAGACTTACTAGTTAGAATATTGTTACTGGCAGCATGTATATCTTTTGTGAGTATGAAAAAATTATTTTCTCTGCTCCCTGAAAACTGAAAATATTCCATTAGGTAAACTAGAAAACAAATTATGTCTATTAGGTAAAATCATTTGTAGAATTAAGCTGTGTTTCCATATTTACAAACAAAATAATCTAGATATTCTTACTTCTAAACAAAACACTTGAAGCTAATCATATTTGGAAAATTGATGCCTGACATTTACAGTGTGGGGAGAAATTATTGTCAAACACGTAGGGTCTTTACAAAGTCTTAATGTTTATCAGCTTTAAGTAACAAGTTTTTCATTGACAGGCCTTTTTTTTGTTTGTTTCTTCAATTTGTTTATCATGTTGTAAGATCATACTAAGATGATGTTGGACTCTTTGTAGGCTGTAAATAGAACTTAACAAAAGGAATATTCCAGTTGCTTTCCCTTCCTGGTAGTGGCAAGGTGACAGTTGTTCTTGACAGTGACAAGAATGATGACGGCAATGATGGCACCACTGTTGACCAAATTTGGTCACTGACCTTCAGGGTGCTGTATTTATCTAAATTGGACCCCCGTCTTGAGTGATTCCTAGGTTGAGATAACAAGGTTCAGTATAGTTCTAAATCTTAAAAGGAAAAAACTCAGCATAGTGTGTTTTTTCTCTTCTATGTGGCTTGCCTGAGTTCTGTATAGTTGCTAAGAAACTGGTGAAATGCAAAGAACTACAGCAGAAAAAAGGTGATGGAAGTGGCAAGGATTTATCTAGGTTATTAAATTTTTTTCTGTTCAGTATTTTATATTGCATTTTTTGGGGGAGACCGTAGACTTGGTAGTTTTCCTAAAAATGGTCATGAGTAAGACACATGTTCCTAATCCTGACGGCATGAGATGACTTTTGTTCTTAAAAATACTTTATTCTTAAAAAAAAAAAAAGTGCTGGGAAGTGAAAATTACCCAGTGCAATATTTCAGGCTTTGCAAAACTGACACTGCTTCAAGGTTTCATTTTTGTATATTTATACGTGCACAAGTCCTAGGGATCTACCTCAGCATTTATGACAACCATACCATGAAGTACTGACTTGAGAACTGAATAGAGCAGTAGGCGTTTTTTGTTGTTGTTGTTGTTCATTTATTTAGTTCAAATGAGGAAAGGATTAATTTTATAACCCACCCCCCCTTTTTTTTTAAGGTAGATAGTGGCAGTGAGAAGTGATCTTTGGAGTAATTGTGTACATAAATTCTGCCATGAGACTTTAATATGTTAGCCAAGTGGTGTGTAGCCATTAATAATTCAGTCCCAAAGAATCTTTCCTGTGGTTTTCATTGAATAAAATTGAGAGTCCTAGCAAACCATTCAGTACTGAATTTTTATTACTGTGGGGCAAAATAAGTGAAATATTTGAGGGTAGTTTTAAGATTTGTGCTGGTCACATAATTTTTAAAGAACCTCAGCTTTGGCTGTTAAATCTGGTGTCCAGTAAGATCATTGTGATCAAGTTAATAGCTCGAGTGCATAAGCCAAAGATAAAACACACTCTTACTGAACTATTGTATGTATTTTAACTTGAAGCAGTGTTGGAAATAATGATGCTGTTGTGACAATAAACATTTGTTTTTCTTGTAGGGTCTCTTCAGTGGCCAGTTTGAGTGACTTTATGTTAGCATGTAGAATTTTTTTTAATTGTTGTTTGAAATAATTAAGACTTTTTAGTTTGAGCATTTTCAAATGGATTTTAAAATACTAAAATTTTGTTTTAAGATAGGACATTGTCTTTTAGAGCTACGCTTTGGAGTTGAAATTTGAGTTCCTTTTTGGTATAACTACTTGGAATTATTTTGTTTTATATTATGGATTGCTAAGTAGCAAAAGTGCTTAGGAATTAGTTTTACTATAGAATTCACCTAATTTGCTTTAGTTTATTTGATCAAGAAATTACTGTAGAAAGCTGGGTTTTGTTGATTGTTGTGTGTGTGTGTGTGTGTGTGTGTGTGTGAGAGAGAGAGAGAGAGAGAGAGAGAGAGAGAGAGAGAGAGAGAGAGATGGGGGGGTTGGGGTTGGGACTACTGCTATATTGTACTTGACCTTTTGTTCCTTTTTTTTTTTTAAATAGCATTTAGGTAGCACTGTGTCATAGCTCTTTTTGTTTTAAATATCCTTATTTATTTTTATGTGGGTGCTAAGTATCAAACCACTTGCTCTACCACTGAGCTACATCTTGCAAAAAAAGAAGAGCACAAAAAATCTTGTAGTCATTGATTTCTTGTTGGCTCACCAGGAAAAACATGGTAGAATATTTCAAGTTCTTTTATGAAAATGAGTAGTCAGTTCTCAGTAGAAATTTCTCAATTTGGCATACATAATAAATCATTGGGTCCTGCTAGGTTAAAAGGCATATTTGTAATTTATTTCAAATATCAAACTAAGTAGTAAACCGTTAACCATAGTTAATATTTTGCTGCAGCAGAAAGTAGGAAACTGCATTAAAGTGGCCCATAGGGATAGTTGAACCTTTTTTTTTTGGTACCAGAGATTGAACTCAGGGGCATTCGACTACTGAGTTACATCCCCAGCCCTATTTTGTATTTTACTTAGAAACAGGGTCTCACTGAGTTGCTTAGTGCCTTGCAGTTGCTGAGGCTGGCTTTGAACTCTCAATATTCCTGCCTCAGCTTCCCGAGCTGCTGGGATTACAGGTATGGGCCATTATGCTCAGCAGTTGAAACAATTTTTAATATTCAAAATATTTTTCTTTAAATAAGGTCATTTTTGATTGGAAGAAGTTAACTCTACTTCTCCCTTTGCATATGAACATTAGAAATTTCTCAATTTGGCATTCAAAACTGTCATTTCATTTTATGTTTCCATCCTCTTGCGTTACTGACTTTGCCCTAAATACAACACATCACATGGCTGTTGAACTGGAGTGCCTGCCCACCTCTTCCTCTCTTTTCACTGTTGAGTACCTGCTGTAGACATTGAAGATACAGCAGTGAACAAAATGGACAAAGTTTCTTACCTGGAGAGTAGTACTGCTGAGAAAGGAAAATATGGGGAGAACCAGTTTTTAAATTGGGTGGTCAGCTAAGTTCTCTAAGAAGGTGACTTTGATAAAAAACCTGAGAAATTGTATATTTGGGCCATATTGGTCTCTCTCACATCTGTCCAAATCTCATAAAGTCACCTTTCTTTGGTGACAGTTTGCATAGGTTTCTCCACCTTTAGCCCCCATTCCTATCCCAGCTATGTAGATTAACCTTAATGATGTGTGTGTTTTCCGGGTCACAATTGCTCAGATGACTTTGTTCCTCTGGCATTTTCAAAATGTATGGGATCTGTTTGCTTTGGTTTTTCTCAGTGATATATTCAGGAAGTATTTATATTATATAATTTATTTTTTTCCCTGTTCTGTTTCTTTAAATATGGTATGACAGGCAATTTGCTGATTTTATTTTATTTAACTGCTGCCTTCCCCACCCACTCACCCCTACTTGGGGCCCAAGCCCAAGCCTCATACATGCGTGCAAGTGGTCTGCTTCTGAGCCATATTCCCCAGCCCTGGAGCTTTTCTTAAAATACAGTTTGGAAGATGAAATTTTTTTTTAAAAATTGGGGCATATATTTATGGTGTACTGTGTGTGTGTGTGTGTGTACGCGCGCACGCGCGCGCGTGTGCTACTAGAGATTGAACCCAGGGGCTTTTACCACTATTTTGTGTTCTGTTATTTTATTTTTTATTGTTGTTTTGTGTTATTTTATGGCAGGGTCTTGCTAAGTTTCTAAGGTTGGATCCAAATTTGCAATCTTCCTATCTCAGCCTCTCTGGTTGCTAAGGTTATAGGCTGCATCACCGTGCTGGCCAAGTATTCTAGGGAAAAAGAATTTATTCCTAAGTCTGAGAACATTGAAGAATGGTTTTTACATAGATTTGTGTCTAGATTGGAAGAGAAGGAGTTCTACTTCATGGGATTTTTTGGTTTGGGTTTTTTGTTTGTTTGTTTGTTTTGGTAGTTATAGATGGACAGCATGCCCTATTTTATTTATTTTTATGTGGTGCTGAGGATTGAACCCAGTGCCTAGGCAAGTGTTCTGCCATTGAGCTACAGCCCCAGCCCCTACTGTTTTTTGTTGTTTTAAGTCTGAAAGAATTTTTGTTTCCCATGTACTGGTAATGGTAACCCTTTGTATCACTTTTATAAAAATCATTTAAAAAAGTGTTTGATTCTCTTAGTGTGTGTGTGTGTTTTACTGTTACTGGGTGTTGAACCTAGGACCTTGAGTACGCTGGGCAGGTATGCTGTACTACTAAGCTATATGCCCAAACCTCTTTTTGTTTTTTATCTTGAGACATGCACTTGCTCAGTTGACCAGGCTGGTCTTGAACTTGTGATTTTCCTCCTCAGCCTCTTGAGTAGCTAGGATTATATGTTTGTGCTACTACACCATCCATTTCCTCTTCATAAAAGTTGTTGATGTGCTGGGCTGGGGTTGTAGCTCAGCGGTAGAGCGCTCGCCTAGCACATGCGAGGCCCTGGGTTCGATCCTCAGCACCACATAAAAATAAATAAAAGTGTTGTGTCCAAGTGCGACTAAAAAAAAATATTTTAAAAAGTTGTTGTGAATTCTACATTTATTGAAAAAGCATTTAAATGTCCAGAAGCACAGTATAAATTTGAGGATACAACGATCAAAATGATCGTTCTTTTTAAAAAAAAAATTTTTTTTTTTTGTCGGTGGACACAATCTTTATTATTATTTTTTTAATGTGCTGAGGATTGAACCCAGTGCCCCACGCATGGTAGGCGAGCGCTCTACCTCTGAGCCACAACCCCAGCCCAAATATACCTTTTTTTGTTTGTGTGGTGCTGGGGATTGAACCCAGGGCCTTGTGTATGTGAGGCATTACTCTACCAACTGGGCTATATCCCAGCCCCTCATTCTTTCTTTTTTGAGGGGATGGGATGTTAGACATCGAACTCAGGGACTCTTAGCTCTACCACTGAGCTATACTGCCAGCCCCGCCTCTTACTTTTTTTTTTTTTTTTTAAGAGAATTTTTTTAAATATATATTTTTTTTAGTTCTCGGCGGACACAATATGTTTGTATGTGGTGCTGAGCATCGAACCTGGGCCGCACGCAAGCCAGGCTAGCGTGCTACCGCTTGAGCCACATCCCCAGCCCCCGCCTCTTATTTTTTTATGGTCTTGTTTAGAGCTTGGCCTATTATCCCAACTTTAAGATAACTGAATCACAACATCATGACTTATCACCCAATTCACAGTTGAACACACCTTAACTTGGATTAAAATTTGCTTTGTTCATTATACATCATATTAGTTCCATTTTTCAGTGATGGTCGTCAGTCCAAGGCCTTGAGCAGGCTAGGCAAGTGTTCTAACACTGAGAAATAAACCTTGTCTCACAGATTAGTCTTGTGGATAACTATTAAGATACTGTATCCTAACTTGTTATGGGTAATTGGGGATGGGTGTGGTGGGGCATGACCATAATCCCAGTCATGACTTGGGGGGTCTGAAGCAGGTTTGCAAGTTGGAAGCCAGCCATTGAGACCCTGTCTCAAAAAATAAGGGTTGGGGATGTAGCTCAGTTGTTGAATGCCCCTGGATTTGATCCCTAGTATCAAAAAAAGAAGTGTAGTTGAGTGTTCATTAGCAAGTGGGTTATTTCAAATATAGTTGGCATATTTGAAACTTAAACTCTCTTGAAAATGTTAAAAGATAGGTACTAAGTGCAGAGTTCAGAGGAAAGAAGAAATGGTTTATGCCTAAAATTACACTGCAGTAGCCTTTTCTTCTACTTTCTTTTGCAATTGTTTATGAAGTGTTACTTTTTTGCTCTCTTAGTGTTTGAGTTCATAATACTGCCAGGTTTGTACTAGTAAATATATATATCGAACATCAACTATGTAACCAGAGGCTCTTCACAAGAAAAAGGAAATACAGATAATTTATATTCATCCAACCTGTTCTTTATTATCATTATCATTATATATTGTTGTTGTTGTTGTTGAGAGACCTTTATTTATTTACATTCAGTGTTGAGAATTGAACCCAGTGCCTCACTCATGCCAGGCAAATATGCTACCGCAGAGTCCCAGCCCCAGCCCCCCAACATGTGCTTCAGATTTTTCCCTTATCAGTTGAAAAACCCATGAGACTATTATATTCCATTAATTAGGGTTCCTATATTCACCAAGGACCATATTTCACAAGAATACACATTTTTTGAAAAGTTGAAGTTTGTTTTTATTGTCCTGTCACTACTTGCCTTCATCCTTTGCTCCAGCTTTTAAAGGATGTTGCTTAAAGTTTGTCCCCCAGGCTTGACTGCCAAGAAGGAAATTCATACCCACTTTAACAAGGTGTGAAGCTTATCTTACAGTTGCTAATGCCTCACTGACCTTTTGGAAAGGCCCTAGTCACTCTTCATGTTGAGCAAGTTTTCTCCCCTAAGAGCTGATTAAATGTATTATTTCTCTCATGCTCTTTTGTGCAAATGTTTTGAGAGGCTAGTATCAGCAGCTGTGATCCAATAACTATCAAAATTCCTGACTTCCTAGAGAAGTTTTCATTCCAGCATGAGGCCTGGACTTAACACTAGGAATGCCCTGTTGAAAGTATGCTGTGGCATTTATCATCCTCACTCTGGTTTTCTGCCTACTCTAGTTCACTGGCTGTCAGTAGAGATTGGCATGTGTCAGAACCTGGGTCCTGGTACTTCTTGTTTTATTTTTCCCTGCACAGATTGATCTGTTAATTCACCATTCCTCTCTTAGAAAATTCATATTTGGCCTTAGAGATAGGGTCTCACCTGAGTTGCTTAGGACCTCGTTGTTGCTCACTATCCTCCTTCTTCAGCCTCCCCTGGAGCCACTGGGATTACAGATGCGCACCACTAGGCCCAGTTAAAAAGTGGGCTTTCGTTGTTTACTAGGTCTTTTTTAAATTTTATTTTGAGACATGGTCTTGCTGAGTTACCAAGGGCCTCATTAAGTTGCTGAGGTTGGTGGGATTTGTGATCCTCTTGCTTTAGCCTCCTGAGTTGCTGAGATAACAGGTGTGCAGCACTGTACCTGGCCTAAATAGATCTTTTAAAGACTTTCTTTAAAATATGCATATTTTAAGTTTTTTTCGCCTTTTTAAAAGTGTCACCAGGCTTTGTGGCACAAGCCTGTAATCCCCGTAGCTTGGGAGGCTGAGGCAGGAGGATCAAGAGTTCAAAGCCAGTCTCAGCAATTTAGCGAGGCACTAAGCAACCCAGTGAGACTCTGTCTCTAATAAGATACAAAATAGGGTTGGGGACGGGGTTCAGTGGTTGCTTGCCTCTGAGTTCAATCCCTGATACCAAAAAAAAAAAAAAAGCATGTCAGGGATCCAGCTAAAGGTTTTGTGCTTGCTAGGAAAACCATATGCTGCTGAGCTACATCCCCAGCCCTTTTTATTTTTTATTTTGAGACAGGATCTCACTAAAGCTCCCAGACTGGCTGGGAGCTTGGGATCCTCCTGGTCAACTGCCTTAGTAGCTGGGATTATGGGCATGTGCTATTATGCCCTGCTTATTAAGCAATATTATTATTACTTTTTAAAAGCCAATGTTCCAGATTGGATCATTAAGACTATCAGGTTTTCACAGAAATTCAGTTGGCATCTCAGGACCTGATCCTAGTGAAATATTTACCCATTTTTTTTTTTTTTTTTTTAAAGAGAGAGTGAGAGAGGAGAGAGAGAGAGAGAGAATTTTATTTATTTTTTTAGTTCTTGGCGGACACAACATCTTTGTTGGTATGTGGTGCTGAGGATCGAACCCGGGCCGCACGCATGCCAGGCGAGCGCGCTACCGCTTGAGCCACATCCCCAGCCCCATATTTACCCATTTTTATCACTCTTTACCATGTTCTTTATTACTAAGGTTCATTGTGTTGGATTTTTTTTTTTTAAAATCACTTTCATAGTAGCTTGATTATGATACAAGGTGGCTATTAACTTGTAGTTCTTAACAAGGTTTGGTTGCATGAACTAAAAGTTTAATCTTCTATTCCTTCTTGGGGGCAGTGTTCTGTGTTCAGTTACAACTTTCTGGAATTTTGTCATCTCTGAAGTGTTATGTTGTTATACTAAAAATCATATGGATAATCTTCGAAGTACATTCCCACAGAACAACTTTGTAGTAATTCTGAAGTGAATACCACTGAAAATAAGTGGAATTAACAGTTTATATACTCTAAATTTGAGTCAGTAGCAAAATTGTTTTTACTATGAATTTACATTACATCTGATGTTATTTGATATAAGTAATAGTCAATTAACTGTTAAAGGTATGGTTAAGAAGTTGTATAGTTTCAGGGATGGGTACTGGGGATTGAACCCAGGGGTGCTTATCCACTGAGCCACATCCCTAGCCCTTTTTATGTTTTGTTTTGAGACAGGGTCTTGCTAAGTTTTGCTGAACTTATGATCCTTCTGCCTCAGCTTTCTGAGCCACTGGGATTACAGACGTGCACTACCACGCCTACCTAAGAAGTTTTGATTCCCAAAATTGCTATTAACAAAATTTAAGCTGATTGTTTTTATCATTACATCTTGTGGCGATTTTGTAGGAAAAGAGGGTTAGTCTATCATTCTTTTAGTGCCAGCTACTTTTGTTGTAAAAGTGGCACTAAGCCTAAAAACACATTAACAGTTCTAACATATGCCATTTATCTTCTAGGTTTTGGCTTGGTTTGAAGAAGGAGAAGAAACAATTACAGCCTTTGTAGAACCTTTCGTGATTCTACTTATATTAGTAGCCAATGCAATTGTGGGTGTTTGGCAGGTAAGCAAAAACTACTGCAGTGCTAAATTTTAGCAATTTATGTAAGTTATTTCAAACTGCACAATCTTTTATCTTTTTCCTAATATATTGAGTAAAAAATGTCTGTAGAAAGTTTATGTGATTTTTCATTTGTTTAATGATAGATTTTAGACCTGTCATGGATGTCTGTTTTGCTATTAAAATTGCTCAACCTTCTTGGTAACAAGGAATTAAGAACATGGATGAGAAGCCATGTGTGGTGGCACATGCCTGTTGTCCCTAGCACTTGGGAGGCTAAGCCCAGAGGATTACTTGAGACCAGCCTGAACAATATAGCAAGACCATGTCTCAAAAGAAGGAAAATGGATGAGAGGAGCTACTTAAGGAAACCAGGAAATATGAGGACCAAAATCTGTCTTTATTTTTCCTAGTTGTTTCCTGTGATAAACTTTATAAACTCAATGTCATCTTTGTTCTCCTTGGATTTTTAGGCGATTTTAGCTATAAAAATTATTTGAACCCTAAATTGTTTTAAGTATTGGGCTTTGGGGCTTTCGATGGATGTAGTCAACCTCTTTGAGGATTAAAATAGAGTATGCCTGTCACTTTTAAAGTGAAAGCATCTTATAAATGTAGTCCTGTTGGAATTATAAACTTAATTTTTATTAATAAATATATGATGGGCTTATGGAAGCGTAGCTTATTTTTTAAGAAATTGTGTTGGGCATTGAGTCCAGAGCCTTACACAGGCCACTCGAGCAAGCACTCTACCACTGAGCTACATCTCCAGTACCTAAAAGAAAATTTTGTGTATGTTTCTTTTTTCTTTATTTTACTTATTTGTTTACAGTGGTGTTAAGGATTTAACCCAAGGCCTCATGCATGCTAAGCTGTGAGCTACACCAGATCCTCTCATTTTTATTATTAAGTGATTTATACCATTTATTATGATAGTTACTTCATGCACATTCCCATTTATTTCATCCTTAAAGTTATATTACTAGGCACATCATATTCCCATTTGACAGAAGGGACACTGAGGTTCCCATACACATATTAATAGAAATTCTTGGATTTGAACCCAAGCCCAGGAGGATGTGATCTGAATTCCAAACTGAAATTTTTTTATGAAAGTTTCATAAGACTTTTAGTTTGTCTTTATTTTAAAACAGAGTAACATTCTTTAGTTTTCTCATGTTTCCATAGTATCCTAGGTGGTGTGAGCAATATTAAAAGGTTCTTGCCTTCTGGAAATAAATTATTATATTAGGTAGTATTGAGGAACCTGTAATTTCTGACCAGTGTCATCAAAGAAGGTGGTGATGACAAGCAGTTAGGAACTGTTACGGAGTTTTGCAGGTGGAGGCTGGGGAGATGATTTCAGCAAAGGAGGAGAATGAGAATGGTACCAGATTTGTTTGAAGAATGATAGGCCTATTTGGATTTGAGTAGGAGATGTAAATGGAGCGAGATGGAGATTATAAACTTTGTAGAACTGGGGGAAACCTTAGGAGTACTGTAAGTTATCCTTTTGGTAGTTGTGTTTGCATTTCTCTAAGTCTACTATTTTCTGGGGTAACTGGTTTAAATCTGTCATTGTTTCCCTTTCAGATTCTCTACACTCTAAATATTCCTTTTAATAGTTTGAATTGAGTAGGGGAAGGAGATGTTATTTAGGTGATTTTAATTGTCATCTTTGTCTTCTGGGTTTGAGAGATGTGGTTTATCTAATTTCAATGGACTTTTGTAGTTTTAGTAGGAGCAAAATATAGTGCTTGTGGAACATTTCCTTAACCTTGACTAATCCAGTTTAATTCTCCCTAAGAAGATCTTGAGAAGGTGAAACTGTATAATTCGTAACTTTAGGGGGTTGGACACAGTGGTACACACCTGTAACACTAGCTGTTTGGGAAGCTGAAGCAGGAAGATTGCAAGTTTGAGGCCAGCCTTAGCAGTTTAGCAAGACTTTGTCTCCAAATAGAAAGGGGTGTTGGGAGACTGAGACAGGAGGATCGTGAGTTCAAAGCTAGCCTGAGCAACAGCAAGGTGCTAAGCAACTCAGTGAGACCCTGTCTCTAAATAAAATACAAAATAGGGCTGGGGATGTGGCTCAGTAGTCAGTGCCCCTGCATTCATTCCCTGGTACCACCATACCCCCCCCCCCCCCCGCCAAAAAAAAGGGGGCTGGGGATACGCTGGGTGGTAGAGTTGCCCTGGTTTTAATCCCTAGTACAGGGGTGGGGGGACTTTGTTTCAAAATTGACTAACTGAATAGTGACAATATTCCAAATTTATTCTTCATCCAATATTAGAAACATTAGAATTTAAATTATAGTAGTTACATTGATTATGGTTAAATATTCTAATATTTAGCAGTGTGATGATGAAATTCTAGCAGTTCATTAGTCTTTAATTTCTTAGGGTTTGTGACATAACTTGATTTTTAAAAATTCATCACTGCATTTATAAGGTGCCAAAACTTTTGTCTAAGCATTTTACATAAAGCTTAATTCTCACAACACTTCCTTGAGGTAGTTGTTTTACAGGTAGTAAAACCTGTGTGTTGTAAAATTTATTCACAATCACATAGCTGGATTAAACCTAGGCAACCTGACTTTAGACTGTTCTGCCATATAGCTTTTCATGTGACACAGGGTTGATATAAATGGTATGGGTACATGTGGCTGGAGTTGAAGGCTGTGTGCTTAGGAACAGCAGGTTTTGTAACCTCTTTTCCTCATTATAGTTTGTTCCCTTACCCTTCTTGGGGTGTTTATCTTTTCATTTTTAATCCGAAATCATAAGTGCCCTTGTAAAACAATTGGCATCATAAAATATGAATTTTTAATACAAACTTCATTAGTTTATTATTTAATTATTAAGATTTAGATTAAAATTTTAATTCCTGGCCTAGAAATAATACTTGCAGTGGCAGGCAAGTGTTTACTACACTTATCTTTTGTTTTCTTTTATTTAGGAAAGAAATGCTGAGAACGCAATTGAAGCCCTTAAGGAATATGAGCCTGAAATGGGCAAAGTGTATCGACAGGACAGAAAGAGTGTGCAGAGGATTAAAGCTAAAGACATAGTTCCTGGTGATATCGTAGAAATTGCTGGTGAGTCAAGTTTGTCATGTTTTTTTTTTTTTTTTCCCTCTAGGTTGTATATCTGAATTTGGTCTTTTTCTAAAGGCTATTAATTATTCTTGGGGCTAGGGCTATAGCTCATTGGCAAAGTGCTTGCCTAGCATGCGTGAGGTACTGGGTTTGATCTTCAGCACCACATAAAAATTAACAAGTAAAATAAACGCCTTCTGTCCATCTACAACTACAAAGAAATAAAATAAAATAATTGTTTCACGTATCGGGTATCAGTTATATTACATTTTAGTGCCATCAAAACATTCTGTTCTTTTTTCTTTTTTTTTTTTTTTTAGTTTTAGGTGGACACAATATCTTTTTTATTTATTTATTTAATTATTTTTATTTTATTTTATTTTTTTTTTTTAAAGAGAGAGTGAGAGAGGGAGAGAGAGAGAGAGAATTTTTAATATTTATTTTTTAGTTCTCGGCGGACACAACATCTTTGTTGGTATGTGGTGCTGAGGATCGAACCCGGGCCGCACGCATGCCAGGCGAGCGCGCTACCGCTTGAGCCACATCCCCAGCCCCTTAATTATTTTTAATATTTATTTTTTAGTTTTCGGCGTACACAACATCTTTGTTTATATGTGGTGCTGAGGATCGAACCCAGGCCACACGCATGCCAGGCGAGTGCACTACCGCTTGAGCCACATCCCAGCCCCTTTATTTTGTTTTTATGTGGTGTTGAGAATCGAACCCAGTGCCTCATGCATGCTAGGCAAGCGCGCTACCACTTGAGCCACATCACCAGCCCTCCTCCTTTTTCTTTACTGGGGATTAAAACCAGGGACTCTACCACTGGGCTACTCGAGTCCTTTTTTATTATTTTGAAATGGGGTCTTGTTAAATTGCTGACGCTGAACTTGAACTTTTGATCCTCCTGCCCTCAGCTTCCTAAGTCACTGGGATTACAGGCCTGACCCCAGAAACATTCTGTTTTCTATAAGATTATTTCAAAGTGTTTAACTACTTCCTTTCATATTGTTGGTAAGGCTTTTTTTTTTTTTTTTTTTTTTTTTTTTTTTTTTTTTGAGATGGGGTCTTGCTATGTTGCCATGGTTGGTCTCAAAATCCTGGTTTCAAGTGATATCCCCTTCTTCAGCCTCCTGGGTGGTTAGGATTATAGGCATGGCCATCATGCCCAGCAGAAGTGTTTTGTTTTTAAATATGTTTTACTAGTTTAGATACATCCTAGTTGCTAAAGAAGTAACACTTAAATGTTGATTTGACAATTATAGTGAGCAGTTCATTGGGACCTCATGGTTTATTTCTGTTTTTGATTTTTGGCACAAACATTAAGTCATACTTTTTAAACTATCAAATTGAGTTAAAGGCAATGTCATTTACCCTGAAAGCCATGCTCAGAATCACTTTTATATCATTCTGAGCCAGTGGTCTTGACCTGGATTGTAGGGATTCGCTTCAGAGTGTACCACAATGTACTGAATGTCCCACAACCTCAGAGGGGTCTAGTTCTCAATGCTCCAGATCAATACCATTTATTCAAATAGCTCTGAATCACGTTTTCCCTAGAATCAACTCGTTTAGGTTCTTTTGTCTTAACAACATTTTATGTTTGCAATTATGTCAAATTAAAAAGTTTTAAGATGGAGAATTAACACATAGCCTTCCCTTAGGTTCTCCTAAGTTTAATATTCTATTATAGGTGCTTTTTCAGTGTATATGTACATAGGCTTTCTGTTTGAGAATGTATTACAGATCTGATGCCCCTTTACTCCTAACTACTTTAGTGTTTATTTTATAAAAAGTATGTTCCCTTATCAACCTCAATGCAATTATGGAAATTGACACAATACTATTATCTATAGGCCTTATTGAAAATTACTAGTTGTTACTTTCTTAAAAAAATTTTTTTTTCTTTAGTTGTAAATGAACACAATGACTTTAATTATTTTTATGTGGTGCTGAGGATTGAACCCAGTGCCTCACACATGCTAGGTGAGCACTCTTATCACTGAGCCCACAACCCCAGCCCCAGTTGTTACTTTTTTAAAAGAAAAAAAAAAATTGTGAAGTGGGGAATTAATTGGTCAGAATGGTAGCAGGGTTCAATAGCACACACGTATAATCCCAGCTGCTCAAGAGCCTGAGGCAGGAGGATTGCAAATTTGAGGCCAGCCTGGGCAAGTTAACAAGACCCTGTGTCAAAAAATAGAAAGCCCTAGGGATGTAGCTTAGTGATAAAGTGCTAGCCTAATGTTCCTGAGGCCTTGGGTTCAATCTTCAGTACCACTAGGTTGGGGGGGGGGGGAAGCAAGAAAATAGGTCAAAATGAGGAACGTTAGACACAGAGAAGCTATTTTAGTAATCGAGGTAAGAAATAATGAGGGCAAGACATAACTAGGGCAGCAGCCTTAAGAATAATGTAAGATGTTAGGAGTTTATGAATGTGGTTCTTAAACAGGCATGTACATGGGAATCATTTGGGGCTACTCTTTACCAGGTCTCAACCCAAAATATTAATGAAATGTCCCTTTAGTGTGGAATTGTAATCGTGTATTTTGAAAGTGAGCCTCTGATTTAAATGCAAAGGAACAGGTTTGGATCACTAAGTGGATATGGAATCAAAGGTGTTGGTAGGATTTCTAGTTTAGATGATTGGATCAGAGTAACTGAGTGAGACTGACAGGAAAATAATTGTCATTCCATAAACATGGTAGGTTGGGTTGCAGATGGCCTTGCCTACATATGTATATACAGTTGTTTGGCTTCAATTGCCATTTCTCCAGCTTTATCTGGGATACATTCTCAGCCTGTCAAATTGAGAATATTTGTATTGGGTCTCCATTAAGACTATAGTCAGCTTCTTTTCTGCCTTGATGGTTTTGGTTTTTTTTCCTCTGAATCCTGTTTCTTGCTGGGCTTTGCCTTCTTGGTAGGGCATTCTAACCACCTAGTGGACTGAGACAATCTTGGGGTCTTTTGGATTCTTCCCTCTCTTATCATCTTATTTGACACTGAGACCATTGGCTCTACTGACCTCAGAGCACATCCAAGTCCATGAACTGTCTCCTTGGTTATCATACCAGTCTGGTTGTTGTCTCACACTGTAACTATCCTAGGGAGGCTCTGGCTTCCCTTGTTGATTTCTTCCATTCATCTTCCACCCAACAGTCAGTGGTTTCTTAAAGGGTATGTCATCTGTTTATCAACCCTTAGATGGCTTCCCTGTTGGCTTCCCTATTGCTCTTGAAATATAAAATTCTTTCTTTGACTTAATAGAACTTGCATGTCCCTGCTTCTGTGAATTCATCTTATGCAGTTTGTTTATGTTCCAGGCATACAGGCTTTTTCAGTACCACCAGATTTTCCTTACCTTTTTTGGAAAGTTTGATAAATCCTACAGACTTTATTCACTTGACCAATGCATTGATCACATAGTGGAGAAGCTTTGGTTATAACCCTGATCTGACTTTCTGCACACTGTATATTTCCATTTTTTTGTATTATATATATTGCATTTGACAATTTAGGAACGACAGATAATGGTTGATCCATAGTGTGTGATCTGAGATTTCTAGTCTTCTAGAATCTCTTTAATTTATTTAATTCTCCTCTCTCCTGCCCCCAGTAATGGGAATTGAACCTACATCCACTCACTGCTGAGTTACACCTCCAGCCCTCTTTAATTCTTAAGACAGAGTCTTGTTAACTTGCTGAAACTGATCTAGAACTTGTGATCCTCCTGTCTTAGCCTCTAGAGTCACTGGGATTACAGGTGTGCACCACTGCACCAGCCTATTTTATCTGTTTTTAATGGTACAGTTCTGTGCCATTAAGTATGTTCATACTGTCATACCGCTATCACCACCATCCATCTCCATTACTTTTTCATCGTCCCTCAACCTAAAAACCATATATCTATTAAAAACTCATTTCCCATTCTCTTCTCCCTTGGCTCCTGACAATTATTTCCTGTCTTTTAATATTAAAAACAAATTAAACTCAAAAAAACAAGTTGAATATTCAAAAAAGATGAGTTTTAAATTCCTTGTCCTTCATCTCAGGTGAATATAATATCTGCTACAGGCAATACATACATTAAAATTCATTTCCCTTTCACCAGTTTCTGAATCCTTAATGGAAAGTGTCACCTTGACAGTTGACCCCTTCTTGTTGGGTATGTCTTATGTTCTCTAAAATCAGAAGTAGAGGGTAGGTTCAGTTAATGGGAACATGCTTATTTTATTTCGCAGCTTACTGTACAGAATAGATCATTGCCATCTGTGCATGTGGTCAGTAATAGCTGAACTTAAAATGTATGGATACTGTAATAACTTTGCAAATGATTTTTTAACCTTCAATCACTGCAAATAAATAACTATTCACCTTTTGTAGTTGAAAAATTAGTCTTTGTGGCTTATTTCCTCTGCCTTCAACTACTTATTAGATGATATATAGTGTACTTGGTAAATCTATACATAGCATAGGTATCAATCATTTCAGTTATACCCAGGTCACCATTTTTTTAAATGGCTTTACTGAGACAATAGCATGTCATTAGTTTACTCTTAAAGTACACAGTTAATGCCGAGTGCTGTGGCACATGCCTATAATCCCAGCAGCTCAGGATGTTGAGGCAAGAAGATCTCAAGTTCAAAGCCAGCCTCAGCAAGGTACTGAGCGACTCAGTGAGACTGTGTCTCTAAATAAAATACAAAAAAATAAAGCTGGGGATGTGGCTCAGTGACACTGAGTTCCATCCCTGGTACCCACCCCACCCCCTGTCAAAAAAAAAAATATACAGTTAAGTGTGGTCACAGAGTCTGTAATCATCACTGTCTAATTGTGGAACATTTTCATCCTCTGGCTATTATGTATTATTTTTCTTTGTATTTAACCTAATAATTCAGTTCTTGGAAAGTGTAGAAGTGAATTTCATTCGGATTTTTTTTCTTAAAGTTTTATTGTCACCAGGTATGGTGGCACACACCTGTAATTGTAGCTGCTTGGAAGGCTAAGGCATGGTTTAAAATTTGAGGCCAGCATGGACAACTTACCAAGACCCTGTCCCCCAAAAGAGGGAAAAGTCTTACTAAGTCTACCTAAACTGAAAGAATAAATGGCATAAATTGAGCTTTTATAATTTAAAATATATAATAGTTTTATGCTTTTATTTAAACTATAAATTGGGCATGAAAAGGTAATTACATATTGGAACAATGGAAAATATTGTAAAATATTTGGAAATTGAAAATGTACTGACTTGTGTTCCTGATGCTTTCAGACAGGAACAGAGCTTTTTATCATTTAGAATGTTAAGTTTCATCTCCTGTCTCTAACTGATAAAGTTCTTTTTGCCATCTGTTGGAAGATATCTGATAGGATGATTCAGTTGAGTTTTTGGAAGGTTAGGCTGGATTGGTTTTTGGGGGGAGATGTGGAAAGTATTAAGGAAATTAAATTTAGATGTTGCTATTACTAGTTAATAACCTTTCCAAGGAGAAGTTGTCTTAAGTATGAATTACAACTAGGGTTCACATAAGCATTTGTATCTAGAACACAGGATCCAAATATCATTGATTTGGCAAATAAATATTTGAGAATAATGACTCATGTATTCATCTTCTAAAGCCACAGTAGTTTTACATTATCTTAGTGCCAAGAAAATAGTTCTCTAGATGGATGGAAACCAAAAATAGTAAAATTGCGTATGATCTTAAGAAGCGAATGTCAGTATTCTAAAATTTTGTGTTACTTGCTGATATTATAAAAGTGAATCAAGTGAGAGCAAAAAATGTCCCAATTTTAGCATTTGGGGGGTATTTATTGATTTTTTTAAGGGCATTGTTTTCTGGATTGTTAAAACAAAACTTCATGTATCTTGGTAACCTGGGGTTGACAGATAGCACAAGAACATAAATATTCTCAGATGACTTTGGTCCTGTAGTGTACTTTGGACTGACTCCTGTTTTTGATTATGTAAGTGATAGAAATGACACAATCTTAAATAAAATTGTATTTGCTTTAGAGCTGTAAGAAATTTATATTCCCTAAAGTGAAGATGAAATGTTGGGCTGTAGTGCCAACAATTTTAAAATATATTCAAGTATAGAATAATTCTTAAACTTCACTAATACTTAAAGGAAGGTATGTTTCACTTTTAATAGTAAACTTGCAATATTGAAATTTGGTAACCACACATGAAGTGGCTTTTCCAATCAGTTGTCAGTTGTGTAAAAGGCAAAGTTGTGAAATAGGTGACTCAATATGTGTAAGAAAATCTAGATTATCTGAATTCTGCATGACATTGGACAAAGCTGATTGACCTCTTTACAGAATCAGGTAATTACAGTGGACTCTTCAAGAGAGTGTTCTGGCTCTAGAATATATCTGATTCTAATCGTTTGATCATGAGGCTTGGACTGATTTCACTGTTGGGATTGGAGCAGAGTCTGGCTTTGAACTTTCAGCAAATATTTAATCCACATCTGCTGAGCTCCCGGATGCTATAGAACAGAAGGTTGACAAAGATTGTTTTTGGGGCTGGGATTGTGGCTTAGTGGTAGAGTGCTTGCCTAGCATGCATGAGGCACTGGGTTCGATACCCAGCACCACATAAAATAAACAAATAAAATAAAAGTATTGTGGCCATCTACAACTAAAAAATATATTTTTTTTTAAAAAAGATTGTTTTTTAAAAGGACCAGCTAGTAAATATTTGAGGCTTTTTGTCTCACATGTTTCATATCCAGTCTGTTTGGCATTTTTTTTTTTTTAATTTAAACTATCTTTTAAAAATGTAAAATGAGGGCTGTGGTTGTGAGTCAGTGGAAAAGCACTTGCCTAGCATGTGTAAGGCACTAGGTTTGATCCTCAGCACCACATAAAAATAAATAAAATAAATATAATGAAAAATGTAAAAATGAGAACTTAAAAGACATGGTGGGGGGTGCAGGTTTAGTTGCACATGCCTGTAATCCCAGTAACATGGGAGGCTTAAGGCAGGAGGATCATAAGTTTAAGGCCAGCCTTGATGACTTAGTGAGACCCTGTTTCAAAATAAAAAATGTGGAGGCTGGGGATATAACTTAGTTGGAAGAGTGCTTGCCTTGCATGCACAAAGCCCTAGGTTCAATCCCCAGCACCACAAAAAAATACATACAAAAAGTGGTGTGGTTTTCGACATAGCATAGAGTGTAGAATACTTGCCTGGCATGTGTGAGGCACTGGGTTTATAACTAATACTTCAGAGGGGAAAAATGTGCCTTAAGATTTAGCCAGCAGTTTGGCATGTTTAGAGCAACACTTTTCTAACTTCAGATGCAGAGAAATCACCTGATAAGGTATCATCACAATGAACAGTTTTGTTCTTAAATAATAAACAGAATCGGAAGCAAAGAGGTATGAACCAAGTAAGGTTTTGAGCATGTTTATTCTGGTTCGTTTTCTTCCCTCCTTGTGTAGAATTATTTCATGGTGAGAAGGATGAGAGAACAAGGGCTCTTTAGAGATGCAGGTTGAAATATCTGTATCCAGATAAAACAGAAAATAATTATTTTTTGTGAATCCTGGAAGCTACATCTGTTTTTAAAACAGAATAATTCTTTATCTGAAGAACTTGTATAGGGGCTGGAGTTGTAGCTCAGCGGTAGAGTGCTTGCCTAGCACGTGCAAGGCACTAGGTTCGATTCTCAACACCACATAAAAAATAAATAAATAAAATAAAGGTATTGTGTTCAACAACAACTAAAAAAAAAAATTAAAAAAGAACGTGGGGGTGGGGGCTGTAGTAGAGCATTTGCCTAGCATGTGTGAAACACTGGGTTCTATCCTAAGCACCATATAAAAATAAATAAAATAAAGGTCCATCTACAACTAAAAAAAAAAAATTTTTTTTAAAACAGTATTTTTTTTTAAATTTTAATATTTATTTTTTTAGTTCTCGGCGGACACAACATCTTTGTATGTGGTGCTGAGGATCGAACCCAGGCCGCACGCATGCCAGGCAAGCGCGCTACCGCTTGAGCCACATCCCCAGCCCTAAAAAAAAAATTTTAAAAAACTTGTTTAAAGCAGAATAGCAAAATGAAAACAAATCATTGCAGGTATTTAGAAGTAGAGAGTTTTGAGACCCAAGGTCGTCCTTCAGCAGTGTTAGGATATTACAAACTCAGAAATGAGGCACTCTCAGAGGTCTCTCTAGCCATCAGACTGTGATGGACCAGTCGATCTTGAAACCTGACCTGATTTCATGGGGCTGGCATTTCCTGATTTCCTGTAATTACCTCCTCTCCCTTCCCATGACTCAATGGTACATTGTCACAGTACCAGTAAGTGTCAACCTTTCCATTCTTTCCATTGAGATTAGGATTTTGGAAAAGTAGAAGAAAACTACATGGTTTGGGATTCAGTTTTCCTAAGTTTATTAAAGAGGATCACTTTCGAAAACCAAGCAAAGTGCTCAACATTGCCAGAGCTGGGACCATTGCAAGGTTGAGAGTTGTAGGGAAATGGCAGGAATCTGAATTTGGTGGAAACCATAGCCATTCATAGGGAATTCTTCTATGAATTAAAGCGTTTTTCACAAAAGTATTTGTCCTATAGCACTGTAATGGAAGAGTTAGAAACACCAGATGGCCTTGAAAATGGAGACTGATTTGAGCCTGTAGTGTGGTTGTACAATACTGGGACCTTGAAAAGTGCATCACTAATAAAATGAGAAGGAGATAATGGCATGTGTCTTGTGAGCAGTTGAGAGGTTGAAGTAGTGACTTATGCAGCCTTTACAACAAGTACTTGGTATAATAGCAGTGTTCTCCGGCTAGGGTTGTGGCTCAATGGTAGAGCGCCTGCCTTACACATGTGAAGCCCTGGATTTGATCCTTAGCACCACATATAAATAAATAAAGGCATTATGTTAATCTACAAAAAGAATGATCTAGCCAGGTGCTGTGGTACATGCCTGTGATCCCAGCAGCTTGGGAGGCTGAGGCAGGAGGGTCGCAAATTCAAAGCCAGCCTCAGCAACTTAGCCAAGACCCTGTCTCAGAAAAAAGCTGGGGATATGTGGCTCAGTGGGTAAGTACCCCTGGGTTCAATTCCCAACACCAAAAAAGTGATCCAGAAGGTAACTACTGTTAACAGTGATGCATATTTGTTGAATAACCTTTTTAAAGCATGTTTTACTTTTGTAGTTTAAAAAAGAAAAAAATCACATTGGGAGGTATGCCACATGTTGTACCACTCTAACCTTAGGTGGCCCATGGCTGCCTCTACCACATATATTCATGGTTATCATGCTGTTTTTTATTTCTCTAGTATTTAGGAACATGCCTGCATAGAACCAGCCAAGCCAATTTTAAAATCAGTTTTATTTTAAAGTATTCCTTTTGATTTAAAATGTACCCTTCTTAAAAAGTTATTTTTAGTCTCACTGTAGAACTTAACTGTTAAGTATTAGTAAACCTTATTTAACCCAACTAAGTCTCAGATCTCTTTGGGCCCTGATTTTTTATTGTTTGTTGATTTGTGACATAGTTCAACTTGATAGAAGTCTCTTGATGTTTGTATATTAAAGGAAATGTGTGCTGCAAGCATTTTGTTCATTGACAAGTATTTTACTTAGCAATGTACCCAACACACAGTGAGTGGTAGGAATTAGGGAATCATTGGTGGCCCATAGACTCTGCCTTCATGGAGCTTTTGGTCTCTTGATATAGGTACACCAGAACATAGTGTTGAGTATCAGGAAGGGGTGCTCTTTGTGGCCCATCCTAAGGGATAAACAGCCTAATTTGAGAGTTCAGGGAAATCCTTGCTCTGTAGGGGAGAAAAGAGAGGGTGTGTGAGTACCCAGAAAGCACCATGAGGAACTGAATTGTGTTTGAAGTTCAGAGAGGAGAGAGTGGTGAGGGGTAGGCAGCAGTTGGTCATGTTATAATCTGTGGTGGGAGACTAACTTATATCTCAAGTCTTGTAAGAAGAAGCACTTGAAACACAGGAGAGTAGTTTCACATTGGTTTTTTACCTTTGGAACTAGGTATTGAACCCCAGGAGTACTCTACCACCGAGCTACATGCCCAGCCTTTTTTTTATTATTATTATTTATCTTTTTAAAGAGAGAGAGAGAGTTTTTTAATATTTATTTTTTAGTCTTTGGCGGACACAACATCTTTGTTTGTACGTGGTGCTGAGGGTTGAACCCGGGCCGCACGCATGCCAGGCAATCGCGCTATTGCTTGAGCCACATCCCCAGTCCCTATTATTATTTTTAGACAGGTTCTCCTTTAATTGCTTTGGGCCTTGCTAAATTGCTGAGGCTGACCTCAAACTTGTGATCTCCTGTCTCAGCCTTCCCAGGTGCTGAAATTATAGAAGTGTGACACCACACCTGGCCACATTGGCACTTTTAAAAAGAGAATGCTACCCACCAAATGAGATTGGGGCAAATGTAATCTATACTGTGGTGCTCTATAATGTTATTCCTGCTCACCGAAGGCCTGGAAGTAATAAGCAAGTAGTGAAAATGCAAGTCATAGTTAAATGTGTAAGGATAATTTATTTCGTTATGACTTGCTTTTCCTAGAGCCATTTAAACTTAAAAACAATAGTGAAATATTTTTTAAAAAGATAAAGAAAAAAATGGGGCTGGGGTTGTGGCTCAGCGCTAGAGCCCTCGCCTATCACATGCAAGGCACTGGGTTCGATCCTCAGCACCACATAAAAATAAACAGAATAAAGATATTGTGTCCAACTATAACTAAATTAATTTTTTTTAAAATAATAGTGGAAGGAAGGATTGGGGCTCAGTGGTAGAATACTTGTCTAGGATGTGCAAGGCCCTGGGTTCAATCCCCAGCCTCACCCCCCCCCCCCCAAAAAAAAAAAAAAACATTTAGGGAACAATTTCTGATCTTTTTTTTTTTTCTTATAAAAGAGTTGAATAATTCCATTTTCCACTGGAAATTATACATAAATGTTTAATAAAGATTTTTTGAGTGCTTTTTATTTTTATTTTTAGAGAATTTTCTTTTTTAATATTTATTTTTTAGTCTCAGCAGACACAACATCCCTGTTTGTATGTGGTGCTGAGGATCGAACCCGGGCTGCCCGCATGCCAGGCGAGCGTGACACCGCTTGAGCCGCATCCCTAGCCCAGAGTGCTGCTTATTTTAAACATTGGTGTTTATATTTTACATAAGTGATGCAAATAGTGTTTCTCATGGCTTATGAACACCTTTGGTTCAGTTCTAAAATGTGACACAGTAATAATTTCCTTTAAGCAAATTATACTCTTGGTAACCCTAACCTAGAGTATACTCTGAGGATTTTTGTTTAAAGTGGAAACCTTTATTGTGTTGGCAAAGAAAAGAGGTATGAACTGAGGGAGCAAGATAGCTGAGTTTAAAAATTGTTAAAGGAAGGTAGTTTAATAACAGATATTCTTTTATTATACCTCCCTTCATCCAAAGAGACAGAAAAAAAATTTTGGAGGAAAAACTTGCATAGCTTTCTCTTGGCAAGAGGAAGAATTTTCCACTACCGCTTGCTCTGAGGGCATTGACATGCCCCATCAGGGAAATATTACTGGATGTGATCATCAGAACAATCCTCAGGCACAAACCCTCTGTCTATAATTCACAGAACAAAAGGAAATTGTTGTCTTTGAAAAGTATTCCATGGGTCCTTCCTAGATCTTTTAACTCCTTAAGAAAACCTGCTTCCTAATGGTCAGACCATTCTAAATAGACTTACCAACAGAAAGAGTGAAGCAGAGCCCCACAGCACAGTTAACTGAAGTGTTGGATTAGTTGAGCAAGAAGATTGAAAAACCTGTTTAGGGGGTGGCTGGAGTGTGGCTCAGTGGCAGAGCGCTTGCCTAGCATGTGTGAGGCACTGGGTTCAATTCTCAGCGCTGCATAAAATAAATAAATAAAATAAACATATTGTGTTCATCTACAGCTAAAAATATATATATTAAAAAAAAACTATTCAGGTTCATGCTGCTTTGGCACCTTTCTACAAAGAAGTCAGCTTCTAATGGAAATAGCAATCTACAATTTTTTTTTTAATATTTTTATTTATTTATTTATTTTTTAGTTCTCGGCGGACACAACAGCTTTGTTGGTATGTGGTGCTGAGGATCGAACCCGGGCCGCACGCATTCGAGGCGAGCGAGCTACCGCTTGAGCCACATCCCCAGCCCGCAATCTACAATTTTTAAGTAGTAGTTTCCCAAATGCTGAGAAGTCAGATATTCTAAGAGTAGAGCTAATGTCCTAGTACAGTGGAAGCAGCATACAGTAGAGGCTGTTCTAAACAAGCCCTTCACACATCTCTGATCCTATGGTTTTGCGCTTTTCCCTTGTATTAATTTTTCTCATGATTTTTTGGAAAAATTTAAAATGTGTGAAGTCCTAGGTCCTACTCCAAATGCATTGAAAAGGGAGTCCTAGCCAGGTGTGGTGGTGCACACCTGTAATCCCAGCGGTCCAGAGACTGAGGCATGAGGATTGTGAGTTCAAAGCCAGCACTGGCAATTTAGGGAGGCCCTAAGCAACTTAGCTATTTGGCAAAACCCTGCCTCAAAATTTTTTTGCGGGGGTGGGGGTGTGTGAATCATAGGACTGGAGATACTGCAGAACCACAACCCCAGTCCTCCCCCCCTTTAAGAGAATTTTGTTAATTTGACAGGGCTGACCTCCAATTTAAGATAATTCTGCCTGGGAGGGCTGGGGTTGTGGCTCAGTGGTAGAGCGTTTGCCTGGCATGTGTGAGGCAGTTCTCAGCACCACATATGATTAATAAATAAAGGTATTATGTTCATCTACAACTTAAAAAATAAATCTTAATTTTAATTGCCTTTTGTGCATGGGTACTGGGGATTTAGCCCAGGGGCACTTTATCACTGAACCAAACCACATCCCGGTCTTTTTTTTTTTTTTTTTTGGAGTCGGGGTTTTCCTAAATTGCCTAGGCTAGTCTGGAACTTTAACCCTACTTCAGCCTCCTAAATAGCTGGGATTACAGGCCCATGCCATGCCCATCTTAATTGCCATTCTAATTAGAATGGCAGTTGTGAGATGGAAAAAAGGTTGAGAAGAATGAAGGCAATTTTTAAGGGTTTTCCCCATCGTTTGTTCTTTTAACATGTGAGGCATTCATTTCTCAATATTGGGTCAAAGTTAAATGTGTGCAATATAACTTTGTATACAGCAAAGAAAGACACTGTTTATATATTTAACCCAACCTTTAGAGGAAGACTAGATGGTTAATTTATAACATCAATATAAGTATTTTTCATGCAGCAAATGTGGTATTAGTCCCACCCTAATAGATAATATGACTGTATGTATTACCCTGGAAATTTAACTTTGGTATTTATTGCTTCAAAAAAAAATGTTTTGTTTGTCTAAACCTCTGCTCTTAGGGGTAGGGACACAGCTCAGTTGGTAGAGTGCTTGCCTTGCATGCACTAGGCCTTGGGTTCAATCCTTAGCCACACACACACACACACACACAAAAACCAAAAAAAACAAAACCACAACTCTGCTCTTACACTGAAATTCAGCAAAACAAGCCCAGCACTTGTTTTTGCATCCTCTTATAGTTGGCCCCTAATTTGCATACTAGCTTTGCTGGTCTTAAATGTGTCAGGGGCTGGGGTTGAGGCTCAGTGGTAGAGTGCTCGCCTAGCATGCACGAGGTACACTGGGTTCAATCCTCAGCACCACCTAAAAATAAAATAAAGATATTGTATCCACCAAAAAATAATTTTAAAAAAGTACATTAAAAAATGTGTCATGTATATGAGAGCCTGAACTAAGGATTATATGTCAATTTTTTTGGCTTGAGAAGAGCACAGTTTCTCCTGTGTCAATTGCTTTGTTTTGGTGCTGGGCATGGAACCCAGGACCTCATCTGTGCTAGCTATTTCTTTATCCATTAGATGTGTACCCTTCATCATAGCATGCACAGAATTTTAAATTTTCTAAAATGAAAGGTTCTGGTTTATTCATTTGGAATATTGCTCTTTGTTGCATAAGCATTTCCAGCAGGTATTTCACCTCAACGTATGTGTCCCTGCAGTCAAATGCTAGGATGATCTTTGCCTCTTGAGATTATGTATTACTCTTTCTGCGCCATTTTGCGATCACATTGCCTACTGCAAAGTTGTTTCATGCACTAAAGGTAAAAAAGCAAATCATATTCTTAAACTCTGAAGTGTAAATTTGAAACTAAATTGTAGATTTAACAAGTCCGGTGTTTACCTTTTTTCTCTTCAAATTTTATTTCTTAAACAGGACGACTATTTTGTTACTTTACATATAACCAGTGACAATAATAATTCAGTATATAGAATAAGTCTAGAAAAATTACATTTTGACTTTAGAATAAATCATCCTAGAATTACAAATGATTTTAATTTTTAGTTTTTACATTAATACTTATAAAACCACGCCGGTTTCAGAAAGTCATGGAAAGCTGTTTTACGCTTCTGGGATGATGGTACTAGGGGTGGAATCCTAGTACCTAGGGCCTGTGCCACTCTACCACTGAGCTGCACTCCCAGCTCCCTACATTCCACTACCCACCTCCGCCAACATTCTAGGGATGGAACCCAGGCTGCATCCCAGCCCTTATTTTTTATTTTGAGAGAAAATCTTGCCCAGTTGCTGAAGTTGGCCTAGAACTTGAGATGCTCCAGCCTCCAGGGATTAAGATATGGTCCCTTTAAAGAGTTATTAAAGGAATTCTTTAGCCCAGGAAAGAAAGTTCAGTTGACTAAAAGATCTTTTTCAAGTTATGCAAAAGTTTTATTAATTTGTGATAATACACTTTTCAAAAGGTACCAGAGCAAATAAGGTGAGAAAGTCTCCTCCACCCATGCCCCAGTGTTTCCAGTTTGTTAACACCTTCCCAGAGGTATTTTCTTATGCCACTGGCAGCCCCATACACATCACTCACATCTAAGATATACTCAGTGTGCAGTGTGTCTTAGAGGAAGCTTTCACATTATTGTTAGTAGAGTCTATTACCAAAAGACTGTGCTGTGAATTAAACATGTGCTCTGTGAGCAGTGTCAGTAGGGTAAATTCCTGTAGGAGAATTAGGGTAAAAGGGGTATGGTAATGCATGCCTATAATCCCAGCCACTCAGGAGGCTAAAGAGGAGGACTACCCTGTCTCGAAATAGAAAAAAGGACTGGGGATATGGCTCTGGTGGCTTCACCTGGGTTTAATCCCCGGTATGGGAGAGCAATGGAGTTATGGGGTAAAAATGTTGTGCTTTGCAGTTGGGTATGTATTGCCAGTTTGCCTGCCAAATTTTGCAGCCTTCCTCTTTGACCAGTAGCACACATACAGGGTGATCACAAAGTCTGGAAGGGAGTTGTAAATACCAGATGTGCCTGTTGATATTACATGAGTGTTTCCCACATTAACAGTTTTTGTTTATTAGATTCATAGTTAAAAGTAGTGTCTGTACAGATTTTTTTTAAATTTTAAAATTTTTTTGGTAGTTGTAGATGGACAGGATGCCTTTATTTTATTTGTGCTTCACACATGCTAGGCAAGCTCTCTACTGCTGAGCTACAGCCCCTGTACTCTTTTTTTTTTTTTTTTTTTTGTACTGAGGATTGAACTCAGGGACACTCGACCACTGAGTTACATCCCCAGCCCTATTTTGTATTCTATTTAGAGATAGGGTCTTGCTGAGTTGCTTAGTGCTTCACCTTTGCAGAAGCTGGCTTTGAACTCACGATCCTCCTGCCTCAGCCTCCCAAGCTGCTAGAATTATAGGCATGCACCACTGTGCCCGGCTCCAGATTTATTTTTGAATTATCTTATGTGAGGTTAATTGAGCATCTTTTTGGAAAACCATCTGTTTCCTGTTCATAATAATGTAACTGTTCTTGATGAACTGAATCATAAGATATAGGAAGCCTAAGAAAATACCTTACTTATTACACAGCGAAAGCTTGGTGTCCTATATGAGCATGTATGTAGCCAAACTTTTTTTTAATCTGGAGATAGATTGATTGATTGGGGGTGGGGTGGGGAACTAGGTCTTACTGAGTTCCTTAGCTCCTCTCAAGTTTCTGTGAACTTGCGATCCTCATCTAGGGATATTGTACCACTAAGCTGCATCCCCAGCCCTTATTTATTTTAAGACAGGGTCTTGCTAAGTTGCCCAGGCTGGCCTTAGCACTCTGCCACAGCCTCAGAGTGCTACTATCACAGATTTTATGAACTTGAGATAGGTTGATCATTTGTTTGTTTTAATGACTTTTGTATTTTGTACTGTATATTTTCTTTAAGAATTATGTTTGATTTGAAGTAAAATTATAATATGGTTATAATTATAACTGTGGCAAAACTTGCTCACTTTATCTCTTCCTTCCCTTAGTTGGTGACAAAGTTCCTGCTGATATAAGATTGACTTCCATCAAATCGACAACTTTGAGAGTTGACCAGTCGATTCTCACTGGTAAGTATTAGTATATTGGAAAGTCACTGACATTGCTCAATCCTCTCATTTCCCATGCTAATAGAGTTAGCTCTTGCCCACTGTCCCTTACGGTATTTCACCCTAATTCTCTCTTCTTTGATATTTGTTTTCTTAGGGCTTTGACTTTTTTTTTTTTTTTTGCGGGGGTTGCGGGGGGACCAGGGATTGAACTCAGGGGCATTTGACCACTGAGCCACATCCCCAGCCCTATTTTGTATTTTATTTAGAGACAGGATTTCACAGTTGCTTAGCACCTCGCTGTTACTCAGGCTGGTTTTGAATCTCCATCCTCCTGTCTCAGCCTTCTGAGCTTCGGGATTACAGGTGTGCCCGGCTACAAAAAAAAAAAACAAAACAGTTTTGGTTTTAAAATAAAATTTTACTTTTTTAAAAAAGGTTACAAATTCCTCATTAATTGAGAGTAATAATCTCAGATGTTGAAGTTTCCCTATTTTGCGGAAAGTGACTGATTCAATGCTGAGATGTTTTTTCCCGTTGGAGGAGTACTAATCTTGCATCTACATACTTTGCAATAAGCAAAGGTACAATTAATAACTGTGAGCCAAAAAAGGCAACTATTTAGCTACCTGGAGTTTGCATTCCTAGGTTTGTGATTTTTTTTTTTTTTAACATTTTCCTTTCTTTGTGTGATAAAGGCACAATTTAGGGTGGAGGGTTCCAATTAACTGGAAGTAAGGTTGTCAGAAGATTAACTCTGAAAACAATGCTAACCTGAATTAAATAGCTAGTAAATATAAAATCTAAAGGCTACCAAGAGTTATCTGATTATCAGTTTTTAAAAGCAACTAATGTCATTGATACCATGAATGAGTAACCTAGGCTCCTAATTTTAATTGTTTTGTTACATGAATAGCTTATCTAAACTCCCATTAGAAGCAACAAGCTGCAAGCCATTTAAGCCATAAAATGTTAAGGAAATGATTGGGTTGAAGGCCTGAAATTCTCAGGGTGGGTCTCCCTTAACAGTTGCTGTTTTAAAATGCTTGAGTGTCTTGTTAAATAATCTATAATACTATAGTTTTAGGCCAAATGTGGAACCATATCTTTTGTCAGATTCATAATAGTGTATAGGGTAGTAAATTAATTCCACTAGTTATTCCAGAAAATAAATACGATTGGGATTTTATTTCAAAATTTAGCTCCTTTATTTTGAAATTAAAATTACTTTATCTTCACATTCTTTATTCTGGAATTTCCATTTCTAAATTATCGTAGTTTGCCCCTTTTTAATGGATTGGACCTTATGTTCCTTTTCCCAAGTTGATAATATCCCTAAAATGGAAATGGGTTGGCATGGATGAGGGTTCCGGGTTCTGGGGGTGCCAGATCTAACTGTATCTTCTGTCTCACAACCTGCTTAGGTGAGTCTGTTTCAGTTATTAAGCACACCGACCCTGTCCCTGACCCACGGGCTGTCAACCAAGATAAAAAGAATATGCTGTTTTCTGTGAGTACCCTATCATATTCCTCCGGGGAGGTGGGGAGAGTTGGTGGTGCTGCAGATTGAAACCATGGCCTCACACATGCTGAGCACCCACTGTGCCACTGAGCTACATCTTTTCCCTCTGTTTTTTTATTTTATTTTATGTACTGGGGATTGAGTCACTGAGCCACATCCCTAGCCATTTTTCCTTTGACACAGGGTCTCACTGAGTTGCTTAGGGCCTCACTAAACTGTCCAGGCTGGCCTCCAACTTACAGTCTCCTGCCTCAGCTTCCCTAGCTGCTGGGATTATAGGTATGCACCACAACATCTGGCTCAAATGTATTTTTACCTGGAGACATACCTGGACTTTTAAAGATCCATGGATGTTGTTTTTCACTGGCTGCCTTCAACGGCTTTAGAAAATACTGGGTATTATTCCAAAGGATAATTACACTCTTATGGTTAGTCTCAGCTGTCAGAAAACATCAATAATAGTGCTCTGAGTGTAGTCAGTGGTAGAGCACATGCTTTGCATGTAAGAGGCCCTGACTTCAATCTATCACCAAAAAAAAAAAATCCAATGGTAACCCAGTTGTGGAATGTTGTCTTTTGTTTTGATTGGCAAGTTTTGAGGGAAGAAAAAAAGATTAGGTCAAACATGGTGAAATTCTATAAACATAATTGAAAAAGTTTGTTTGGAGAAGCCTTAGCCTGCAGAGAGTGTTTTCAGAATGGTGTAGGTGCTGCTGCTGCTGCTGTTCTTTCTGGCTCACAAAGAAAAGGTGTGTGTTTGCAGAAAGTACAAACAGGCAAACCTTTCAGTCTAGGTGACCGGTAGGTGAATGTTAATTGTACTATTTAATTCTTAAATACCATAGAAATGCAGGGATTTTGGTTGTGGAATCTAGAGTGATATTTTAAATGATGGAATTTTATGTGTTAATAAGAGCTTAGCCAATGTAAGTAAAATAATGAATTATAGTCAATAGAGTTAAGAGTTGTGGAGGGGTCTGGGAATGTGGCTCAAGCGGTAGCGCGCTCGCCTGGCATGCTTGTGGCCCGGGTTCGATCCTCAGCACCACATACAAACAAAGATGTTGTGTCCACAGAGAACTATATTTATATTTAAAAAAAAAAAAAGTTGTGGAGTTTGAGAACCTGGGAACACGGAATGGTTGGAGTGCTGCCATGCCCAAGGCCTGCAAACTAGGCTGCATCTTGTGAACAGAGATCCAGTGGGTCAGCACATTGCTGCTCTGGGTTAAGTAGGCACTGCCTGGAATCCAGGCCAGGTTTGGGGAAGTACCTTGGTGCCTTCAAGAGGCATTGCTCACTCACAGTTGAGAAGGCCTAGTAGAACATGGTGAGAGAATCTGGGGGTCATGGTCAAAATCCAGGGTCTGGGTTAACTGATCAGTATTTAATATGGAATGTGACCAGTTCTCTACTTCTCCCTAGGGTACAAACATTGCTGCTGGGAAAGCCATGGGAGTGGTGGTTGCAACTGGAGTCAACACTGAAATTGGCAAAATCCGGGATGAAATGGTTGCAACAGAACAGGAGAGAACACCCCTTCAGCAGAAACTGGATGAGTTTGGGGAACAGCTTTCCAAAGTCATTTCCCTTATTTGCATTGCAGTCTGGATCATAAATATTGGGCACTTTAATGACCCAGTTCACGGTGGCTCCTGGATCAGAGGTGCTATCTACTACTTTAAGATTGCAGTGGCCCTGGCTGTTGCAGCCATCCCTGAAGGTCTGCCTGCTGTCATCACCACCTGCCTGGCTCTTGGAACTCGCAGAATGGCAAAGAAGAATGCCATTGTCCGAAGCCTCCCTTCTGTGGAAACTCTTGGTTGTACTTCTGTTATCTGCTCAGACAAGACTGGCACACTTACAACAAACCAGATGTCAGTCTGCAGGGTAAGGGTGTCCTTTAAGACTCTTTCCTATAGTGGTTCTGTGCTCATCCTGACAATATAACTCATGCCATCAGAACCTTTGCTTTCTGATTTCTACCATTCTATGGGTTGTGTGGAAGGTCTAAGCCCAATCTGTAAATACTTGGGAGGAAATGAAACTGTCTTTTGAAATATGGGATGTCTAAGTAGCTGCTAACTTTTATGGAGATAATGGAGACTTCTTGATTTCCCATCCTCTGCCTCTTGGCATCTGAATATTAACAGATATATAGAGGAAGCTATTAGTTAACCTCCTATCTGAAGTCCTAATGGCTGTTTCCGTAAAACATTAAATAAAGCATGCTTTCTTCCTGAGCAGTAAATAATTGTTTTATGACTTGCTTCATTTCATAGGCATATCCTTCCTTTCTTATATTGTTTGATCATCATTCAGGGTAAGATAAGAAACCATTTAAACATGCCCTTATTGAAAAAATAAGAGCTGAAGAAATAAAACAACTTGGTATGAGTATTTTGCTAAAGGTACAAATGACCCATACAAATGTAGACTGTACGCATGTTAAAAGTTTTTATTGGGCTAATTAATAAGCAGGAAATCTGTAAAATTGGCTGTAAGAAGGAAATTAAGAAAGTAAACAAAATATTATGGATTGCTAGGCTTGATTACAGAATTGGTTAGTGTTATAGGGAAGTAAAATCACATTACCCTTTATAGGATACAAATCTGCACCTGAATGGACTTGTTACATAATGCCTTTGTATGACATTAAAAGATAAGAGTTGTCCTCTTGACCTTATCTCTGAGTTTAAGAGAAAGAAACATGTATACATGGGCTTATGTGTGTGTTTAACATCAAGCCCTATGAATGTTTATCTTGCCAATTTTGAATTCCTTGTGAATTTTAGATATGGTCCCAACCCCCAATATTGAGAGGTCCAAACCCAGGTTTAGAATTGATGGTCAGATTCTTAAAGCGCTTCTAAGTTTTCCTTGGTTCTCTCTGGGGCGGTAGATTGGTGTGGTTAGTTCATTTTTCTTACAACTGAAAGGTTGGAGAATTAGTCAGAAGCTAATTTTGTTATTCTAATTGTTTGAGACAAAGAAATGGAAATTGTATTTACAATTTAGTTTCCCCCAAATAAATTTAGCCCTGAAGTTTTAATTCCTCAGAATAGTTGTTACATCCATGAAAGAAACTAATGTATATGAATTTATTTGAGCTAATATAATGAAACTGTTTTCAGTTTCCTAGTTTATTGTTGTTATTGTTGTTGCTCTTATCTTCTTTTATTCTTCCTCAGATTATTTTTTATTTACAGTAGAGGGAAAGGGCTGTCTTTTCTGAGTTGTGTTCTGCCTCCCAGCAGAAACCTGATGTAGAATTTGTATTCTGTACAACGTTTGCAGAGGTGTTATGTAACTACCCTTGACTTAAGACAGTTCCACCCTGCAGATCCTAAATGGTTTACTTGGTCACAGTCTGAATGCCCAAGCACATTTCTAAAGTTAGGTGGTGTGGATTAGAATTTTGAGTGTCTTCTAGAATATATTAAACTCTGTTATAAATCCAAGGAATTTCACTTCCCTCCACCCAATACACCCTACAGCTCCATCCCTAACCCCTTTTTTATTTTATTTACTTATTTATTTATTGGGGGGGGTACCAGGGATTGATTTCAGGGGCACTCAACCACTGAGCCACATCCCCAGCCCATTTTGTATTTTGTATTTTATTTAGAGACAGGGTCTTACTTAGCACCTTGCTTTTGCTGAGGCTTGCTTTGAACTCGGATCCTCCTGCCTCAGCCTGGAATTATAGGCTTGCGTCACCAAGCCCGCCCTATCCCTTTTAAAAAAAAAAATTGAGACAGGGTCTTACTAACTTGCTTTAAGTACCTGAGGCAGGCCTTGAACTTGGATCCTCCTGCCTCAGCCTTCTGAGTTGGTATTGCAGGCATGCCAAGTGGAATTTAAAATGGAGTATCATTAAGAAATAGCATGAGGGCTGGGGATATATCAGTTGGTAGAGTGCTTGCCTTGCATGCACAAGTCCTTGGGTTCCACCCCCAGTACCATAAAAAGGAAAAAAACAACAGCAGCAGCAAAAAAAACATGGTATGTAGTAATGATGCCCCATTGTTTTGATTTCTATTTAGTGCAGTTAATTTGTTTTCATATGTGACATTATTTAAATGTTTGACAGTCCTGCTCGAGAAAGTAGAAAACTAAGGCTGAGAAGTTAAGTGACAGGTCTGAGAGTGACCCAACTTTTATAATAAAAGGCAAAGTTGAATTTTCTTGTAGGAAAAATGGGTTAATTAAACCTGGCCCACTTAGTAATTGTGTATATAAAATGCCAAATATCATTGGGGAAAACAATTTTTTTAATAGAGTTGGGGGTTGATGCTGTTAAAGTATTTTTGACAAACTTTGTTTATTAGATGGTCTATGTGTTCGAAAAAATATGGCAGGAGCTGGGACAGCCTGACCTTGGTTATAAATCTTTTTGACAGAGTAGTTATAAACTCGTGACAAATTATTTGAACTAGAATCTTTGCTCTAGAGTTATCACTGTTTTGAATTCCATTTTATGTGTGGATTTTTTAAAAATTTTATTTTTAAATCACCTTGTGATGTCTTTCTTACTCATAGCTTTTTAGTTTCGTTTCAGTGATGTTTTATTTCTGAGTCTGTCTTTGGAATTTAAAAGTATCTGCTGTATAAGAAGTAAATCTTGTGGGACAAAATAAGTTATTTTAAAAATTAGCTGATTTTTTTTTTTTCTCATTAAATGTGAATCTTCTTTCTTTTTTAGTTCTGGGGATTGAACCCACGGGTGTTTTCCACAAAGCTACATCCCCAAACCTTTTTATTTTAAGACAGAGTTTAGGGCTGGGGATATAGCTCAGTTGATAGAGTGTTTGCTTTGCATGCACAATCCCCAAACACCACTTTAAAAAAAAAAAAAAAAGACAGGGATTAACTAAGCCTTAAACTTGAAATCCTTCTTCCTCAACCTCTTGTGTCACTAGGAATACAGCTCAGAAAAACCAATCTTTTTCTTTTTGGTATAGTTGAGATGTGTTATTGTTTCTTTGGAACTTGTGGGAGTTTGTTTTTTAGAAAGGTTTATGGTTTCAGTTTGTAATGAAACTACAAGTCTAAATCTTATTCTTGTAAATTGGGCTTCTGAATTATATTTTGGAAGCAAACCAAGAAAAAATTTTATGTAAGAAAGTAGCTCACGTCACTTGATTCCTCCATAATGTTAAGAATTTTCTGGCCCTTGGGTGGAGCTCTGTTGTGCAGAACTTGCCTAGTATGCATGCTGAGCATTGGGGGAATGGGGGAGGGGGAGCAGTGCTTTGCTTGAGCCAGCCTCCATCTGTATTCTCAAGAGGACACAGTTCATTCAGCCCTCTTGGCTCCTTACTGTATACATCTAGTTATATACCTTCATAGAAAATGAGCTATTACCATAATAAAGTGAGTGGGAAGGTACATAGAAGCACTTTGTCTTATTTTACTCAGGGAATGTTTATGCAACTCTTGAAATGTGAGTTTATTCTTTCTAAGCTTTCATGCTTTGCTCTAAATACAGACTACCTAATATTACTTTTGTCAGATCAGGCTGTAACAACTTTCTCAGTCAGCCAGTTGAAATTTGGAATTCTGAGCATTCTAAAGAAAAACCCAAGTCAGTAGAATTGACCTTTTGCTGACCCATAGTCTTTATCTTAGGTTTTTGTCTGTCATCTGTATCTGTTACCACTGCTGCAAATTAATGATTTAGCATCTCATTGATGCTGTTTCTCAGACTGGTAGGTGAGAGTGGGATGGGATGAATGAGGTAGGTTAAAATTATTAAATGAGAAGGTTTTGGTTTGTTTGTTTTTGCATTGAACTGCCAAAGATCAATTTTTTTTAATTTGTTTTTTAGTTGTAGTTGGACATAATACCTTTATTTATTTTTATGTGGTGCTGAGGGTTGAACACAGGGCCTCGCACTTGCTAGGTGAGCACCCTACATCTGAGTATCTGAGCCACAACCCCAGCCCCCAAAGATCTTTTTTTTTTTTTTTTTTTTTTTTTTTTTTTTTAAGTTGGACACAATACCTTTATTTCACTCGTTCATTTTTTATGTGGTGCTGAGGATCGAACCCAAGGTCTCATGCATGCAACACGAGCGCTCTACTGCTGAGCCACAACCCAGCCCCCCAAAGATCAATTTTTTAAGCAGGACTTTTCGTATCTGTTAAATAACGTTATGCTTTTTACCCCTATAGATGTTCATTCTGGACAGAGTTGAAGGTGATAGTTGTTCGCTCAATGAGTTTACCATAACTGGATCAACATATGCACCCATTGGAGAAGTGTGAGTGACCCATCCTGCTTTTCACATACAGGATCTGTTTGGCACTGTGGTGTTTGTGTTGGTTTGCTAAGATAGGGCTGAGGGGATAACTCAGTGGTAAAGCACTTGCCTGGCATGTACTAGGCTGAGTTCAATCCCCAGCACCACAAAAAATAAACAAAAAACTGAGGTGGCATTCTGAATGTGGTGTAAGGCAGTGTTCCAAAAAACAAAATATAGCACATTTGGTGAAAGACAAAAGTTATAAGCCAGTCATCTTTTTCATCTTTATTTAGCTCCCTTTAAAAGCTCAAAATTTCAAGTGGGGTTTTTATTCTTCATTGATACCAGTGGTGGAGTTTAATTGATAAGGAATTTCTTTTACTGATTTCCCATTAACAGAGATACAGAGATGCATTCTTTTGGGGTGAGGGTTAATATTGGGGATTAAACCCAGGAATGCTTTGCCACTGAGCCACATCCACAGTTTCACTTTTTATATTGAGACATAGTCTAACTAAGTTGCAGTGACTGGCTTTGAACTTGTTATCTTCCTGCCTCAGCCTCCTGAGTTACTAGGATTACAGGCCTGTACCCAGCTTCAGCATCACATTTCAAAGAGCCATCAAATTCTTTTTTTAAAAAAAAATATTTATTTATTAGTTATTGGCAGACACAACATCTTTTGTTTGTGGTGCTGGAGGATGGAACCCGGGCCGCACGCATGCCAGGCGAGCGCGCTACCGCTTGAGCCACATCCCCAGCCCCCATCAAATTCTTTTGAATGCATTCAAGTCTGTGGTCTCAGAAATTCTATTTTCATTATTAATTTTGGGGAAGGGTATCAGCAGAGATAACACTGATCCAAGAATGTTTTCTTGTTTGTTAGGCATAAAGATGATAAACCAGTGAAATGTCATCAATATGATGGTCTTGTAGAATTAGCAACAATTTGTGCTCTTTGTAATGACTCTGCTTTGGATTATAATGAGGTAAGAATCTTAGTGAGAAACTAGAACCTGGAGTTTCCTTGTGGGTGGTTAGAATGAAAATCCAGCCTTCCTCCCTTTTGAAGGCTTTATTTATTTCCCCTTTCCATTCAAGAGCCTGTTTGTCAGGCATGACCAGCCAAAAAAAAGCTGAGCATCTTTTCCTAGAGTCTTATGATTGAGTATTGCAGTTCCTTGACTAAGAATTGTGGTGTGTGTGATGATCTTGGCTGTTGACACCAGTTACTGTAAATGAATAAAACCCAGGTTACAAAGAATTTTTCCTGAGAGCCTGGTGTATTGATTTTGCTTAAGATAGATAAACATATGTCCTTGATTTAGCCAACAGAAAAACTTTTTTATCATATAGTAAGGTAAATCCTTTGCTTTTTATCTCCATCAAAGACAAATGTTTGCTGTTCAGAATAATAAGCAATGGCCTGAAATTATAAATACTATTTGAAAACTCTGAATACCGTGACTAGTGGTTTCATATATTTAAAGGAAATGAAAATGCTAATTACTACAATAAGATAATGTGTACCTATACTTCAAATGTGTTTTTAAATATCTGGGTCTAGAGCAAGGTAAAAACAGCCTTTAGAGTAATGATGCAAGAGAGGACATGTGCTATGAAAAAATACGAAAGAGAAATTTACCTGTTTGCTGCTTCTCCCTTTTCACTTTCTGTGTTCTTAATCATTATACAGGCAAAAGGTGTGTACGAAAAAGTTGGAGAAGCTACGGAGACTGCTCTCACTTGCCTGGTAGAGAAGATGAATGTATTTGATACTGAATTGAAGGGTCTTTCTAAAATAGAACGTGCAAATGCCTGCAACTCGGTTAGTGTTTGGCCATCAGTTGTACCATATGTACTTAGTTCATTCGCTGTCTTGAACAACTCATTATACCTTCTTTCTTCAAATATGCAATGTTTCTGTCCCTGTGTTTGATCAGGTAAAACAATTTTGTTATCTATTGGACCAAGAAAATAAAAGCAATCAGTAGATAACCAGGGGCAATCTTTCTGTGTTCATGAGATGCCTTCTCCCAGGATGCTGTGAATGGGCTGTCTTTGCTTCCAGCAAAAACCTCCTACCATCTCTCTTGTTTCAGTATCCAGCTCTTAGATGATCATCTTTAGCAAGGGGAAAATAATAGAATGTTTTTTATCTTAGAACTTTCCTTTAACCTTATTTTCCCATCAGCATCCCACTTTCTTTTCTTACACAGTAGAACTTCTTGAGGAAGAGCAAAGACAACTGTCAGTTACCTATGATCTTGTGCTAAATCCAGTGGTTACATTATTTGTGTAAAGCACATGAAGCAAGGATTTGTGAAGGTGTGAAGTGAAACAGAAGTCTACAGTAGCTCAGGAGACTGAGGCAGCTGGAGTGTGAGTTCAAAACCAGCCTCAGCAAAAGCAAGCCGCTAAGCAACTTAGCAAGACCCTGTCTCTAAAATATGAAATAGGGCTGGGGGTGTGGCTCAGTGGTTGAGTTGCCCCTGAGTTCAATCCTCAGTAACAGCAGCCTGGCCACCCCCCGCCCCAAGAAAAAAAGTTTACAATAAGAATTGGAGGTTTTAATGCAATTATCTTACTGATAATTTAATAATTTAATAATAAACAAATGGAAATAACAGTTGTAATGCAAGAGATTTGAACAATAGTAGATGTTACCAAATCTGTATTTCTGTTATGCTGCTACTTGTGCTTCTCAAATGCACGTGGATCATTTACCTGAGTAGATGGTACTGCTGGTCCATAGAATGAAGCAAGACTCAGCAAATTCCCAAGGAATGGGTCAAAAAAGAAAAGCCATAGTGGAAATTAGAGGGGATTTTATTGTTATCAGTACAGGGGATTGAACCCAGAGACATTGTACTACTGAGCTACATTCTTGGCCCATTTTGTTTTTAATTTTGAGACAGTTTCTCTCTGAGTTTCGCTGGCTGGCCTTGAGGTTGAAATCCTCTTTTGTTAGTCTCCTGAGAAGCTGGATTGCAATTGTGTGCCACCAACCCACCTAAAATCTAGGTAGAATGTTTTTGAACTAAATATCCATAACACCATTCTAAAGCATTGTTCAAGGGAAATTTATTAAATATGTAGATTAGAAAAGAAATATTAAAAATCAATGATAAAAACTTTTTAAAACATTTTTTAATACCTCAACCTTATTTATTTATTTATTTTTATGTGGTGCTGAGGATTGAACCCAGTGCCTCTCACGCACCAGGCGAGCACTCTACGACTGAGCTACAACCCCCGCCCCTAAAAATCTTCTATCTTAAGAAAGTAAAAGTATCTAGCACTGAGCTACCACTGGGGCTGCAGCTCAGTGGTAGAGCACTTGTCTTGCACGTGTGAGGCACTGGGTTCGATTCTCAGTACCACATATAAATAAATACTCTATATTTATCTACAACTAGGGAGAAAAAAGTAAAATAATAAAGTCAAAAATCAGTTGTGGGAGCTGAGCATGGTGATGCATGCCTGTGATCTCAGCAATTCAGGATGTTGAACCAAGAGGATCCCAAATTTGAGGCTAGCCTCAGAGCTTAGAGAGACCCTGTCTCAAAATTAAAATAGGGTGGCGATGGAGCTCAGTCTCAAGTCCAAAAAAAGAAAGCAACCAGTTAACAGGGCTAGGATACAGCTTAGTTTGGTAGATAATGTACTTTTAGATTATACAAGGCCCTGGTTCAATCCTCAGCACCAAAAAAAAGTGAATTATTAACTTCATCAATAAGTTTATTAGAGGTTGGGATGCGGCTCAGTGGAAGGTGCTCCTAGGTTCAGTCCTCAACACTGATGGGGGGAATTCAACAGAAGAAATTCACCCAGCCCTTCAGAGACACAACTTCTTAAGTGGACACAAGAAAATTTCAGTGATGGTTTAAAAGAAGCTGTAATTTAAAATCTGCCTCCACAATAAACACAGTATGCCCAATTCTATTAAACATTTAAGGAAGGGCTGGGTCATGGCTCATTGGTAGAATGCTTGCACTAGGTTCAATTCTCAGCACCACATACAAATAAATAAAAAATATAAAGGTCCATCAACAACTAAAAATACATTTAAGGGGCTGGGGCTGTAGTTCAGTGGTAAAGCGCTTGCCTTGCATATGTGGGGCAGTAGGTTTGATCCTTAAACACACAGTATCTTTATTTTTATGTGGTGCTATCTACAACTAAATATTTTTTTAAAAATAAAAATACATTTAAAAAAAACATTTAAGGAAGAAATAATACAAGTTTTACATAGACTTCAATAAGGGGAAGGGAAAAAATATTGACTCACTTGATGATGTCAGCATAATTCTGTTATCAGAGGTCTGTTGGAGTGGTAGAGAACATGGGCGTTCTTGAGTGGTGAACAAAGGAGTGGCCTCCCAGGTCCTGTCCTTCTGTCTTCAAGCAGGCCTCATTCAGCCAGCATTATCATGGCCAAGGCTAGTAGCAAGGATGGAGACCTACAGTGACTGGAACTGAGCCTCATGAGGGTCCTAGTCAGGAGCTGCTGCGTCAGGGTGCCATGCTAATCTCTTCTGTTGTAGTACTGTTCTTAAGTTTCTGTGGTCTCACAAATTTAGTGAGGCTAGACTTGAGTAAAAACAGTCTGCAGTGGCTACCAGCACGGGGATCTCCTCAGCCCCAGACTGGTCATTCTGCATGTCACTGCTCAGACCAAGATCCTGACTAATGTGATGAATAACTGCTTGGATGAGAGTCAGAGTATAGACAAACTGCAGTAGTAATGGAGGCTGTGCTGATGGGTTGAGAACACCATATTGTGTGGTGGTAGAGCAGCAGCATGAGGCCAAGAGCAAGCTGAGGAGACTGAGGAATGGCAACGGCAGAAGCCAGGGGGTGTGTATTGGAGAAGGGAGAGCTTCCAGCAGGAATAGCAGAAACTTCAGGATAGAAGTCAGGCCCAGGTGCATTTGGTTCCCATCCCAGTAAGCCAACGCCCAGTCCCTGGCTGTACTGCAGCTATTTCTGAGAGGCCAGTTGCTTAGGTAGCAGAGCTGTGGTTAACCCCAGCACCTTGCTCCCTGTACCAGTGTGGAAACCAGCTACCTGCTTTCCAGACCCTGCACAGGCATGAGATAGATCCTCCTTTGGGTCCTCTAGCCCAATGGCCAGCAAAGAACTAGTCTTGTGTAACCGCTGTCTTCTGCCTAGAAGTTTCTCTTTTGGGGACAAACAAGATCTCACTATGTTGCCCAGGCTAATCTTTAACTCTTGAGCTCAAGTGGCCTTTTGAATAGTTGGGATTATAGGTGTATACCACCTTGCCTGGTCAGGTACACCTCTCCTAGATGTCAGGCTTGTCATAACCAGGTGGCTGGCTGCTGATTGGTACTTGAGACCTTTGTAGAATTTCTCCAAATTCTACCAAGGTTCCCTGGTAGAATTTGGAGAAATTGGGATAGGGGATAGTTACCAGAGAGAGGTAAAAAGCCTGCCTGCCTGCTTTCTTTTCTTTCTTTCTTTAGAAAGCAAGCTGTATAAAGGAAAGACTCGCTTCTACTAAATGGTCAGTTATGGGTACATTTATTAAGCTTTTGCAAGTCACCCTTTTATTCCTAGCAAACCAGATCAATCAAAATGCAGTGTGTTAGGGAAGACTAGGGCAACACCACCCTGAGGGATCCACCTGTTCTCCAAGGATCTCACAGAAGCATTTCAGTGACCACATAGAGTCTGAGACATTGAAGAACAGTCTGACCCCCTGCAGGCAGGTGACACAGCCTGCCTGCCTGGTGGCTTCCCACCCCAGCACCTTTGCATCATTTTGCTGCCTCCCCAGAATTAAGCTGTCTCTGCTGAAGTGTAGTGTCTGTCTCAGTTGGCAAGTACTTGAGTGACAAATATCCTCATAGCTATGAAAGCCTGGGGCAGCTCCGCAGAATCCTTTCTCTGCTTGTGTGGCTGGTGTGAAACTGGGACTGTCCAATCTCAGACCTCAGTTAAAACCACTGCTTGGCAGCTGGTAAGCAAGCAGGCAGGTCCTTTTAAAGCCAGACATGAGAGTGGTATTGCTACGACTATCGGAGGCCACCCAAAAACTTGCAGGTTTACAGCTATTTGACTCTAGACCCCTCACTACACCTACTCAGTCAGGAGAAGCAAGTGGCACCATGGAACTGAAAAGTGGTACCTTAGCCACCAGGGTGACCAGCACAAGTACAAGCAGGATTGCCCCTTTAATCATCTGCCAGGTGGAACAGCTTGGCAAAGGGACCAGAAGTGATCTCGGTGCTGCTCACTTGCTGCAAAGTCCTCACGTTCCCCTTCCCAACTCAGAGAAGAGCCTGCCAATTAAGAGACCAAGGCCAGCTGTTTGCCCTCTTGGCTAGGACTGCCACCCTTGACCAGCTCCACAGTGCAAGAATTCACTTTGGTCTTTATTCCTCTACCAGGACCTTTTCCTTTTGTGGATCCACCACTTGCTCAGAGTCACGGCATGTTTCTAGAGCCATTGTTGATATAAATGCTTAAAGCACACAACATACACAGGATCCAGGTGCAGGATTCAGTGCTTACACCTTTCCCTTTGCCACTTATGGCAGCTCAATGGCTGGTAGGGTGATCTTGACACTCCTAGCCCAGGCAGGCTAGCTCAACACTCTGGTTTTAGGGCAGCTTCCTAGATGAGATGCTGAGGTTCTTGGGGATTTCCATAATTAATAAGTGTGTATCTGATAGGGGGGAAAGCCATATAATTCATCGTATAACCAAAAAATGGTGGAAGGCCATAATCTCCTTGGATGAAGAAAAAAAAAACACTTGATAAAATTTTGTCTCTCATCAGTTCAGTTGGGCATGTCTTCAGGAGTCGGGTGTTTAGGCAGAGCCTGTGCTGGTGTGCTCAGTGGCAACAGAGCCACTGAGGATCTCTATTCAGGCTGTCGTAGACTACGCAACAGAAGAAAAGCAGAAATATGTAATTGCAGCTAAGAGTGTAGAGCTCAAGGTCCTCAGTCCTGTCTAAAGCTGACCAGTTGGCATTGTGGCTTCCTCCCTCCTTAAAACAATACTCTACTTGGCCCTCAGGACTCCAGGCTCCTCCCTCCCACCGGCTCTGGCTCTCTTCCATGTCCCACCAGGAGTAGGAGGCCCCACATCTGGTCTTCGGCTCTCTCTGGTCCTAGAAGTTTAAATACTATCAATGTGCTAAAGTCTCATTGTGGCTGCCAGCTGCCTAACACTATTTAGAATGCATAAGGCTAACAATAGTTTGTTGAGGTGCCACAGCATTGCCATCGCTGCAGAGCGTGGTGGGCAGACCTGCCTCTGCCTCCAGTGCATTGCCTAGTCATGTCATTGCACTAAAGGATCTGCAGGGACTCTGGTCTATGAGCTGTCTGCATCAGTCCTTCCTTATGTTGCAGCCGCACTGGCCCTCAGAACACACCAGGCTGCATGTTGTCTAATGGAGCTTCGACATTGCCACCACCTGGCTTACACTGGGACTTTTTTTGGGTTTGCTCCCGTTGCCGCCTTCTAGAACTTCTAGACACAATTTTCTTTTCTTTTTTTTTTAAGAGAGAGTGAGAGAGAATTTTAATATTTATTTTTTAGTTATCGGCGGACACAACATCTTTGTTTTGTATGTGGTGCTGGAGATCGAACCCGGGCCGCACGCATGCCAGGCGAGCGCGCTACCGCTTGAGCCACATCCCCAGCCCCTAGACACAATTTTCTATCCCCTTCTCTGTCTTAATTTTTTTTCCAGCATAATACTAGAATGTAAAATTAAAATTTACTACCTCTAAGACTAGGGGGCAGGGTTAAATCTATTCAGTGCCATCCCCTGGCATTTTGTCGAGTGGCACGTGGAAGCTGTGCAGAGATGGTCATCATCAGCAGTCTCTGTTCTCCTTATAGGTCATTAAACAGCTGATGAAAAAGGAATTCACTCTCGAGTTTTCACGCGATAGAAAATCAATGTCAGTTTATTGTACACCAAACAAACCAAGCCGGACATCCATGAGCAAGATGTTTGTGAAGGCAAGTATAAAGGTTGTAGTTGATGTATTTTTTTCAGAGTAAAGATCCTGGAGAGCCAGCAAGTGAAACTGTTGATGTAAATCTGTTAACATCTCCAGGGTGCTCCTGAAGGTGTCATCGACAGGTGCACCCACATTCGAGTTGGGAGTACGAAGGTTCCCATGACTCCTGGAGTCAAACAGAAGATCATGTCTGTCATTCGGGAGTGGGGAAGTGGCAGCGACACTCTGCGGTGCCTGGCCCTGGCCACTCATGACAACCCTCTGCGAAGAGAAGAGATGCACTTGGAGGACTCTGCCAACTTCATTAAGTATGAGGTAGCTGATGGTCTCCTCCCACACCTGCAGGGCATGTGTCCAGACTCTGCTGTTTCCTGTAGGAGGTTGGGTGATCTCACCAGGGACAGGGTGTGGCGGTTGGTTTTTCCATAGGCCACACACAGTCACCCTTAATGATTTAAGTTGTTGCTCTGAAGATAGGTAGTTAGCAATTAAGTAAAAGTCTGTTGCCTTCAAGGTGGAATAATCAAGATGAGCTTAAATAAGCTTATAAATTTACTTTTTAAATTCACGTAAACTTTAAAAAACATTAATGGGGGATTGTTTTAAAATAATTCATTACATATTGAAAGTTGAGGGAATTTTTTCCACTTTTCTCCTCAGACTGGAATACTCTATCAGAAAAGTGACATCCTAAACCTCTGAATAGAAGGAACAAGCTTTGGTACTATGGGCCACCAAAGTGGCCAGTCTCAAAATGCTCTTATCAGTATGTTTTTTCCCCATTTCAGAATATTTTTATAAGAGTTTAAAGAATGATTTGGTAACAAGGGTGTTTAGTGACTTTTTTTCCCCCTCTTTCTCTCATAAGAAAATAACGGGCTAGGGATATAGCTCAGTGGTAGTTAGTTCAGCCTGTGGGCAACACAAGTCCTGTTTTAATTCATTGTGGCTCTCTTGCTTCAGACCAATCTGACCTTCGTGGGCTGCGTGGGCATGCTAGATCCTCCCAGAATTGAAGTGGCCTCCTCTGTGAAGCTGTGCCGGCAAGCGGGAATCCGTGTTATCATGATCACAGGGGACAACAAGGGCACTGCTGTGGCCATCTGTCGCCGCATCGGCATCTTTGGCCAGGATGAGGATGTAACAGCAAAGGCTTTTACAGGCCGGGAGTTTGATGAACTCAGCCCCCCAGCCCAAAGAGACGCCTGCTTGAATGCCCGCTGCTTTGCTAGAGTGGAGCCTTCCCACAAGTCCAAGATCGTGGAGTTTCTTCAGTCCTTCGATGAAATTACAGCCATGGTGAGTGAGTGCACATGGACAAAGGCTTCCCATGGAACAAGTCCTGCAGATCCTGATTTTGATCACTAAAATTTTAGTCACAGCTCCCTAATGTGGAATTTCTTTTGTTCTGATCTCCAGGCAATTTCTCTGAAATGCTAGCAGTTCATCAGTAGTTGGCAAGTTGTAAAATCCTAGAGTATTTAAGACCCAGGAAGGCCTTTTAAACCAGAGGGACTGTTTGGTGATATCGTTGTCTTAGTTAAGGGTCCACAGTGTTTGCATCTTGCTGGGTGTAATGGTGTAGTGCATGTGATCCCAGTGACTCAGAAGGCTAAAGTAGGAGGATCCAAGTTCAAGGCCAATCTCAGCAACTTAATGAGGCCCGAAGCAACTTAATAAGACCCTGTCTCAAAATAGAAAGGGCTGGGGATATAGCTCAGTGGTGTCTCTGGGTTCAATCCCTAGTACCAAAAAAAAGATGCATCTTATCAACTCAAACATGGTTTTTTGGGGGATATAATGGACCAGTGGTCTGTCACCCAGTATTGGATAACCCCACTATAAATTAGCTTTGCTAATGACTATGCTTTCCATTTTGTTTTGTTTTTGAGATGCTGGGGATTGAACCCAGGGTCGTACACATGCTAGGCAAATGCACTGCCGCTGACATACCACCCCATCCCTTGCTGGCCTGGAACTTACCATCCTCCTACCTTAAGCCTCCCAAGTATGTTGAGATTATAGGCCTCTGCCACTATGCCAGACTTATGACTTCACTTTCTAAAAACAGTAATTTTGGTTTTGAAATGATCTCTTCCCTCCCCAACAGGTAACTACTATTTTGAAATTGGAGTTTAGTAAAAGTATGAAAAGCAGACATGGGAATGAGAAAATATATATGTATACATCTATATCTATCTATCTATATATTAATCTATAGAGTATTCAGTGTTTTTGCATGTCTTTGAATTTTATAAGAAATCTGCACTTTTTTTTGAATTTTACCCATGTGGATTCATCTTGACTAGCATATAAGTTGTATTTTTGGTTTTGGTGTAAATTTAAAGTTCCCTTTGTTTCATTTCTCTCTGAGGTCTCTGGTAAAGTTTTCGACACCAACTTATAATAGAGGAATTCTACAATTTTTCACCTAGAGACCCACTGATGTCCCTTTTACCTGATCAGTGAGCCTTTGCCCTGAGGTATGAATGTCACACAGCAGGTGTCCCAACCAACCATGGGTTTCCCTTTCAGACTGGCGATGGTGTGAATGATGCTCCTGCTTTAAAGAAAGCTGAGATTGGCATTGCCATGGGCTCTGGCACTGCAGTGGCTAAAACTGCCTCTGAAATGGTCCTGGCGGATGACAACTTCTCTACCATCGTCGCTGCTGTGGAAGAGGGACGGGCCATCTACAACAACATGAAGCAGTTCATTCGCTACCTCATCTCCTCGAATGTAGGGGAAGTCGTCTGGTGGGTCCCGACAGTACTGCTGAGCTCTTTTATCCACTGTGAAGTTCATGATGAGCAGTTCTCCCAGCGTGCTCTCTGCACGGTGGCTGCTTTGGTCTTTGTGCCTGAGTTGGGGGCAGGAGGAAGAGACACAGACCCCTTAACCAGATAAAGTTCTTTTTTCTCTAAAAGTTACCTTTAATACAAAATTGGGGTGTCATTGATGTTCTGTGGTTGCCTAAGTTTATTGCAGGTGATCCTTGTTGCTGTCTGTTGTGGGTTGCATGGAGGAGGTGAGGGGTGATGGTGCTATTTAAAGTTCCCCAAAGTCACTGAGGTCTTTGTCTTCTCTTCCTTGGGGACAGTATTTTCCTGACAGCAGCCCTTGGGTTTCCTGAGGCTTTAATTCCTGTCCAACTGCTCTGGGTCAACCTGGTGACCGATGGCTTGCCTGCCACTGCACTAGGGTTCAACCCTCCTGACCTGGACATCATGAATAAACCACCCCGGAACCCAAAGGAGCCACTTATCAGTGGGTGGCTGTTTTTCCGTTACCTGGCTATTGGCTGTGAGTATAGTTTTTATATTGATTTTTAAACAAAATGTTTATGAGTCAATGTTTTGTAAATTTGTCCCTTTAGAGCATCTGTTTCCTATTTCCATATTAGGGTAGCAAAAAATGAAGGGTGTCCTCTTTCAGTTCGTAGATAATTAGCACCAAGGGATGAAACTGAATCCCCACTTCCATAAGAAAGAGAAAAGGGATGACTGCGCATCACCAACTCCTGGTGCAGGCAAGGCTATTGTATATAACATCTCTCTGTAGAATTCATGTTCCTGACCAGGGCTTCGTCCTCTTCCCTAGGTCATAGGTTAGGGAAGTAAGGCCCAGAAAGATGAGGCCACTTCCTTAAGATCCCACGGGAGCTGGGTGCAGTAATCCCCGCAACTCAGGAGCCTGAGGCAGGAGGATCCTGAGTTCAATGCTAGCCTCAGCAAAAGTGAGGCGCTAAGCAACTCAGTGAGACCCTGACTTTAAATAAGATAAGGGCTGGGGATGTGGCTCAGTGGTCGAGTGCCCCTGAGTTCAATCCCTGGTACCAAAAAGCAAAAAACAAAACCTCACAGCAAGGTATTTAGTTTTAATGACACATTCAAAATTCAGAAAGCACATGGGCCTAAGGAGGAAGGATTCTCAGCCATTCAGTTCTCTCCAGCCTTAACAGTTTGTCACGGACTGTGTTCTTTTCCATAGACTCCAGCAGATGAGCAGCAGTATGCTGTACTTGCCTGCATGGGGGACTTTGCTTTGCCCTCTTCCCATCTGGAACAGCTGCATCTTTTTTTTTTTTTAATTGGGTGGGGGGGGCAGTTCAGGGATTGAACTTTCAAGGGCAGGGACACTCAAACACAGAGCACATCCTCAGCCCTAGTTTTATTTAATTTAAAGACAGGGTATCACTGAGTTGGTTAGTGCCTCACTTTTTTGTTGATACTGGCTTTGAACTCATGATCCTCCTGCTTCAGCCTCCTGAGCCTCTGGGATTACAGGTGTGCACCACTGTGCCTAGCTGCATCTTTCTTATATCCAGCTGCCTTAGTGCTCCATGTGATTCTTGGGTTATGCATATGTGCACTTGTGATTTTTGGTGGATCTTACCATGAGGTTCACATGAAGCCTGTTCTGTTGCTTCCTTGGAATGAACTCCCTGAATTCAGAGGTACCAAGAGAATGCCCCAGAGTGTGCTGGGGTCTGCTCTTCTGAGAGAGTTGTGGAAAGGTTCTGCTAGGCCTTTAATGGGACAAATAAGTCATCTACTAGACAGCATCAGATTGCCCAGAAGTTACAGTTTGACCTGGTCCCCCAGAGCTATGGCTTTATGTAGACGACGTGCCTGCAGACTTAAAGCACACACTCTTGAGAAGGTGCACTGAGTGTGGAGGTTGGAGAGCTCAGTGAGGACCTTTCCCCACAAATTCTGGAGGGAACGTTGCGTAGCTCTTCTGTACAGTAAACACCATGTCCTTCCTGAACCCTGTGGTCCAGCTGCTCTGACTGCTGGCTGCAAGCAGTTTAGAGGAGCGGCAAGAGCTCAGTATCCACGTGTATCCATGTCTTTCACTGCCGTTCTCATGGGGATTGGCCCACGCAGCATCGCCTGCAGCGAGTAGTGCAGGCTGGGGCCTGGGTACCAGCATCCTGTGTGTTCCCAGGTTACGTCGGCGCTGCTACCGTGGGTGCTGCTGCCTGGTGGTTCATCGCTGCTGATGGTGGTCCAAGAGTGTCCTTCTACCAGCTGGTATTTGGTCCCCTTTCTTTGTGTACCTGCCATGTGAGGGGGTGTGGGCCCTTGGTCTTTCTCTGATTTGCATGTGTGTTGAATCATCCTAAGGCTCAAAAGCAAACGTTTATATTTGAGATGATCCTGAGGGACCAGGGCTTCTCTGGGAGATGGGTGAACCCCTTGGCTGTTCTGGCCTTGGCGTGGGATTGGTGCCTGGACTGATTTTGTGGGGGGTGGGGGTGGGTGATGTGTGCTGGGGATCAAACCCAGGGCCTTGGCATTCGAGGCAAGCACCTACCAACTGAGCTACATCCCCTGCCCAGCTGATTGGAATTTGATTGGACTTTTGCAGAGTCATTTCCTCCAGTGTAAGGAGGACAACCCAGACTTTGAAGGAGTGGATTGTGCAATCTTTGAGTCCCCGTACCCAATGACAATGGCGCTGTCTGTTCTAGTAACCATAGAGATGTGTAATGCTCTCAACAGGTTAGTATTTGTAGTAGCAAAAGTGAGAGCTCTGACCACCAGAGCACTAGGGCTTCTGTCATGGTCGATGGAGGGTCACAGGAAAGTTCTCCCCTCCCACAGAGAAGAGAACAAGCAGCACTGGTTTTAAAAGCCTAAGTTGTTGTCACCTCTAGGAAGTAGTGGGAGTGCTCAGCCACGTGTTTCAGAGCTCTTCTTTAAAAGAAACAGGAGGCCAGAAATAGCATCAGGACATGAATGCCAGCACCCACGGGGGGAGCGCTCGCCCTTCAGCATTAAGGCAAATGGTATCATCCAATTAGCCAGTGCCAAAAATGGAAAATTCTAAATAGCCCAAGAGTCCAGGGCAGTGAAGACGGCTGTGAGCCTGCAGAGATAGGATCTGCTGTCCCGAAGCCTAGGTATAAAATTGGCAGTTTGTCCTATATCTGAATGTTGTCTTCCTTGACTTTACCACAATGGAAACTTGTCCCTAGAATCAGGTCAGGGGCTGACACCAAGGTAGCATCCACCTTACTGAAGTGTAGTTGGGTGTGGTGTCTGGCTGCCACTGACACACACCTTGAGTTCACCTCCCTATTCTCATTCTTCAGTTTGTCTGAAAACCAGTCCTTGCTGAGGATGCCCCCTTGGGAGAACATCTGGCTTGTGGGCTCCATCTGCCTGTCTATGTCACTCCACTTCCTGATCCTCTATGTGGAACCCCTGCCAGTAAGTGATTGTGGGACCCCAGGCTGGTGGCTGGCACCACCTGTCTGGCAAGTTTGAAGTTTGACGAGGCGGCTTCGTTTCAGCTTATCTTCCAGATCACACCGCTGAATCTCACCCAGTGGCTGATGGTGCTGAAAATCTCCTTGCCTGTGATTCTCATGGATGAGACACTCAAGTTTGTGGCCCGTAACTACCTGGAACCTGGTAAAGAGTGTGTGCAACCCACCACCAAATCCTGCTCGTTCTCGGCATGCACCGATGGGATTTCCTGGCCGTTCGTGCTGCTCATAATGCCCCTGGTGGTCTGGGTCTATAGCACAGACACTAACTTTAGTGATATGTTCTGGTCTTGACTGACAGCTCTACATACAGAAGATGTTTAACTTAATCAATTTTTTATTGTTTAAAGCAACTGTCTATTTCTGCTGAATTTTCACATGAACATATTGGCTGGTGAAGGAGGTTTCATACTCTAGATTTTTGTTTTGCTTTTTCTGACTCCAGTGGGGCAAGATTTTCCTTTTTTTATACACATAATTAAAGTGTCCATTGACATGTACAGAGAACTAACACTATTTTATGCAAATATTTTTTTGTAGATGAAAAAGCATGTACAGTGTTCTGTTTAATACTCATCCTTGTATAAAAATAGTTGAGCCAGCAGACATTGTCAGCAAATTAATTGGCAGCAGACTTTAGGAAATGAATGTGTGTTTTTAAAAAAAAAACAAAACCAACTAAATAGCATGTGTTGTGTTTTTTGCATGATTACCTGGATTTAATTTGATATCACAGTCTAATTTTTATTCATAAGCCAATTTTTCTGCACTGAGCAGAGTCCTGCTACCTCAGTCAGTATTTTTTGGTTTGCCACTTCCCGCACCCTCTCCATTCACCCCCACCCTGCCCCATCCCCCGTCCCGCTCGGCTTCTTCTGTAGGGTCTTGATGGTTCTGTTTACATCAGTCTTCATGAGAGGTATGCCTGTCTCGCTTGTGCAGAAAACATTGTTCCAGATTCAAACAACTGGGTTTATGTCCCTTCACATAGTTTTTAAAGTTATTTATTTAAATGTCTAATGTATTTTATTGTAATGGACATTGTTTTGCCAACATTGCCTAGATCTCAATGGCACTTCACAATCTAGTTCAAAAGAGAAAAATAAAACATTTTAAATGGACAGAAAATAACTGTCTTGTTCTTAACTCTTAAATTGTTCCCCTCGAACTATCTGATAGTCTACCTTCCTCTGAAGTTCTTAGCACAGAACCTCGGTTTAGCATGCTTGAGGGAAAGTGGGGTCCTGTTCTGCTGCATAGGTAGTTGGGGAATTTATTTTTTGATGTATAGGCACAGGTTGTCATCTAATATACATTTTATGCAAGTCTCTGCTGGCCTCATTTAAGGAACGTAGGGCAAGTGTGTGTGCGCGCGCGTGTGTGTGTGTGTGTGTCTGTGTGTGTGTGTTTTGTAAAATCTGTAAATAGCACATGACCAAATGAACATATTGTATAGAACTATTTTTATTTGAATGTGGCACTAATCACCACCATTACTCTGACCAATGTTTGAGCATGTTCGAGATCAGTCTGACCAACAGTGTATGAGTCATTAACAGTCCTAACTGTGATGTTTTCCTCCAATGCCTTCCAACATCCATCAACTAACGTGAGTATTTTCTTTTCTGGAACTTGGATGCTTTAGCCTAAAGGTGACTGACTGCCACCAAACTACTATTGAGGTAGTCCTCGATAGTGTGCTGCATGGCAGCTCCCACCTGGTGGGTACGGGAGCTGCCGGAGGCACAGGAGACTTAGGTGCAGTACCAGCTGACTACAGAGGTGACATGAATGCCACATGCTGCTTACATCAGGGCTCCCGTAAGGTGCAGGGAGGGCCTGCACCAGCCAGAATGGGGTGTGATGAGCCGGGCACAGTGGCACACACTTGTAATCCTGGCTGCTCAAGAGGTGGAGGCAGGAGGATCACAAGTTCCAGGCCAGCCTCAGCAACTTGGTGAAAACCTGTCTCAAAATAAAACAGGACTGGGGATGTGGCCCAGTGGTAGAGTGACTGGGTCTAATCTCCTATATCTAGAAATTAAAATTTTAACTAAAAAGATGTGAGGGGGCTTTGGGTCTTTATCAGCTACAGGAAGTCACCCCCAAATGTGCTCCTTGTTCATTGAAAGCAGACGCTGGCAGCATGGTGACTGACAGAGTGAACAGGGCGTCAGTAGGTCTGTCTTAAGTAGGCCACCTTCTCTTGCCTATCTGGGTCACATCCTTTGTGGCTAAGCTTGTCTTAGCTCCAAGGGTGTGTTCATGCAGTTGCAGGCCCAGCTCTGCTCAGTCCGGCAGGCCTGACCATTAGCCAGAGTGAGGAGGCCTGTGGCAGCTTCCCCTTCCTGTGAGACCCTGACTTCTCTCAAGAAGGTCCTCGGCTTCTGGTCACTGACATGGCCAGAGGTGATGCAGATGGAGTTGGGAGAATGTGTGGGTGTTGAGCAGAAGGTGCCGGGTTCAGAGGCCCACCTGTGTGGACATTCTAAAAGCACCGTCCCCATCAGGCACACCAGAGGCTTTCAGAGCTGCTTACAGGGAGCTGTGACTCTCAGGAGCCAAGGCAGGTTTGCCCACCAGAGAATGTTGGGAAAGTTTTGCCATTTTGGACATTATGAATGACAAAGGATTCAAGTAAATCAAGTGGAAGGGTGGCGTCTGACCTGCAGATCCAAAGAGGACATCACAGAGTTTGCTGGGTGGTGCGCTGTGCAGTGGAAACCAAATAACCAAATAGTCGACTTTTCCTTGATTTAGCAGACTTGACCCAAACAAGTTGAGTGGTGTGGGCTACCATAGGAGCCATAGATACCCCAGGCTGCTCTGGGCCAGCCATTGCCTTGTGGTTTCAGCTTCAAGCACCTCCTGGCTCTCAGCTGAAATAAAAAGACCAGGGCATCACCATGACCACGGGCACATGCCCTCCGTAGGCCTCTGCTGGTGCCCTGCCCTGTCTTCACCCAGCACCCTCACAAGGGAAAGTAGTAAGTGGACAGCAGTGTCCTTATAAGCTCCCATGTTCCTGGGGTCAGCTCTTGCCCAAAACCTGACTCTACATTCTTTTTGGAGCTCCAGTGGGCTGCTGGCCCTGTTCCCGAAAGATGAGCAAATCACAAGTGCCCTCAACGCTGCTCATTCTCAAAGATGCAGGCAGGACATTCCAGAGGAAACTGTTGAGAGCCAGGGGAACCTGAGCAGCCTCTTCAGTGGCTGAAGGAGGTGGCCAGACCTCAGGAATGTCTGCTCATAGCCCAGGCACATGGTGTCCAGAAGTCATGGTCACCCAGATCTTCTCAATACCAATACCCTGAAGCCCACAAGGAGGGAAGTCTGGGGACTTTACCGAGGGACTGGTGATAAGCAGCCAAGGCACAACAGCGTATTTCAGCACTGGCAGAGCTGAGCCCCAGCTCTGGCCACCCTTGGGAGGAAGGGGGGCGGGGTGGGAAGGCCTCAAGCTGCTGTCGCATGGCTCACCCCCTCCATCTGCCTCACCTCTGCATGGCTGACCAAGACCTTCCTCTGGCCTGTCTCACTGCTTTCACACCTGAAATGGTTTAAGTTTCTGCCTCATAGGATTCATTCTGAGTCAGGTGTCCTTTGCTGTGTAGGCAGATGACACAAGGGCACTGTCATTGAGCCAGTGCTTTTAGATGTGACCCAGTGTGGGCAGTGCCTTGGGGACAGTTAATCAGAAAAGCTGTTCTTGAAATACTGGAGATAAGGTTGTCGCTATAGGTCTCTCAGGTAGTTGTTCTAACATTTCCTCCTCATGTTTCATGAAGCTGATTTCCTCTCTCTTTCCTTTTCAGCAATACTGGAGTAACCGCTTCCTAAACCATTTTGCAGAAATGTAAGGGTGTTCGGTTGCGTGCATGTGCGTCTTTAGCAACACATCTACCAGCCCTCTGCATGATTGATGTTGGGGAAAAAGAAAAGTAGAAAAAGTTCCCAACTCTTGTGTGATGTGGAGGAAATGTGTATTACCAGTGGGGTTTTTAGCTTTTAAATCAAAATAATGTAAATGTACAATTTAGCCTAATCAGAAAGCCTCTTCAGAGAAGTTTGGTTTCTTTGCTGCAAGAACAGTGAGGTTCTGAAAACCTTATCTAACAACTTAGAAGCAATCAGCCAAGTCTCCACATTTCTCTGTGCAAAATGTCATAGCTTATATAAATGTACAATATTAAATTATGATGCATGCCTTCAGTTGTAAGTAGCCAGATTTCTCTACAGTGACCTTGAAAATGCTACTTTTTAATTGGCCCTGTACAGTTTGCTTATTTATAAATTCATTAAAAAAAAAACACTACATCGAATGGTTAAAATGTAGGCCTCCAGTTCATAACTTCAGTTATTTTTGAGTGTGCAGAAAGCTGTTTCACATTGTATTAAATGTAACTTATTTAATGAAATCAGAAGCAGTAGACAGATGTTGGTGCAATACAAATATTGTGATGCATTTACCTTAATAAAATGCTAAGCGTCAGTTTATCCCAACGCATGTTTGACTAGACTGTAAATAGAGATCAGTTTGCTTCACTCTGTGCTGTAACAAGCGTTGCACAGACATGGTTTCAGGTAAATAAATCTATTCTACATTAAATTCTCAGTGTGATATTGGTGTTCTGTAGGAGGGTGGAGATGGGCATCCAGGCCTTGTGTGGACACAGAGGCCAGAACTACTTGGACTTGGCTTTGTGGGCAGGCTAGCAGAGCAGAAGGTCCATGTGTATGAAGTATTTCTGTAAGAGGGAGGCCTGCTCTGGCTCTTGCTCTACAAGGGCCTGAAAACCAAGTGTGCCTCACAGAAACAGGCCTCACTTCAGTTATTTTTGAGAGTGCAGAAAGCTGTTTCACACTGTATTAAATGTAACTTATTTAATGAAATCAGAAGCAATAGACAGGTGTTGGTGCAATACAAATATTGTGATGCATTTATCTTAATAAAATGTTCAGCGTCAGTTTATTCCAACTGTATTTGTTAAAGCCCTGGGTTAAATCCCTAGTGTGAAAGCTGAGCCAGGCACGATGGTATGCACCTGTAATCCCAGCAACTGGGAAGACTCGGGCAGGAGGATCATAAGTTCAAGGTGAGCCTCGGCAATTTAGTGACACCCTAAACGACTTAGTGAGAGACCCTGTCTCAAAAAGGGCTGGGGATGTGGCTCAGTGTAAAGTGCCCATGGGTTCAATCCCTAGTACCAACTTTAAATACAGCCACCTGGAAAAGTCTGCAGACTGGAACCACCAAATGCAAAATGTGAGATGTCACATTACCTCCTGTTGACTGACTAGAAAGAGACAAAGTGTGACCAGAAATGCTATTGGAATTCATCAATTTAATAATTAGTTGGAGCCAGGGGTATTAGTAGAGTGCTTGCCTTGCATGCAGAAGGCCCTGGGTTCAATCTCCAGCACCACAAAAAAAATAAAATAATTAGTGCTTATATGCCAGGGGTGGGTTTGGGGTAGGGCTCTTTCTAATTCCCTTTTATCATTTGGAAAATAGTAGGACCAGGCATGGTGGTGCACATCTGTAACCCCAGCTATTCAGGAGGCTGAAGCCGAAGAATCTCAAGTTTTGAGGCCAGCCTGTGTACAGGGAAACCCTGTCTCAAAAAGGGTTGGGGGCATAGCTCAGTAGTAGAGAACTTGCCCAGCATATGTGAAGCCCTGGGTTAAATCCCTAGTACTCCCGCCCCTGCCCCTCAAAAGGACATAAATTAAAAATATATATATATATAATTCTTGCCAGTTGTACTGATAAAGGAAAACATTTGATAAAATTTGGCATTCATTCTTAAATGATAATTATGGATACAATTTTTATGTTTATTATAACAACCTGGGGCTGGGGTTGTGACTCAGTGGTAAAGTGCTTGCCTGGCATGTATGAGGCACTGGGTTCGATCCCTAGCACCACATTTTAAAATGAAAAACACTGACTGAAACATTTGGAAGTGTCCAACCACCGTTCTAGAGATAAATGTCTCAAAAATGAATTGACCCTTGGTTAAGGGTCCTGTTGGATAAATGGGAATGTCCTAGAAACTCAGAGGAGCTGATGCCTCAGTGTGAGTGGGAAAGGTAATGGTACATATAAGACAAGACTACACCCTCAAAAGAGAAGTAGTTAGATGGCCTAAGGAAAAACTTGGCTAGCTTGTAGGTGTGGAATGATGTTCTACTCCACAGTCAAAAGTCACAAGATAGCTGCCCATCGACTGAAAAATTCAGGTCTGCTAGTACCAAGGCCATGGTGCATACAGCATCTTGAGGTGGCTGCTGGGACTGTGAACAGTGACAGCCACTGTAGAGAATAGCCGGGTATTAGGCATGGACTCGGGCCACACAGCGCAGCATTTGCAGAGGGAGATCAGCAACAGCAGGAGAGGTAAAGTGAGCAGCTCTCCATGACAGTGGGTCAGCTCTCTGTGCAGGGGCCACACCTGCAATCCCAGTTACTGGGGAGGCGGAGGCAGAAGGATGGCAAGTTTGATGCCAGCCTCAGCAACTTAGATCCTTTCTAAAAATAAAATGGATAAGTAATGAAGCACCCAAGTTCAATCCCCAGAACTGGGGGGGGGGGGGGGCACAAAAAACGTCCTCAGGTGCATGTCTGCACGGTGGGCTCTCCTGGATCCCCCTGAGTCTGAGGACACCACCGTTCTCCAGTGAGAAGCTCGGATTCCAGGGGCAACACAACCGTGCCCTGGGAACACTGTAGCACTGCCCTGGGGCCACTCCAGAGGGACCTGGGAGCCAACCAAGAAAGCTCCTGAGAGCCAAAGGTGGAACCACCTGGCCGCAAAAGAAAGCCCTTTGGAGCTCAGCCCTGACTGCAAGCGCCCTGGGGAAACGCAGAGGGAGCCACGAGGTGGGTCCCGCCCACTGCCCTCAAGGAGGCGCTAACCCGCCCTTACTGCTGTGCAGTGTCTTCCTCCCAAAAAGCACATGCAGTGTAGACGGGGAGAAGTGGCTTCACGGTGGAGACAGGCGGGCAGCACCCAGCCGTCGTCTGAGCAGACGCCTGTGGTCTGAAGAGCACAGCCCCGCTGTAGCCGCCTCCCCAACACGACCCTGTATGGCCACCAGGAAAACAGCTGACAATCCCCCAAGAAGCCCCTGAGCAATCAGTTCCGAACAGAGGGGTGCGAGGAGAGGACAGCCACTGATGTGGCCCAGGCACCCAGCAAAGCAAAAGTGCAATGGCCAGTGGGACAAGGGACAGGGAGACCCAGGAGCTGTCCAGTGAGGTCCGAAGGCTGTCTCTCCCTCCTGGCAGACAGCAGGGCGCGGGAAGACCACTGCGACCACCCTGGCCCCCAGCACAGCCTCCAGCCCTGAGAATAACTCCTGAACCCAAAGAGCCCAGGCCTTGGAGGGCTTCACTGCCCGAGGTGGGGCTTCGCCCAAGCCCGCGGGAAGGTCCGGTCCCCTGGCGGACAGCAGAGGGGAGGCTGCTGCAGTGGGGGCCTGGCCGAGTCAGGGCTCGCGGGGACAGCCGCGCGCCCTGGAAGGCCCAGGAAGGGCCCTCCTGCCCGCTGAATCCTGATGGGAATTTGCCCAAAGAAGAAGGGCTCTAAACAGGCCCCAGCGACACCCGAGCCAGACGCCCTGCGGCCCTGGAGCCCGCAAGCCAAGGAAGGGCCCAGCGCAGAGTGGACCCTGGGCTCCGAGAGCATGGCCAGCCTGACACTGTCACCATGACCACAATCCTGAGAAGAGCCATTTAGAAGTGGCTGTTGGAAAGCAGAGGTCCCCTTCATCCTCAGCCACCTCCATGGCTTGGGCCCAAGGGAGGCAGAACATGGCGGCAGAAAGGGGCAGCCACCCCCAGCCTGGCACTACCCAAGCTGAACTTCACAGGTTCCCCTCCTCCCCCAGCCCCAGTAACCTCAGAAGTGGGACAGTTGGATCAGATGGTCACCCTAAGAATTGGACTCATGTAAATGGAATCATGTCATTTATCCTGTGTCTGGCTTCTTTCATTTAGAAAAATTCCTCAATGGGGCTGGAGATGTGGCTCAAGTGGTAGCGCACTCGCCTGGCATGTTTGGGGCGCTGGGCTCAATCCTCAGCACCACATAAAAATAAAATAAAGATATTGTGTCCACTGAAAACTAAAATAAATATTAAAAAATTCTCTCTTCCCCCTCCTCTCTCTCTCAAAAAAAAAAAAAAAAGAAAGAAGAAAGAAAAAAGAAAAAGGGCTGGGATTGTGGCTCAGGGGCAGAACACTTGCCTAGCATGTGTGAGGCACTGGGTTCGATTCTCAACACCACATATAAAAACATAGACAAATAAAGGTCCATCAATAACAAATAAAATATTAAAAAAAGAGAAAAATTCCTCAAAGTACATCTATGTTGTAACTGTGTCAAAATTTCCAATTTCCCTTTTTTTCCCCCAGTACTGGGTATTGAACCAGCGGCTCTTAACTTTTTATTTATTTTGAGACAGGATCTCGCTAAATTTTGAGGCTGTCCTCAAACTTGCAATCCTCCTGCTTCAGCCTCACAAGTCACTGGGATTACAGGTGAGTACCACCCCGCCCAGCCAATTTCCTCCCTTTTAAAGCTGAATACTATTCCACTGTCTGGCCTAGCCACACTCTGCTTACCCATATGCACTCATAGGTAGATACTTGGTGGATTGTACCTTTGGGCTACTGTAAACACTGCTGCTATGAGCACAGCTGGACAAGCATCTGCTCAAGTCCTTGCTTCCATTCTTTTGGGTGTTTACTCAGAAGTGGGACAGTTGAATCAGATGGTCATACTGTTTATATTTATGAACCAACAGGCTCATTTCCACAGGGGTCACACCATCTCAAGTTCCCACCAGCAATGCTCAGTTATAATGTATTCTATTTTTAAATTTTCTCTCTCTGTGCTGAGGAACCACCCAGGGCCTCACGCATGCTGAGTACATGTTCAACCACTGAACTCGGCCCTTGTGTTTTCTTTCCATGGCTGCTGGGGGACCAGACTTGCAGGCTTTGGCTTATTCTTGGCTTAGTTGGTGCTGTGTGGTTGGTGACAGTGACATGTTCTGCTCTGCCAAAGATTAGCAACCTCCTTCACAATCTGGAAAAACCCCACATGCTGGCTGGTGAGGCCCAGGTGAGCCCAGGGCAGGTCTATGGAGCTTGCCCAGGCCTGGAGACCTCTAGGTGCCCCAAGAGGGGAGGTGGCAGTTCAGGCCCCACCTGCTGCCCTGGGGCAGGGAGGCTCCTTGGGAAGTGGAAAACCTGAGTCAGGCACTTACCTCAACAGCATTCACAGTGCCAGGCGCTCCTGGTGACCTGTGGCTACCACCTTCACAGAGGCCGTAGCAAGGTGCATGTCCAGTCCAGCTTCTGCCTGTGGTCAGTGGACAACGCAGCTCCTGCACACAAGCCTGAGCAGAGGCTCCAGAAAGCTGACCACAGCAGTTTGCAGCAAACTCTGGAGGTAGTTCCACCAGGCCTGGGCCTGCCCCAGGTGAGCCAGTGCAGGCTGGGAAGCCACAGGTGAGGCCCATGGAGGCCAACCCCTCCCACCACAGGCTGCAGGGCAGAGCCCCAGGTGTGGCTCCTGGGACCCTGGAACTCCCCTTCCCCAGGTGTCTCAGTATTTGGTCCAGGGAAGCCCTGTAGAGAACAGGAGGTCAGGCTGGGAAGTAATGGATGATGCAGGCTCGGGACCCCAGGCCTACCCCTGGGTTTAAACCAAGGTCTGGTGCTGGATGACAATCTGCATCACTGACACGTGCGCTTTGAGGGTTATAGGTTTGGGCAGAAACTGTCCTCATTCTTTGAGAATTTAGAAGCAGGAATGTGGCTGGCTCCCCATCGGCCCTGTTTAGGGACCAAACCTGCCAGGTCGTTGGCGCCCAGCAGGGCTCAGAAGTGAAGAGGACTGTGAAGGGCAGGGAGTGTTCTTGGCCTGCCTTTGTGCTTAGTGGAGACCTTCAGAAGGAAGAGCAGGTGTGCTTCAGACACCACCAAGCCATTACCAGGGACCTGGGGTCAGGGGATCCCACCTGATGGAGCTGAGGGCGCCATGCTCAACATCTCCAGAGTTCACTCCTCAGCCAGGGAGGAAACAAGGAAGCTCAGGCTGCACAGCTAAATGCCTGGTGGCCCAGTGGCCAGAGCTCCTGGAACCCAGCACGGCCTTGGAGCAATCTGAAAAGGAGATGACAGGACACAAAGACACCTCATGCTGGTGCATGAAACTATCTCAAGATTCCTGTGGTGACCATGGCATTGTGGGGTAGTCCCTCCTTAGACTGCTTGGTCTCCCAGGAAGTGGCTCAATGTGACAGCCACAGGGCTGGGCTTCCAGCCCTTGAAGTTTTTTGTGAGAAAGTTGGTAGTGACAGGGCCAAGCTCAATCCCCACCTCCATACCCCTACTCTGTACTGGGGAATGAATCCAGGGGTGCTCTACCACTGAGCTAGACCCCTAAATCTTTTTGAGACAGGGTCTTACTAAGTGGCCCAGGCTGACCTTGACCTTGGGATTATCCTGTTTCTCAAGATCACAGTCATGCAATGCAGTACCCACCCCATCCCAATCTTTGATTTGGACCTGGAGTGTGTTCTTAGCCCCGCGGCCACAGCTGCCACCCCCTCCCCCAAGTCACGAGCCAGTGCTGGAGCTGCGGAGCCATGAGGAAGCCAGCTGTGGGTGCTGCCAGGATGGAGGCCTGCAGACGTCAGGTCACAGGGACCCAGAGGCTCCTGGCAGAGCCGAGGGACCTGCCAAGGAAAGGGGCCCAGGCCCCAAGGCACATCCCGCGCACACAGAAACCTTGCCTGACCTGCAGAAACAGGACTGCAGGCGGAGCCTGGCTTCCTCCGTCTGCAATGGCAGAGGTTTCACTGTTTCTCTCAAAGCCCTGACTGGTCACAGGGCTGACAGAGCACCCAGGCTTCGGGCAGCACCTTCTCCTGGCTGTGCATTTCCTCCAGCTGCCCACCGGGCTCATCAGAAATGGCTCAGGTCGAGCGGCCCAGCACAGACCTTGAGCCTCCCAACAAAGGCCACTTTCACAGTTACTGTGCCCATTTTAAACTTTTCACTTACATCAAATTCACATTTTAGCCAGGTATGGTGGCAAATGCTTGTAATACCAGCAATTAGAGAGGCTGAGGCAGGATTTGCAAATTTGAGGTCAACCTCAGCAATTTAGAACATTCAGCAACTTAGCAAAACCCAGCCCCCCAAAAAAGGGAGATATAGCTTGGTAGAGTACCCATGGGTTTAATCCCCAGTTTAAAAAAAAAAAAAAAAAATTCCAAATTCGCATTTAAAAACACTTTAGATAAGTTACTGTCTTTCAGTACTGGAGACTGAACCTAGGTACTCTCTGCCACTGAAGTACTTTTTAAAAAATGTTTATTTTGAGACAGATTCTAAGTTGCCCAGGCTTGCCTTGAACTTGAGATCCTCCTGCCTCAACTTACCAAGTGTCTGGAATTAGAGGCACATACCACCATGCCCAGCCTAATTTTTTTCTTTTTTTGGGGGATTCAACTTAGGGGCTCTCAGTCACTAAGCCACATGCCCAGTCCTATTTTGTATTTTATTTAGAGACAGTGCCTCACTGTTGCTAAGGCTGGATTTGAACTTGCGATCCTCCTGTCTCAGTCTCCTGAGCCATTGGGATTACAGATATGTGCCACTGCACCTGGCCTAATTTTGTTTTAACGAGAATTTGGGACTAGGGGTCTGACACCTCCCGGGGACAAGTGAAGGAGCCAGACTGACCATGTGAAGTTTGGCTGAAGACTCTCAGGCCCAGGGAAACTTAGTAACCAAAAATGCAAACAGACGAACCAGATGAGCTCACTGAGGTTTCAGCCCTCCTGGTTCCCAATACTAGGGGAGAAAGAGAATCTATTTATGGCAAATGATTCTGGATTAGTAAATTCTGATCAAGAGGCCAAAAGAGTTAAGAGCCTGTAAAAAGGCTTCCATTCCAACCACCCCACACCATGACTGTATGAACCAGTTTTATTATTACTCCACTGCCCGGGTGTACCCTGGTCATGCTCTTGTCACACCTGCTTTTCAGACCAAGGCAAGGTGCCAGCTCAGCAAATAGGAAAGCTGTTCTGCAAAACAACAACTGCCAGCAAAGGCATCACCACCACTGCAGAAGGAAGCAAGTCACCAGGGGAGCATGGGCAGCACAGGACAATGACTTCTGGGACCAGGAAACTCTCTCTAATAGGGCCAGACCATGCTACTGTCCTTGGGAGATGACACTCTTCCTCTCGGAGGGTGGGTCACTCCTTCAAACCCATCCATGTCAAAGACAAAATGCTCCATTATTCCAGCTTCTGGATTCAGCAATGAAACATCAAAAGTGCTCTGACCAAAGCCCCAGCATGAGCACGCCTTCGTCCTCCCTGGTAGAGCAGGGGAGAATGGAGACACATGGAAGACTGGCCAGCCCCACTGTTAAACAAAGTCCCGACTAGAACTCGGGAGCGAGGGGCAGAAGGCCCAGCTGCAGGCACACACAGTCACTGTTTTCTTGGAAGCAGCTCCTCCAGCTCCTTCGGTCCAGGCGGGCAGCCGGTGCCCCTCACTGCATGCCGAACCATTGCTCCTGGTCAGCCCACTGGGCCGCCTCACTGTCGCTGCCCTCTAGGTCCCCCTCTTCCCCACTTCCTTCCATGTCATCCACATCTTCCTCCTGAGTTGCATCTGTGGGACTCTCCTCCTTCTCCATCTTCTGCATTCCCTCTAGAGACTTCTGGTCATTGGGGTCCAAACTAGGGGACAACAAAACAAAGGAGAGGCCTGAATCTCTGCCTTCTTCCAGCAGAATGACTCGTCACCTAGCTGGCTGGGAGGTGAAATGAGCAGAACAACTGCCAGAACCTGGTGTCTCTCAACAACCTGGGGTCCCGAGGCTGGACTGAGGGATTCCAACACCAGAAGTGAAAAAAGGGAAAATCTTTTCCTAATTTTTGGAATTCTCAAAAGATTTTGATTTTTTTTTTTCTCCACAAGTTTCTTAAACTTTTTCATACCTATCCCCCTAGCATTCTGCCAGAGGAGGCTACCAGACACAGCAATGAAAAAGTGGAAAACATTAACAGAAAATCTCAATGTAATTTCTTAAAAGTAGGGGGTTTTTGAGCTGCAGGGTTACAGAGTTATTCTTCTGTGAGAACAACTGCTCTGTGCTCTTATGACACAGTGACATATCAGCATTTCAGTTGTCAACTAAAAACACTGTGGCACGCCATGAATAGATGTCAAGCTCCTAAGATTAGACCTCAGGACCAAGGCTACCTCTACCCAGGCATGTGCATATCGCAGCCAAGAATTTACATGTGCCAAACCCCCAAAGTGCAAAGCCTCTAGAACATTCATTTATTTGACTTCTAGGGAATGTTTCCTCTTGACTTTGTAACCATCACCGGCCTAGCCAATTCACCTCTAATCAAAGTCTGGCTTTGTTTTTTTTTTTTTTCATTTGCTTTTAAGCTTCCAAAAAGCAGCTAAAACAAATGTTGGAATCCCATTTCTATTTACATAAATGCAGGCTGATTTCTAACATCTCTTCTCTGAAACCTTCAATGCTCCTGCCCTCTGGCCTCCACCCAACCTTCTATAGACTGCTAGGAAAGCATGAGTGGTGATATCACCAGTGTGCACATGAGGAGAGAGTCCGGAATTAAGCAATCCCAGTGGTCACTGGCCAGGCGCACAAGTGCTGTTCAACTGTCCTCTGCGTGAGGGAATGGATGTATATGACCAGACTCAATTACAGACATTCCCTCACTGTGACCCTGCGGACACACAGACTCCCTCAAATAAATCACATCAGTGACCACTATTTATTTATTATTTACTATTTACTATGTGACAGGCACAGTGCCAAGAGCTTTACCTGGAATAATCATTTAATACCCAATAAGGTAGAGAAAAGGACATGTTAATTACTTACCCAAGATGACAGTGGTGAAGAAGCATTCAAGTTCTTGACTACTAAAGCAGGTAGGAACATGGGAAAGTACTTACAATACTTTGATTGGAAAATGCAGAATATAAAATATATTCTGGGTATAAGAACAGATGCCACAGTGGTATGGGCTCTTTAATGTTGTTAATATACTTTAAGAAAAGTTTTTCACAAGGGTTGAATTCACAAATTTAACTCTTCTGCCATTACAATTATTATTCTGCTTTCCACTGTGGGCAGTGTGTTTGTCTTTCTAGAACTCCAGCTACACAGTTCCCTGCCTTTCCTCCCCTTTCGTTACCTGCCCCGCCAGAGGCTGAGTGCCTACCTGAGCGCTATACTGTACTGGTCCATTGCTTCCTGATACTCATTGACAGCTACAAGGAAATCTCCTAGGATCCGATGCAGGACACAGTCACTCTGATTAGCCAGTGCATTCCTCAGCAAGGCAATTCCATCTTCATATTTCTGTTCTCTACCTGAAAGGAAAAAGAGCCTAGCTGTCTTCATCAAAATTTTGAAAACATACTTCCAGCTCAACTCTATAAATGTAACCACAACCATCACAATCTGATAGAACTTCTGAGGATGACTACAAAGAAACTAACAGTGTGACACAAATTGAGAGCAAATGCAACTGAATTCCTATTTCATTAGGAAATTTGTGGCTTGGGTTCTGATTTTTCAAAGGTACTCTTGACCTTAATCCAAATAAAAAGCCAAGCTGCTTTTTATTTTGATTTGTTAGATTGACCCAAATCCAGGAGTCATCATAAATCAGGACAAAAGACATACCCCATTTCTCACCATGAGATAGCCTTACTGCTATCTCAGGACTCTGCCAGCAAGAAAGCCAATGAACCCAAATCAACATTTTCATTAAAAAAAAAAAAAAAAGAAAGAAAAGAAAAGAAAAAAATTCTCATAAGAGAATCCAGATAGCTCAAAAACAATTCAAACTGGGCTGGGGATGTGGCTCAAGCGGTAGCGCACTCGCCTGGCATGCGTGCAGCCCGGTTCGATCCTCAGCACCACATACAAACAAAGATGTTGTGACCTCCAAATAGTAAAAAAAAAAATATTAAAAGTGTCCACCTAAAACTTAAAAAAAAAAAAAAAAGGAAATGAATGTTGAATGGGCAAAATAGAAGACATACTTACTAAGTAGTTCTGCTTTTTTCACCACAGCTTTAATGTAATCCGGCCTTTGGGTCAGGGCTTTATCCAACAAAGTTTTGGCTTTCTCCTGTGTCACTGGGTCTTCTAGACAAACGGTGGCTAAAAGGGTAAGGGTCTGTGCATTTGCGCCTAGAGTTTTGTAAACATTGTTAGCCATTACCATTGCTTCTCGAATACTGTTAGAGGTTAAGTAACATTCGATGAGACCTTAAAAAATAAAACACAAAGAAGTTCAATCATATTACCTTAAAAATAAAACACACAAAGAAGTTCAATAAGCCAAACTTCCATTCTGACAGTGTTCCAAATGGCAAATCTTCCAAGTTTTAGACAAAGGGCAGGCCCGCAGAAAACTGATGGTGAGATTAGACTGGAGGATGTGCTGATGGAATAGCTAAGGAGCGCTCCAACCAGAGCACTTGATAGATGTGGAAAAAGCCTGCCCTGAAAATGCACCTTCAGTTAGTGAAAGAAACAAGCATGCATAAGGAAACTGCAGCGTGTGGGCAGAACATCTGAACACTGAAGAACAAATGTGACACTAATCATTACTCTGTTGTGTGGCCAGAAGATTAAAGTAGTGAGAGATAATGTTTCCAATGAAACTCATGGTTCTACTGCCTTAAGCCATTACTCTCTGGCTATGTTCAATCACCTGCAGACCTATATTTAAGAGGGAGGGTAAAAAGTGAATGTCCTATTTTATCAATTAAAGAACCTACTATCAAGCCACATGGGGAGAAAGGCAGACTCTGACTTGAAACACAGAAGTTATCTCCAAAGGCACTTGCTGAGGGCCTTCTCACATTAGGTGGAAAGCACTTAATCAGACAGACCCAATATACTAAGATTGGCAGCTCCTTTCTCTTTTCACACCCACAGCAATGCCCTATGGAGCCACTTCAAGAAAACTCAACTCTTTGTGCCAAGAAGTTGAGAACAGGGGAAGAACTTTTTGGCACAAAGCACTCATCAAAAACAGAAAAACAGCTTAAACCCCAAACCCACACAATCACTGGCAGATTTTCTCCGAAAACTCCTCCAACCTAGCAGCATTTATAACATTCGTGCACACTCTTCCACACATTATGGTTACTTAACCAAAAATTACCTAACTCTAAAGGGCAACATGTTAGGTTCCAAATACAGCTGTTTGCAACTACTTATTGAGTATTGAAACTTCAGAAGGAAATGGAAAGAGCCAAGTCTAGTGGTACATGCTTATAAATCCCAACTACTCAGGAGGCTGAGGCTGAAGATTTCAAGTTGGAGGCAGCTTGAGCTAACAAGACCCTATCTCAAGGGCTGGGGATGTGGCTCAAGCAGTAGCGCACTCGCCTGGCATGTGTGCGGCCCAGGTTCGATCCTCAGCACCACATATAAACAAAGATGTTGTGTCCACCGATAATTAAAAAATAAATATTAAACTTCATTTCTCTCTAAAAAAAAAAAAAAAGAAAAAGAAAAACAGACCCTATCTCAAAAATAAAAATGGCTAGGAATGTAACTCAGTGGTACAGCACTGGCCTAAAATGCCTGAGAGGCCCTTTATTCAATCCCAGCCCTGGTGGGGGGGTGGGCGAGGGATGCACCTCACTAATCAAGGGCATGCACCAGCAAAGGGAGAAAGCTCCACTGGAGATGGCCAGAAGGCATAACCAGTTACCGAGATCCAAATCTTCCAAAGAGTAGCCTGAGAAGCCTCACTGGCCCTCTGGGGAAATCTGATGCCCCCAGATGCTCTAACTAGCTCCATCCAGGCACTGGGGTACTGAGATAATCCAAAGGCATTCCTGTACTTGGGCAAAACAGGGGTGCTGCAGAAAGGAGCTGGTGTGACCAATACAGCTTAGAGGGAAGTTATAGTTTCAGGTTTAAGAATTTAATCTGGGGCTGGGGATGTGGCTCAAGCGGTAGCACGCTTGCCTGGCATGCGTGCGGCCCGGTTCGATCCTCAGCACCACATACAAACAAAGATATTGTGTCCGCTGAAAACTAAAAAATAAATATTAAAAAATTCTCTCTCTCTTAAAAAAAAAAAAAGAATTTAATCTGAAAACAGAGACTTGGTTTTCTGCAGTTACAAAGGTAATTTCCATTCCCCCAACACATTTACAATAAGCATAGCTCTCTGGCTATATAAGCAGATTTGTTCTTTCCTCCAACTTTCAAATTTGAACTCATCTTCCTGTTAAGATCAAATCACTCCTAGACTCCTAGGTTTATTTTTAAATTCTTACAAAAATATGTTTTAGAGGAACTGCATCTTGTAAGATCTATTTTAATGTCTGTTACTGAGTCACCAAATGTTGCTGAGGCTGGTACAGTTTCTTTGAGCTCCTAGGGTCAGTTCACATGAACTTAAAACATTATATAACAACAACAAAAAAGCTGAACCCCAATCAGGCCCACTCTGAAGGTCACAATAGACAACTAGTTCCCACAGCCAACATTGTCTCATGGATATGGTGTTACTCTATCAGTAAGTAACATCTGTGGTCCAAGATAAGGTAAGATGACTATGAAAATAAAGACGTAACTGAGCAATTTAGCATAAGGCCTGGCAGAGATTCTCATTAATGACTGGGCTACATCTGAAGGGGGAAAAAAAGGACAAAAATCTATCCCAAGTATCCCCTTACCAAAAACCAGAAAAAAAGACAGACAGATGGGGCTGGGTTTGTGGCTCAGAGCTATAGCGCTTGCCTAGCATGTGTGAGGCACTGGGTTCAATCCCCAGCACCACATAAAAACACTAAACAGGGGGCTGGGGTTATGGCTCAGTGGCAGAGCGCTTATCTAGCGTGTGCAAGGCCCTGGGTTCGATCCTCAGCACCACATAAAAATAAATAAATAAAACAAAGATATTGTGTACAATTACAACTAAAAAATAAATATTAAAAACAACAACAACAAAAAAAACCCCAACACTAAATGGGTTGGGGATATGGCTCAGTTGGTAGAATGCTTGTCTTGCACGCACAAAGCCCCAGCACCACAAACAAACAAACAAACTAAACAGAATAAAGGCATTATATCCATCTAAAATTAAAAATATATTAAAATAAAAAGGTGGGGAGAATTCAATCTAGAAAATGCAGGGTGAAAAACCCAGTGACACCCCTAATTAATGTAAAATGCCTAATGCATGATTCCCAAATCTGTCTGCACATTAATACCACCTGGGATCTTCAAAAAATACCATCAGCTAATTCACAGCCCATGTTCTCATCTATGTTGGAGTGACCTGGCAGCTTGATTTTTAAAAGATTCCTCAGATGACTCTAATACATAAGAGTTTAGAACTGTGGGCCTGATGAAACCTTCCACCTGAGTGCAGCTGCCATGGCTTCGAATCCCCACTAGTCATGATGATCTTACCTTCGTAACAATCTAAGCGACAAGGTGAGAGCCGTATGGCCTCCCGAAAATGGATTATTGCTTCTTGGACTCTGCCCATGTTCCTAAGTGCTGCTCCTTTAAGTAGCAAAGCTTGCACACTGTTACTGTTCAGCTGAATGGCCTTGGCTCCCAAGTAGAGGGCTCGGGAGTAGCGTTTGCTATAGAAGCTATGACACCTGGAGGAAAAAAAAAACACCAGAAATTACCTAAAAGGGGCCATAAAGAAGTTTCATGCACAAATCAGAAGGAAGGCCCTATATATGATCCTCATTATAAATCACACTTATAGTTATAAGCTATGATGTTAGTGAAAACAAAAAATATATATATATATAGATTTATATTTTTTTATTTAATATTTAATTTCTTATTTATTTTTAAGGGGGAAAAGCTTAACAAGGAAGGAAAAAAACAGAAAAGAATCTGATGATCCGGATTCCTGTTATGAGCTGAAAGACATTCAGAGAATCTGTAAAGCCAGGTAAATAACAATACAGGTTTTATTTATTTACTTTTTTTGTAGGGAGCAGTGCTGGGGATTGAACCCAGGGCCTCACACTTGCTAGAGAAGCACTCTACCACTGAGCTACATTCCCAACCATGAGGTAAATAACAATGGAGGTCATCCTGAGTAAAGCCCAGGACTAAAACATGAGGCATTCACTGTGTCATTTAATGCTTACCCCTAGAAGTAGGGTAGGAAGTTATTAGCCCATTTTCCAACTGAGGGGAAAAAAAAAAAAAACAGAGAGGTCAATATGCATCTAAAATCATGTCACAGGCCAGGGATGAAACTCAGTGGTAGAGTACTTGCCTAGCACACCATAGATTTAGGTTCACTCCTTATACATCACAAAACAAAATCAAATGTCATGATTTGATTCAGGCCTGATTATCTCCCTTCCCCTCTTTTTTTTGGGTGATAACTGGGGATTAAATCCAGGAACTTTACATGGTAGGCCACTGAGCTATACCCCAGCCCTTTTTTTTTTGTTCTTGGAATCCTCCTACCTCAGCCTCTTGAGTCCCAGGATTACTAGGCATATGTCACTGGGGACGGCCTGATTATCTCTTAAACTAGTGCTTTCAATTCATATATCTACATCTCTTTAAAGAATCTACTGAAAACCAGGGAGAAAAGGGAATGCACAAACATACCCAGAGACCACCCAGGGTTCTGCATGCTGATCAGAAATATTGAAAAGACGGCAGCCAAGGTTCTCCACATCCTCTAGCCGCCCTTCTCGTGCCAGGAGGTAGCCATATACATCCATCCCTAAAAAAGGAGGACAGGATGAGAAGAGGCCCTTTAATCTAATCAAAGAAGTCATGGGGCTGGGGATGTGGCTCAAGCGGTAGCGCGCTCGCCTGGCATGCGTGCAGCCCGGGTTCGATTCTCAGCACCACATACCAACAAAGATGTTGTGTCCGCCGATAACTAAAAAATAAATATTAAAATTAAAAAAAAAAAGTCATTAAAAAGGAGTAGGATCTAACAAGCAGACCCACACTGAGGTTCCAGCTGCTCTAGGGTCTGAGCTCTTTCCATCATCATGGACTCCTCCACAACCACTTCCCTACAAAATGACTATTAAAAAAGAAAACTCATCCAAAATAAAAAAGGCAAAGAAGCAGAAGGATATATCTCACAATTTGAAAGCTTGTTATTTTCAGGAACTGTTTATCCCTATTTCTGTGGTGTGATATACAGCTCTCCTAATGAATAACCAGAAAGGGCCCAAAAAAGGCATCAAATAAATGCTCCCTCCGAGCTCTACTATGCTGAAAAAGTCAGTCTCACAAAAAGTTGGCCTACTCCAGAAAAAGCTTGTAGTTCATTCTAGAATGCAGTTCATTAAAGATCCCCACCCCTCCTTACTCCTGTATCATTGAGCTCCCCTGATCCCACTTCGTTCTCACTCGCAGTCTATAAAAAAGGGCCTAGACTTGCTGTCACCCATACCCATCTCTTGCCACCATTCTTCTGTTATCCCTTCAGATTCCCATTAAAATTTCTTTTCAAGCCAAAATTATAGCAATACTTCCTCTGGCTCAAAGTCTTGGGTTTATGCTTCTGACTCTAAGCTGCCAACTACTGCCAGACTAATTTTTCTAAAGCCCATTTTCATCACGGGCATAGGCAGATTAGAGAACAGGAATAAACACCAGGCAGGAGGGAGGCTTAGACAAACAAATTCATCCTTCTGTATCTGTTCCCTCATCTGCTTGCTTGTGAAAATTCCCCTCCCTCCTCTTATTAAGAGTTTGCCATACTGGCCAGGCACAGTGGCACACGCCTGAAATCAGCTGCTTGGGATGCTAAAAGAGAAGGATCACAAGTCCAAGGCCAGCCTCAGCAACTTGGTGATAGTGAGACTATCTCAAAAAAAAAGGTGGGAGAGGCAGGGATAGGGATGCAGCCTCAGTGGTAAAATACTCCTGGAATCAATTCCCAGAACCAAAAAGAAAAAAAAAAAAAAAAAAAAAAGTCTGTAAGGCTGCTTATTGTTACAAGGCATATTTTTCTAATGGTCTCTCTGGGGCTTTACGAACAGACGTCAGCCTATCTAGCTGATCATATTTCTCACTATTCCTGAGCACGCACTCACTGCCAGTTACCTGACAGCCAGTTTTTCAAAGGCCCGATGCCTCCTTCTGTCAGCTGCAATCTTCTTTCCGATCAATGGTTTTCCTATTGTCTGCTCCTAATCCTTTTCTTACTCTCTTTTAATTATGCTACAGAAACAGTACAACTAAATTCCCTAACATGATATTATGGTTCTTGGGATGCCATCCAAATCAAGCACATCATAAATTTATAATTCATAAGAAAGAGCTATGACTCTCTCCAAAAGGGAAAAAAAAAAAAAAAAAAAAGCCAAGTAACGTCTGTGAGGAGACTGTACTTGAATTCAAACAAAAATGACTGCTTAAAATGAATCACCAAAATGTTAAAAAGATGTGCCAGGAACTTAGACCGATGTAATAAGCCTCAAAAAAATTTTCCCTGAAAAACAGTACCTGTTCATGCCACGTTTCTTGCCTATCTTCTGATCTGCCCCTCTATAGACACTCTCATCTTGCCCCAAGAATTACTCACCTTTTATCAGATAAGGATCCAGCATTTGTGCCTGTTCAAACTTGAGGACAGAGTTTTTATTGTCTCCAACTCTGAAGTACAGATCTGCCAAGCTTCCTAGTAGGTCCACATTATCTCGCAATAAGGACTTTTTCTCCAATGAACTTAAAAGATATTAAACAGTGAATCTTACAATTAGACCCTTAATTGCTTAATCAGGGGAACTGGCATAGAGACACTACTTTTTTTTTTCTGTATGCAAGAAAGCTTTCATAAAACTTTGAATATACACAATAAAGCAGACACTACTCACTACCTAGAAAGAAATTCCTTGTTGCAGTTTTTCAATGGACAACATACACTACATGGATCTGAATGCAATGTCATTCACAAGTGACAGCTATTTATTACTCAACTGGATGACTTTGCATAATACAAAAACTCCCATCTCTTGTTCTTGGACTATATCCAAATAGAAGGAAAAGCCCAGTCCTAAGGGGGCAATCTAGGTTAGATGCTGCAATAAACCATGCTTCCAGGGAGATCAAAAAGGTTTTCTTCTAGGTTTAGGCATGACACAAAATGGCAGTTTGCTCTTTACCTTTGCATATAGATCTGAACTTAGTCCCACTGTACATTTTTATAGGTTTCCAACAGGGATTATTTTATTTCCAACTAACAAAGCCCAAGGACAACTGCTACAAACCAAGAAATAAGCACTTCATTTTTCTGTTTTACTAATTTAAACACATCAGACTTCCAGATGAGGAAAGGGCCGCATGAACAGGGAATTAATGCTGTGGTCCTTACCAGATGGTATTGATTGCTCTTGAGTTGTCACCAGTGTGCACAAAAGCATATGCTTTGATCCACACAGAGAGCCAGTCCAAGTTAGGCACAGTTTGGATCACATTCATAGTCATTGATGCCACCTCTGCACCTTTTACAGAAAGGGATAGCAAACCTAACCCAGCAGAAAACAGGAAAAAAGTGGTGAGGCAATGCCCTCTTCCACAGTGCAAGAAACAGTCTACAACTTCCCTACGCTAGAAGCACCCCTTCCCTATCTAATAAAGATACACAAGGGGGCCAGAGTTGTAGCTCAGTGGTAGAGCGCCTGCCTAGCATGAATGAGGCACTGGGTTTGTTCCCTGGCATCACATAAAAATAAACAAATAATGGGGCTGGGGATGTGGCTCAAGCGGTAGCGCACTCGCCTGGCATGCGTGTGGCCCGGGTTCCATCCTCAGCACCACATACCAACAAAGATGTTGTGTCCGCCAAGAACTAAAAAATAAATATTAAAAATTCTCTCTCTCTCTCTCTCTCACTTTCTCTTAAAAAAATAAATAAATAAAATAAAGGTATTGTGTCCATCTAAAACTAAAAAAAAAAAAAAAAATACACTAGGGGCTGGAGGTGTAACTCAGTGGTAGAGTGCTTGTCTAGTACAAGCAAGGTCCTGGATTAGACCTCCAGCACTAAAAAACAAAACAAAACAACAAAAAAAACATAACAATAACAACAACAAAAAACACATATGACAGAAATACAATAACTTATTTTTTTCAGTGCTGGGGCTCAAAACCCAAGGCCTTGAGCATGCTAAGCATGTGCTTTACAACTGAGCTACATCCCTAGCCCCAGAAGACTGCTTAATATTTCTTGACAGAAGCAGGGCATGGTGGCACACATCTGGGAGACTGAGGCAGGAGAATCGCAAGCTCAAGACCAGCCCCAGGAACTTAGTAAGACCCTATCTCAAAATAAATAAACAAATAATTTTTTTTCCTTGATTGAATATGCGATGATGTAGAGAATTTTTTAAAAACTCTATTCTGCCAGGCATGGTGACTTATACCTGATCCCACTAACTAGGGAGTCTGACCCAGGAGGATTACAAGTTATTATAAGCAGGCCAAACCTCACTAAGATAGTGAGACCTTGTCTTAAAAAATAAAAAAAAAGAGGGTTAAAGTTGTGGCTTAGTGACAGAGTGCTTGCCTAGTGAGGCACTGGGTTCCATTCTCAGCACTGCATATAAATAAATGAATAAAATAAAGGTTTATCAACATCTTAAAAAATTAAAAAAAAAAAAAAAAAGGACAGAGACTATATAGGTACAGTGTCACTGAGTTCAACCCCAGTATCATTAAAAACAAACAAACAAAAACTATTCTAACATATCGGGAACCACTATCTTTGACAGTTGACACTCCAGGAAAACAGGCAGAAAATTAACTGTACCTAGAATGGCATCAAGAGCTAATGGGCACTGCCGCAGTACTTCCTTATAGCTGGTGACTGAAGGGCGCTCCTGACCAGCCTTCCTGTACAGGTTTGCCAGCATCATGTTTATCTGTATAATCAAAAATAAAGAACAATAAGATAATATTGTATTGCAAAAAAAAAATCTCACCATCAAAAAGTTCTGATTTTTATTACTAGCTACTACTCTACTTTTTACTGGAAAATCTACCCAGAGCTCTGTGCAAAGAAAGAAAGACCAATCCTGGGCTGGGTTGTAGCTCAATGCTAGAGTGCCTGCCTTGCACGTGTGAGGCCCTGGGTTCGATCCTGAGCACCATGTAAAAATAAAGATGTTGTGTCCATCTACAACTAAAAAAAATAAAATAAAATACCAGCCCTATTCTTCAAAGCAAAGAATAAATTACATTACTATCCTTGCTTTTTCTAAGTCCTCCCATTCCTAAAAGGAAAAAGTCACATTACCCTCTCATTTACCTAACTAAAACGTCCAGTAATATCTGGACCAAAGATGCTGCCTCTAGAAATGGAAATGACATTCATTTGATAAACTCCAGAATTCTAGTTACCTTAATTAATTCTTGAACTATCCAAGAAGTGTTTACATTCAAATACTTTAAATTCAATTAATACTGAGACATAAGAAAGCAAAGAACTCTTGGCATAACTAGTTAAAAAGGATCAGATGAATTTTTCCCCAAAAGGAAATGACAGATACAGAGGTAAAATACGTGGCTTCTTTTTGACAATTACACTAGTGACTAGAATCTGGCCTTTATAACAAAGCTTTTACCCTTAAATACTGACTTGCCAAAATCATGTTACAAAAATTCAACTCAAACTGACCTATAGAAATTACCATGATCTAGTGAGTAGCTACACTATTTAAATCCAATGCAGACATCTGCATTTTAACACAATTTAAATAAGTAACTAAGTAAAGCTTTCTTAGCGTAATCCTTCCTGAGAACACAACAAAGAAAATCTAAAAGTGACAAACAATGTGGAAATTATAGGAAAGGGATAAATGATCTTAATAGTACAAAGAAAAAACCCACTGTTTCAATTTAAACACAACACTGTGTTGGACAGTAACCTAAGGAAGCAGTCAATGTAAAGACAGACATAAGAAAAAAGTCAATCCCCCAATATCTTCAATTATCTGTGACTTGGCATGCCAGGTATTTACTCAAAAGTGCTCTGAAGAACATCTGTTTCAATTACAGACCTACAATGTATAAAACATCCCAGAATAGTATGAATCCACACTAATCCAAATGATGAAATAATAAAACACTCAAAATAAAATTATTTTTTATTTGGCTTCAGATATTTCATTTTAGGCTATTTTGAATATGCAAAGGAAGGTACTTAAAGGAAAACTCCAGTATTAGTGCCAATACTTCAAAAGAATAAAAGGTTAAATTTAAGATTCTTCCTTGACTGCTTGATATTAACAAACTGATGAGCCATTTGTCTCAACAAATATCAAAATTTCCTTTAAACTACTTAACTGTCACTCAAAAGAACAAGTTTTAAGTGCTACTGAGAGGAAAAGTCAATTTTTAAAACGGGTCCTTACTTGGGAAAATGGTAAAGACACATTCCACCAGTTCTAAACCCAAGTAGTCATTATTTCCTAAAAATTGAGGAATTGTGTATTGGTATGCTTACTCTTAAAAGTTGAAGATTTGCCAAGATAGAATAATCTAACACTGGAATTTTCCTTTAAGTGTGAGGGAATGTGTGGTGGTGTTTACCATACATTAACAGATGTTCATTTAGACGTATTTTGACTCACTTCCTTGTCCTTTACACAGACTGAGGAGCCAGTTAACTCCCTAACGGACAAGAAAGAAAAACTGTAAATATCATAGGTTTATTTTTGAGGCACATGTTTGCTTGCTCTTGGCTACAAGAGCTCTACTGGTACTCCTAACAAATACAGACTCCTCTAGACCCTCTTAAAATAATGATTGCAAACATCAAGCATTGGATGCCATAAAGTCAAATTTCTTTGCCATTACTGATTTCCAAAAATGTCCCCAAACACCAAGTCAATAAGGAGATTACAATGCATTTCTGATAAGGAATAGTGTCTTTCAAAGTTTATAATCAAAATAGCTTCTTCCAAAAGGCCTTGAGTACAGCAGCAGACGCTTCCTCATACATGCAAGAAATTAATTCTCAGGTAGGAAAAAACTCACAGAATACTAGAATGAAATTTAATATACAGCATCCAAACCTATTAAGAGACAAATTGGTCCATAATACACTTCTAAGTATTTGGATTTTTTTTTTTTTTTGGTATTGAATTGAACCCAGGGATACTATACCACTGAGCTACATCCCCAGCCCTCTTTGAGACAGGATCTCACTAAGTTGCCAAGGATCTTCCTAAGTTGCTGAGGCTGATTTAGAACTTGTGATCCTCCTGCCTTATACTCCAGAGTCACCAGGATTACACGCAGACAACATTACACCCAGCTACTTCCAAGTTGTTGAGGGTTTTTTGTTTGTTTTTGTTTTTTTAAATTTTTAGTTGTAGATGGACACAATACTTTATATTTATTTTTATGTGGTGCTGAAGATCAAACCCAGCACCTCACACATGCCAGGCAAGCGCTCTGCCACTGAGCCACAACCCCATCTATTTATTTATTTTTTTATAGTCCTGAGGATTAAACCCTGTGCTTCACACTTGCTAAGTGAGCACTCTACCACTGAGCCACAACCCCAGCCCCATGAGGAAATATCTTAATTTTAAAATAGATTGGGGATGCAGATCAGTGGTATGGTGTTTGCCTATTATATGTGAGGCCCTAGAGTATGATCCCTAATACATAAAACTAAATAAATAAAATTCAGAAAAATAGAGCTGGGAATGGAGTTCAGTGGTAGAACACAAGCTTAGCATGCCCTGGGTTTAAACCCCAGCAACAAAAAACAACAAATAAACAAAAAACCTCCAGAAATAACCAATTTAAAATAGTAAATAATCTTTAATGTCAGGAGAAACTTAAACATGTTCTCATCAAGTTGGGTTGTCTGGAAAATGCAGCAACACTTAAGATGTACTAATTTAACTACACCAGGTTTCTACTGTTTAGATTCCTGGTCTTCAGGTGCAGGAGGATGTGCAGACTTTTCTTTTTTTTGGTGGTGGTGATACTGGAGATTGAACCCAGGGGAGTTCTCATCACTGAGTTACAACTCCAGGCTTTCAGTGCTTTTTAATTTTGAGACAGGGTCTTTGTAAGTTGCTGAAGCTGGCCTCAAACTTGCCACCCTTCTGCCTCAGCTTCCAAAGCAGCTGGGACTACAGGCCTAGGCCACTGTGCCTAGCTGTACACAGAATACTTATTAAATTCCTCATTGTTAAACACAAATTGCACAAAAATTTTTTTTCAATTAAGTAAGGACAGGTGATAACCTGGGATATTAAATTCTAGCCAGATATGGTGGCACACGCCCATAATTTCAGAGACTTAGGAGGCTGAGGCAAGAGGATCACAAGTTCTAAGCCCATCTCAGCAACTCAGTGAGATCTTTTCTCAAAATAAAAAATAACAGTTGAGAATATAGCTCAGTGGCAAAGTGCTCCTGGGTTCAATCCCCAGTACCAAACAAAAAAATTCTGACATGAATTAAATACTCAGAGCAAGGATTCACACTGTTCTTCTAAAGGGGGCTTCAAAAAATTTGATAAAGACACCCAATATTCTCTACATAACAGTAATTTTTTTAAATATTTATTTTTTAATTGTAGTTGGATACAATAACTTTATCTTATTTATTTTTATGTGGTACTGAGGATAGAACCCAGGGCCTCGCACATGCTAGGCGAGTGCTCTACCGTTGAGCTACCACCCCAGCCCAACAGAACAGTATTTTTAGTTAAGCCAGGTGTGGTGGTGCACACCTGTAATGCCAGCGGCTCAGGAGGCTGAGGCAGGAGGATCGCAAGTTTAAAGTCAATCTCAGCAAAAGCGAGGTGCTGAGTAACTCAGTGAGACCCTGTCTCTAAATAAAATACAAAATAGGGCTGGGAATGTGGCTCAGTGGTCAAGTGTCCCTGAGTTCAATTCTTGGTTACCCATCCCCCACCCCCAAAAATGTATTTTTAAGGTTGGCGTTGTAGCTCAGTGGTGGAATGCTTGTTTCATATGCATGAAGCCCTGGGTTCAATCCTCAGCACCACATAAAGATGTATCCATCTACAATTAAAAAAAAAATTTTTTTTAATGTATTTTTAGGGCTGGAGATGTAGCTAAATGGTAGAGCACTTGTCTTATATGCACAAAGCATTGGTTTATGGCAGATGTGATGGCACATGCCTGTAATCCCAGCAACTTGGGAGGCTAAGGCAGGAGGGCTGCAAGTTCAACACAAGCAACTTAGCAAGATGCTGTCTCAAATTAAAAAATAAATAAATAAAAAGGGATGGGGATGTGGCTAAGTGGTTAAGTGCCCCTGGGTTCAATCCCTAGTACCAAAAAAAAAAAAAAAAAAAAAAAGGTATTTTTATATACATGAACTCAATTCACAATTCAGTTGTCACAAAAATTAACAGATTTTTATTATCCTATTTTATAAATAAGGTTTAAAAAAAAAAAAAAAAGAAGACCAGAGTTAATTTGCCCAACCTTAAATTATATGTAAGTCACATGTGCCCTGGATGCAAAAAAGACTCCAGATCTCTGACTTCAGCTAAAGGTACACTCTTCACTATAACATGCTGCCAAATCAAACACAAACATATATTCCACACTTATGTACAATTTGAAAATGAAAGAATAAAATCATTCCCACTATCAAATGGATACATCTACGGAATACAAAAAAATGAAGTTCTAAAAAAAGTGGTTTTGCCACCTGGAAGCATTTTGCAAATCATTCTTCCCCACAGAAACAAATACCAAAGAATATATATTCATAACATTGTCCAGCTGTTATTACTCATCAGCTGAATTTTCAGGTCTCTTAAGAAGGTCATTCACCTCTAAATCTCTACTTCATTAACAGCGGAAGAAAGTGAGACAGTTATGAGTACAATGTTCAGAAGGCCTTCCTAAAGAACAGAGAAAACATGGAAGAGAAGGGAGGGCTGCAGAGGAAGAATCACATAACAATCTGCTAATTGAACTTACTTTGGGAGTTCTTTGTCTTGAAGGGATCCCATCAAGTATAGCAATGGCATCTTTGTCTTGTTTTAGCATTGTATAACATTCAGCCATTTTATATTTCACTTCAATTTCAGATGGAAGACACTAGGAGACAATGAAAAACCAATTCTTGAAAATATGGTCTCAAGCCAGGTGCAGCAACACACACTTATAATTGCAGCAACTTGGGAGGCTGAGGGAGGAGGATCACAAGTTTCAGGAAAGCCTCAGCAAATTAGCAATACTCTGTATCAAAATTAAAAAAAAAAAAAAAAAGGCAAAAGGTCTGGGGATGTGGCTCAGTGGTAAAGCATCCCCAGATTCAATCACCAAGGACAAAAAAAGAAAAAAAGTTAGTGATTGCCAGGGGGCTGGGGACTGGGGCTGGGGAGAAGGGTAAGAATGTGAGAATGTAGAATGAATGCCAAAAGGCATGAGCTTTCTTTCTATAGTGATGAAAATGTCTGGAGTTAGATAGTACTTGTGATTATACTAAAACTCACTGAATCGTATACATTAAAAAGGATGAAATAACAGCATGTGAGTTATATCTTAATTTTTAAAAACTTCCATGAAGATTCAATGTATTAAGTTATATGAAAAGTGAAAGTTTAGCATAGCCTGTGATCCCAGGCACTTACGGGGGAAGCAGAAAAGATCACAAGTTTGAGAACAGCCTGGGCAACTGAGTATGAAAACAAAGGGGAAGGGAGAGGAGGGGTGAGAACGAATGGAAGCCTAGGAGAGGTGGCTCAGTGGCAGAGTGCTTGCTCACCAGTACCAACAAAAAACAGCAACAAGCCAGGCATGGTGGTTCATGTCTGTAATCTCAGCAACTCAGGAGGCTGAGGTAAGAGTACTGCAAGTTCAAGATGAGCCTCAGAAACTTAGCAAGGCCCTAAGCAATTCAGCAAGACCCTGTCTCAAAAAAAATAAAATAAAATAAAATAAAATAAAAAAGGGCTGGGGATGTTGCTCAGTGGTAAAGTGCCCCTGCAATCTCTAGTATACACGCACACAAAAGAGGTTTAGCATCATACTTGGCAAATGGAATACTCTACATATTAACTATTTTTATGAATGATTCTATCTGGGTAATATACATGACTTCCATTTAGTGTCAGAAAATAAAAGAAAATCCTGCAATCAGCTCATCATTAATAATAGAAAGCAAAGATTTTACATAAAGATAAATAAAACCAGATGAAGGGGCTGGGGTTGTGGCTCAGTGGTAGAGCACTCACCTAGCACATGGGATGCCCTGGGTTCGATCCTCAGCACCACATAAAAACAAACAAAATAAAGGTATTGTGTACAAAGAAAAAATAAATATTTCAAAAAAAAAAAAAAGATGAAGCTGAACAGGTTAAAAAAAATTAATTTTTCTTTCTAATGTGAAAGAATTGAAAGCAGAAAAACTGTGACTGATAATTTCACTTATAATTCACCTAACATTTTAAAAAGCAAAATGTCAAAAAGAAAAAAAAAAAAGAACTGTGTCACATTAGATTGGGTAGAGAGAAGTGATGGGAGGGGGAGGGGAAGGGGGGAAAGGAAGGACAGCAGAATAAAACAGACATTATTACTGCTGTATGTATATACGTGACTGCATGACCAATGTGATTCTGCAACCTGTACACTCAGAAAAATGAGAAATTATACCCCATCTGATTCAAATGTATGTCAAGATCATTGTACTGTCATGTATTACTAATTAAAACAATAAAACAAAAAAATGAAAAAAAAATAATAAAGTTAGGCATAATTTCACCTTTAAAAAAAAAGCAAAATGTTTTCTTTCCCTAGTTTTCCACTTAAATTTATTTCCTTCACACACAAAATGTTTTCAAGCTCATTTTCCACATATATTTGAAAACATATATCAGGATGTATTTATGTATCTCTAAATTCTCACCTTCAAATAAAAATAGTATTGACATATTGCTTCAAACCTTATTTTACTAGTACATAGTCATTTTCAAATCAGCACATATACTTTAACCTCATTTGTCTTTTTTCAATAATTCATCACATTCTACTTCATGAAATCTGAACCTGCTTATAAGCACTTTTGTTTCCAGTTTCTTCTTATAAACAATACTGCATCCCTGAAAACCTTTTGTGAATTTGTTATTAGGATTAATTCCTAGCAATGGAATAATATGGTCAAATGGTGAAGACACTGCAATTTTATTGCTTAAATTTATTTAACTATCAAGCAACCAAAACTGCCAGAAATTTTTAAATTCTTTCCCATAAATTTCACTGTGTTCTCACACAGGCCTAACAACTGAATGACATTTTACAAGCTGCATTTTCATTAAAATCACAAAACACCTTACATTTTAAGCTGTTTCTATAAAAGGGAAGAATGATGCATAACTTTGTTTATGTGGTTTACATTTTAGATTCATCTACAAGAATTTTGCTCTTGTCCTTTAATGCTTGATTGGGTAGGTTCCTACATCTAAGTAGTTTTTCATCTTTGTCTTGCTGTTCAGTTTCCTTTTGAATTACTTTTTATTTTATCATCTTCTTCATCTAGTCAGTCATCTTCTGAATAACCTGTCTTAGGGCTGACAGTGTAGCTCAGTGGCAGACAATATGCTTAGCATACATGAGGTGTCAGGTTCAATTCCCAGCACAGCCCCCTTCCCCAACCCTGGAAAAACAAAGAAAAAACTCACAACTCTATCTTAAATTACCTGACTTTGTGGAGTAGAAGCAGAATTTCCAGTTGAAGGTCTCACTTTTGAAGTTTTACTTAGGGCTTTCTTTTGCTGTAAAGCCATAGCATACTTACTTACAGCATTCCGATATTCCTTATCATGAAACAGAGAATCCGAATGATACACCAAAAGCTGATACTTCTGAGATGGGGAGAATAACTCACTAGAAAACAAAGAAAGTACACCCCCTACGTGGGTTATTTTGAAATATTAGAAAGAGCACCTTAGTGTTCATATAAGTCTAGCACAAAGCTTTGAATAATGGCAGTTTAAAAAATTTTAATACACCTTAAGGGCTTGTCCCTAAACTGAGAGGCATGAGAAGTAAACTCTGTTACTATAACCAACATATCTAGGATATTGCCTTAAATTGCTGGGGTTTTTTGTTGTTGTTGTTTTAGAGAGAAAGAGAGAGAATTTTTTTTAATATTTATTTTTCAGCTTTCGGTGGACACAATATCTTTGTTTGTATGTGGTGCTGAGTATCGAACCCGGGCCGCATGCATGCCAGGCGAGCGTGCTACCACTTGAGCCACATTCCCAGCCCTAAATTGCTGTTTTAATGTAACTAAAATTATTCTTTATTTAATATAAATGCAATGATATCTATAAAAACCGAATACAGATATACCAAAAAAAAAACATATCTTTTCCTCCCCTTTTTTGCTCCAAACCCTTTTAATAGTCTGATATATATTCATCCACAAGCTCCTAACATCAAGTTTTAAGGATAATACTAACAAAGGAGAGCAATCACAATGACAACTAATACTACCAAAGAAGGGCTGAAGACCTGGAAAAGAGAAACTTCACCCCTTCTTCCTAGGAAGGGGATGAATAAAGAGAATTGGACCTCAAAACTCTTGAAATACTGAAGAAAATATCAGTCTGAGAATAGAATGAAACAGCCAATGGGACAGAGTGGGACAGAACAAGGACTGACTATGTTTGATAAAGTCTTTTTATTTTTATTTATTTTTTAAGGTGGACACAATATCTTTGTTTTTATGTGGTGCTGAGAATCGAACCCAGTGCCTCACGCATGTTAGGTGAGCGTGCTACCACTTGAGCCATATCCCCAGCCCCAAAGTCTTTTTAATTTTACATGCAAAAGTAAACTTTTAAGACTTTGGGTGTAGCTCACTGGTAAAGCATTTGCCTAGCATGTGTGAGGTTCTAGGTTTGATCCCTAACACCACAGAATAAATTAAAAAGGAAGAGTAAACTTTACTTACACTAGAAGCATCCTTTTTTTTTTCCTCTCTCTCTCTTTTTGCACGATACTGGGGATTGAATCCAGAGACATTCTACCACTGACGTACACCCCAGTCCTTTTTACTTTTTGACCCAGGGTCTAAGTTGCCCAGGCTGGCCCCAAACTTTGAATCTTCTTGCCTCAGCCTCCTGAGCTTCTGGGATTACTGGCATGAGCCACCATGCCTGCTCAATAGAAGCATTCTTATCTCCTTAAGTCTCAGGAATTTAAAGACAATTAAAGGAACTGGTATGTTTCAAAACTATTTCTTTAACCTTCAATATGTTCACAAGTATTATAACTGTCTGGCTACCATTCTCTTGCTTTTTATAGTGCTGAGGATCAAATGAACCCAGGACCTCTTTATGTTAGGCAAGCAGTAGCTGCACCCCTCACCCCAACCTCCTTTTTTGGGGAGGGTGGGGAGTGGATATTGAACCCCAGAGCACTTAACCACTGAGCCACATTCCCAGCGTCCCCTTTTTAAATATTTTTTAGTTGTCAATTAATCTTTTATTTATTTTTATGCGGTGCTGAGGATTGAACCCAGGGACTCATGCATGCTGGCAAGCGCTTTACCACTGATCCACAACCCCAGCCCCCTCAGCCCTTTTTTGTATTTTATTTAAACAGTGTCTCACTGAGTTGCTCAGGGCCTTGCTAAGTTGCTGAGGCTGGCTTTGAACTCACGATTCTCCTGACTCCTTCCACTCCTCCTTCTCAAGATAAATTTACACTTTTGTGTGTGTATGTATGTGTGTGGTGCTGGGAATTGAACCCAGGGCCTTGTGCATGCAAAACAAGCACTCTACAATTAAGCTATATCCTCAGCCCAAATTTACACCCTTTTGACAGATAAAAGCCATAACTGCTTAAAATGAAAGGACAGAGTCAAAGAACTTTGTACACAGTTAATATGCCAACAAACCAAGGTATATCAAGAACAGGTACCAGAGGATGGGGCTGTGGCTCAGTGGTGGAGCGCTTGCCTAACCATTTGTGAGGCACTGGGTTTGATCCTCAGCACCACATAAAAAAATAAAATAAAATAAAGGTATTATATCAAAACTACAACTGAAAAATGTTTTTTTAAAAAAGAACAGGTATTGGGCTGGGGATGTGGCTCAAGCAGTAGCGCGCTCGCCTGACATGCGTAAGGCCCGGGTTTGATCCTCAGCACCACATACAAAGATGTTGTGTCCGCAAAAAATTTAAAAATAAACATTAAAAAATTCTCTCTCTCTCACACACTCTCTCTTTAAAAAAAAAAAAAAGAACAGGTATCATAGATTAGTGACTGCCAGGGTAAAACGGATGGGGGAATGATTGCTAAGAGATTTCTTTTGGAGATGATGAAATGTTTGGAATTAGTGGTACAACACTATGAATACCCTAAAACCCAAAGAACTGTTTTTTTGTTTTGTTTTTTAGTATTTTGTTTTTCAGTTATAGTTGGACACAATACTTTTTTTATGTGGTGCAGAGGATCGAACCCAGCACCCCACATGTGCTAGGCAAGCACTTTACCACTGAGCCACAACCTCAGTCCCCAGAACTGTTCTCTTTAAAATGATTAATTCTATGATATGTGGATTAAAACTTTGAAAAAAAAAAAAAGGGGGAGAGGTACTGGAGATATAGTTCACTGGTAGAGTGCTTGCCTAGCATGCACAAGGCCTGGAGATTCCCAACAATGCCCCTGCCCCCCACCCCCGCCCCCGCAAAAGGATAGCAGGCTAAACACTAGATACAAAGTTATAAGGAAAATTCAAGGAGTTGTAGCTCAGGAGAGTGTTTGCCTAGCACGTGTGAGGCAGTGGGTTCAATCCTCAGCATCACATTAAAATAAAGGTGCTGTGCCCATCTATTATATATACGTATTTATAAATGAAAGAAAATTCAAAGAGTAAAAGGGATAGTTCAGATGACTTAAGAGCTTTTCCAACACCCAGATTCAATGTATTCAATGAGCAATAACTATTTTTTTGTATTCAGTGATAATCATTTGATAAATATTACTACATCCACAGGAAGCATTCAGATACTTACATAACACACTTGCCTATTACACACTTACACATACACACACACACACACAATCTCTGGAATGATACATGGAAAACCTAAAAGTTGTTGCCTCTGGAGAAGAAAAACGGTGGCAGGGAGGTTCAAGACTCAGAGATTGATCTGCACACAAATTCTCTACTGATTAATTTTTTTTCAGTGTATGTATTGCCTATTCAATGAATTTCAAAATATAATAATGATAAAAGATCAGAACTTAAAACATTTGCTGAAACTAAGAACTGCCAATCTAACCTAATGTGAAAAAGCTCAGGCTAACTAAACTTAATCTAGCCAAATCACCAAACTGCTTCAAACTATCCTGTCACATCATCAATAACCAAGAGTAATGTAAAGTGTGTTAATCCCCAATAGAGGAAACTTGATGCTCTGAGAAATCACTCAGAACCAAGTAAGAGTCTCCAGAATAAACACAGAAGGCAACAGAGGCCAGTGTTCCTCACTGTCAACACTAAGTGGATGGCCGTAAAGGATGATTTTACCACTGAGGCCCAAAGCGCACTAGTGGAAGTGAAATAGGGCCCAGCCACTGCACTGCAGGCACTTTACAGCCCTTTCCCTCTCTGACCTGGACCACCTTCTAGAACAGGCCAAACACAAAAGGGTGCAGAGTCGATTTCATTATAATGCTATAAGGAGGCAGCAGACTGTGGGGGTCAGAATGGATACTTCTGTACCTACTAGATGTGTGAACTTGATCAAAGTACTTCACTTCCCTATCTCCATATGCATGTCCTTAGCACATCAGCACAGAGCTATGGCATGGGCGCTGTGCTTCTTCAAAATAGGGCAACTATACTTTTGGGGTCAGAGTGGCTAAGAGGGTATCTAAGCTGAAACCTAAAAGAGGAGGCAGCCCCGAGGTGAGGATTCCAAACAGCAAGTACAAGAGCCCAACTTGAGAGCCTACTTGTGCGGCCCAGCACCAGAAAACAGAGCCCAGGAGGCCAGGGCACTGGGGAAGAGATGGGATGGGGAAGGCAGCTGGCTGGGAGCAATAAGGAGCGGAAGCTCAAGGATGAACCCTGTGATTCACCTAAGACTTAATACACGGCAGCGAAAAAGGAAGGGGACGCTGCTCTCACAGCTCCCAAGTCCTTAAAATTAGGCGCCACTTCCCTGCCCCATCAACGAAACCTCCCGTCTCCAAGGTTAAGAGAGCGGGCCCTGCGGGAGAAAATACCCATCTCAGATGTAGGACAAGGACATAAAAACCAGGGCACTGGGTCACAGCGGCAGCGAGCGAAAACCCGTTCTTGGGAAGGAGCCAGGAGGGGAGGATTCAGCCCAGCGATGTGACAATCGCTTTATCCTGCAACAGACGCCTCAGGAAACCCTTCGCTCCCAACTTGTGGGAAAGCGCCGCCAGCGTGGACCTCGGCCTCCGCCTTCCATTCTCCGGAGCCAGCGCTCGCCACATCCTTGGCGGAAGCGCACCGCGGCGCCGGCCCCCGGGACACTACTCGCGTTCCCGCGTTGGCTGTCAGCGGAGGCCGCGGCTGACGGAGGATCCGCGGCCACTCCTTCCCGCCAGAATACAGCCTCGGCCCCGGCTCCCAAACCGCAGCCGCTCTCCTCAGCCCAGGCCGCTCCCCGCCTCAACTCACGGGTTGTTATTACTCATTGTAAGTAGCAAGCTGCTGAGAAGCCGCACGTTGGAGTGCAGCCCCGCGGCCGCCATGTCCCGCACATGGTCTATCACATTCATTCTGCCCGGCAAAACCGCAGGTAGTTGCGGCTGTAGCGGCGCGAAAAGCCGGCAGACAATTTTTCCTTTTCGAAGACTCCAAAATGGCGGCGCCGCCGGGGTCCATCGGGTCCACACGCGGCACCGCCCCCAAGGAAATAGGTAACTGCGGAAGTGCCTGAGTAAAAAGCAGATCAGCGGCTTGCTACTCCCGGGACCTGGGGGGTAGGAGGGTTCGTTGTTTCTACGCAAAATTACATCATCGTACTAAACTGCAAACTTTGCGGTGGGCGTACAATGGAACGAAAGGCACCTCGGTAAGGATATTGAAGTGAGTCTGGGGGAGTCTGTGTATCTCCAAAATTTAAAATATATTGGCATTTATCATAATAAAAGCAAATGGAGTGCGGGAAAACTTTGGAATAGGCGCCAAGGGCGGACCTAACTGCTTTTGCAGTCGAGCGTGCGCACCAGCAGAAGGCGCCACACCCCCTCCGCCCGCCACACCCCCGAGACTTTTGAGTGTCTGACAGTTTCAGGCTTCTCGCCTTGAATCCAGAGCCTGGTACCGGTGAAATGACTCACTGGATTAGTGTGAATAAAATATAGGCCCAAGCATGAGTTGGTAGCCCTTTTAACCCGAGTTTGTCTCGTACAGTTAACATTTCACAAAAAGTTTTGCACTAGTGATTGCATCGGATGCTCATAAACAAGCCACAGAGTTGAAACAGACATTCCCTCTTCGCAGATGAAGAAACCGAAGATGCCTGCATGAATTTTGGGCTAAGGTTTGTTAAATGGTTGGACTTGGAGTGAGATGTTCTGACTTCAGATTCCTAAATTACACAGTAGCTAAACCTACTGCATCGAAAACTCAAGTGTATATAAGGACCAAATAGGTAATTGAATGAGGCCCCTTATTTCAATTTTTTAAAAATCGGAATTTTTTTCACTATTGCTACCTGCGTTCAACTATAATGGTTTGTCACCCATTTCTTGAAGGAAACACATATCTTAGTCTATATTTCATTTGATTCCAAAGAAACAGGTGCAAAGAAACACATGTATCCATTGGGTGCACACTTATAATCCCAGAGACTCCAAGGCTGAGGCAGGTGGATCACACATTCCAGGCCAGCATGGGCAATTCAGCAAGACCCTGTCTCAAAATAAAAATAAAATGAATGTAAAGGAGTCCGGGGTGTAGCTCAAAGGTAGTATGTCACAGAGTTCAATCCCCGGTACTGTGCAAAAAGAAGAAGAAAAAGAAATACAGTGGCTGGGGTTGGGGCTCAGTGGTAGAGTGCTTGCCTAGCATGTGGTAGGCACTGGGTTCTATTCTCAGCACCAAATATGAATAAATAAATAAAGGTCCGTTAACAACTAAAAAAATTTTTTTAAAAATACATATACAGGGCTGGGGCTGTAGCTCAGTGGCAAAGCGCTTGCCTAGCATTTGTGAGGTACTGGATTAGATCCTCAGCACCACATAAAAATTAACAAATAAAATAAAGGCATTCTGTCCATCTACAACTATAAAAATTTTAAAAAAATACATATACAGGGCTGGGGTTGTGGCTCAATGGTAGAGTGCTCACCTCGCATGTGTGGATTTGGTCCTCAGCACCGCATAAAAAAAATAAATAAAGATATTGTGTCCATCTACAACTAAAAAATAAAAATTAAAAAAAACATATACAGGGATGGTGCTGAGGTTGTGGCTCAGTGGTAGAGCACTTGCCTATCATGTGTGAGGTACTGGGTTCAGTTCTCAGTACCACATGTCAATGAATAAAGGTCCATCAACAACTAATAAAATATTTTTTTAAAAATGAAGGTCTTGCTAAATTGCCTCAGCTGATCTTTTTTTTTTTTTTTTTAAAGAGAGAGTGAGAGAGGAGAGAGAGAGAGAATTTTTAATGTTTATTTTTTGGTTGGCGGACACAACATCTTTGTTGGTATGTGGTGCTGAGGATCGAACCCGGGCCGCACGCATGCGGCCACACGTTTGAGCCACATCCCCAGCCCCCTCAGCTGATCTTGAATTTACAATCCTCCTGCCTCAGCCCCTCAAGTAGCTGGGATTACCAGCCAGCAGGAGTATCCCTTTTCTAAAGGGGCAGCAGCAAATCAACTTCATTTTTCAGTTTCTTGGTCTCATGTGGAAATGACCCATATCTTTTGACTTTTCAAGAGAAGTCATAATCATGGAAAAGTGTAATTTAGCTTACATGGTGGTATGTGTCACTGGGGCTTTCCCTCAGCACCTTTTGATCTACCAGTGGCCACAGGCTACTACTCCATGAGGGCAGTTGGAAGAGGAAGTCAACAAAGAAACAAATAAAATTTGCTGGAGGGGCTGTAGCTGTGGCTCAGTGGTAGAACCCTCACCTAGCATGGTGAGGCAGTGGGTTTGAGCCTCAGCACCATATAAAAATAAATTCAAGATATTGTGTCCATCTATAAGTAAAAAAAAAAAAAAATCAAAAAAAAAAGATTCTCTGGAGAGCTGCCTAGGCCAGAATCTCCAAGTTATTCCAACCCTTTGTCCGTCCCCACACATCCAAAGGCAAACCAGGTTAGAGACACTGTAAACTCACACACCAGACACACTCTGAGCCTTGATAGAATAATGAAAAAATGGCTTTGGCAGAACCCAACATTCCTGACCCGAAGGACAGGTGATTAGGAGCCACCTAGGCTGTGAATCCTGTCACCTGAGTCCTGTAGAATGGCAGCTTGCACTAAGTGCCTTTATTTAGCTGACAGGTATCCATTATCCTCCAGATAGAAAGAAGAGACAAAAAGATGCATCTCAGAAAGATGTGGGTTGTGGAGGAGCACCCATCTGAAACCGGTCTTGAAAATCTGGATCAGGTCTCCATTCCCCTGGTGTTGAAGATTGAACTGAGAAACACCAAGGCAAGAGCAAAAAAGTTTTATATAAATAGAACAGAGAGAGGGAGGGGCAGGGAAGGGACAGAGGGAAAGAGGGAGAGTCCTCTGGAGAGGAGGGGGTCCAGAGCTGGTGCCCCAGGGAGTAGGGGTGTCCTACTCCTTTTATAGATTTTAGGTTTCCTTTCTTCTCATGTCCCAGATAGAAAAGTCCACATAATCTCTGACTCCATTTACCTGAAAGATCCAGGAGAGATAAGCCCACAGGGACAGAAAGTAGATTAGTAACCATTGGCTCTTGCCATGGCTGGCTTCTCTTTGGCACTTCACTTTTCCTGGGGGGGGGGTCCCACCAGCAGGAGGTCAGAAAGGAAAACCAGCAGCAGAGGATGAGAGGGAATAGCCAATGGTGTGGGACAAAAGGAGAGGGTGGTGCTGGAGGCCAAATGAAGGCTCTGGATCCAAAAAGGAGGAGTAGCCAGTCATGCCCCACAGGGCAGAGGTCAAGGAAGGGGAGAGTGGCCCTAGGATCTAGCAACAAGGTCACTGGTAACCTCGACAATGACATTTTTGGTAGAGAGGTGGTCAAGATGGGAGGAGACACAGCTGAGAGGGAACAGATGGATAACTCCTTTGAGTTTTGCTGCAGAGTTGTGCTTCTCCACTAGGGGTGATCATTTTCCCCAGGGGACATTTGACAATGTCTTGTTAACAAAATTTCAATAGAGTTGTGCTGAGGTCCGAGGTGGAGGAGCCCAGGGCCCACCTATGCTGTGGGGGTAGCGCCCTGGCGGTGGGGCTGCAGGTCCCGGCTGGCGGGTCCGGGCTCGCAGGGTCCAGGAGGCAGAAAAGGGTCTTGTTCAGGATGTGGTGGCCTCAGCCTGGGACCCAGACTTCTGAGGCGAAGAGATGGCCCGCCCAGCAGGCCCCCTCCAGAGTGGGAGGGCGACGGATGAGCAAAGTGTGACCTGGGGAGAGGGAGGCCGGTTTAAAAGACTGGGATGTGGTAAAAATTGCTGTGATCATAATGGCTCTCAAAGGATGCTTCAACTTCAAAACATCAGAGGAACAGGAAATGGCCCCAGCTTAATTTTCATCCAAAAAAAATTCTGAGACTTCTATTTTTGTCAAAATGCTTTTGTTTCCATTTTTAAATGATACGTTGTTAGAAACTTGCATGAAATATCAAAAGGCGCTAAGTCACAAAAACTGGGTTAGATCCATTGAAATAAAGCACAACAGGGGGTGCTGGGGTTGTGGCTCAGAGGAAAAGTGCTTGCCTAGCATGCTTGAGGCACTGAGTTCGATTCCTAGCACCACATAAAAATTAAATAAAGGTATTGTGTCCACCTACAACTAAAGAATAAATGTTTTTAAAAAAAGAAAATAAATAAAGCACAACAGAAACTGCATCGTGTAAGGGACTGTGAGATTCCTAAGGGAAGCACCTTGGGTTTCTTGTACATGTGTGGAAATGGTGGTCAGTAGTCATCATAATTGACACTGGCTCCATGCCTAAAGCTATGGGGGCTCCGGGGTCCAATGACAGAGTCTTCATCATAGTGACATTGGTAGTAATTGTCATAGTAGTCATGTCCATTTCGATCTCTATTTAACCAATAGGTGATGTCATCTTCAAATTTCTGGAGGAAAAGAGAAAGAATGATAAAGAATGGATTTAAAGACACACAGTCCCCTAAAAATCACATCTTACCAATGGATTTTCTCGATGGTGGATTTTCTTCAATGATTAACAACCCTTACTATAAATAACTATCTCCTTCTAATGTTCTTATACACAGATGTCAACATGACCAGATACCAAAAAGGGGTATTTTCCCTCAAAAGATTCTATGTCTACACCTTTTGTTGTACTAGTTGTAAATATACCCAGACCCAGCAATAGAAAATAGACTATACCAAAAAATATTTTTTTTTCAATAAATACAGATCACTCCCCCCACACACACACACTTTTTGGTGATACTGGGAATTGAACTCAGGAGGCTCTCTATCACTGAGCTACATCCCCAGCCCTCTAGCCTCGGCAACTTAGCAAGATTCTGTCTCAAATTTTTAAAAAAGAGTTGGGGTGTAGCTTAATGGTAGAGCACCCCTGGGTCCAATCCCCTGCAATAAACAAATACATAAAAATATCCAGTTGGTTTTTATTAGTAATTCATGAATTGAGCAGCCTCTCTTCTAAAGATTTGGAAAGGTGCTCTGCTGAGCTGAGCAGCGGAGTGTGGTTTTATCAGCAGAATACAGATGGAGAAATAGAAATAAGGAACAAAATGTGGATTGAGAGCTGTGAGTGTAGCTACATGGTACAGTATTTGCGTACCATTCATGAAGTCCTACTCTGTACCAAAAAAAAAAAAAAAAAAAAAAAAAGAGAGAGAGAGAGAGAAAGTATATAGGTCAGTTCAAAGTTTCTTTCCTTAACATACTTGCTTAGGTAAATTGGGTCCCTTCTGGTTCATTGCTGTGAGTCTTCTGTTTTGTGTTTTTTTTAAACTGGACCCTTTCAAAGTTCAGTCTGATTACATGGCACCTAGCATGAGTGATTCTATTCTGATTTGATCTTATCTTTTAGACCTCTTGCAGGATTTCGTCCCAAACAATGGCTCACCATAAATTCATTTAACAATCCACAGAATGTGGGGAGTGGGGAGGTTGCTACCTGCATCCAGAGGTAGCAACAAAGAATGCTGCTAAACATCCCCTAATGCACAGAGAAGCCACCCTTCCACCACAACACTGGGCAGGAATTCAAATTTACAAACTTAAATGTCAAATCCAAAATGCCAAAGTGTCAAGGTTGAGAAGTTCCTTTGCAAAAGGAAGGAGGCAATGGATGGGTGCTAGCAGGTAGGAGAAATAGGATTATTTTTAAAGATGGGGAAAATAATATGTTTATGTGCAGATGGGAATGAAAGAAAGCAATATCACTGGCTAATGGTAGGAGAAAAGTTGATCATTCTTATACAGACAGTGTAAAATATATGGGATTGACAGACCCCCACAAAGAATGTATGAAGGAAAATTATCAGAAAAGATATATAGCAGCAAGGAAGGATTTACCTCCTCTAGACATTTTTTTTTATATTCACCTTGAAAATCAATTAACCAGCCAAGTGTGGTGGCTCACACCTATAATCCCAGTGGCTCAGGAGGCTGAGGCAGGAGGATGGAGAGTTCAGTTCAGCAAAAATGCAAAAGGCACTAAGCAACTCAGTGAGACCCTGTCCCTAAATAAAATACAAAATAGGGCTGGGATGTGGCTCAGTGGTCCAGTGCCCCTGAGTTCAATCCCCAGTACTAAAAAAAAAAAGAAAGAAAGAAAAGAAAAGAAGTAATGCTGCAATCTGTATACGGGGTAAAAATGGGAGTTCATAACCCACTTGAATCAAAGTGTGAAATATGATATGTCAAGAACTATGTAATGGTTTGAACAACCAACAATAAAAATTAAAGGAAAAAAAAAACAGAGGAATGAACAAAGAAAAAAAGAAAAGGAAAAGAAAAAAGAAAAAGAAGAATGAAGAAAATCAATTAACCAAAAAGAGGATAATGTCTATGGTTGAGTCCCACTAAGCTAAAGCAAGTCAGAGACACTGATTTTAGTATTATTTGAAGGGCACAGATGGCATTAAATTGACTCAGAAATCCAAGAAAAATATCCAAGGAGACAAAGTCTCCTCTTCCTCATGAGATATCTTCTAAAAAGATACTTTCAGAGCCAAGTGAAGATTTTAGGGGGCACTTCATTTTTATTCTTTTATCGTGAAGAAATTGAGGCCCTGGGATGGTCACTGACCCCGAGCTTTTAGGTAAGCCAAGTCACACATGCATAATGACATGGATCCCATGGAGTGTTGAACTATTAGAGGAACTATTTATAAATGTGAATGTTCTGCTCCACTTTGGTTCATCTCTAAATGTCCAACAGCCTCCGGAGAATGAAAAGCTTTCCCAGACGCATTAGATGTTTTTTCTTAGATCTGTCTTTTGTACAAGGGGAAAAACACAACCGCTTGTAAATTGCTCTAAGGGAAACATTATTAACATCCCTTAAGTGTCTCCTGGCAGTGACAGGCTTCCATAGGGGAAAAGTAACTCCAGGACAAGGAATTTGCCTGAACAACTGGGAATAAATTTTATCATCTTTCCAATCAATTCCCCCTCTTTGGAGTAAATGGGCCAGTAAGGTTCTAAGACGTCAGGAGGTTATAAAATGTCCTGATTGGCCTCTTGCAAATGATAGACTAGTAAGGCTCACACGAAGTCTCAGACACAAATGCAAAAGCGCTTGCCCCAGCCAGAGTTCAACTGCCACAAAATACAGTGGTGGCACACATCTGTGATTCTGGTGACATGGGAGGCTGAGCCCAGAGAATTGAAAGTTTGAGGTTAGTCACAGCAATTTAGCGAGGCCCTGAACAACTTAGTGAGACCTTGTCTTAAAATAAAAACTAAAATGGACTGGGGATGTGCTTCAGTGGTTAAGCACCCCTGGGTTCAATGCCTGGTCCCTGGGTTCAATGCCTCCCCATATACATACATACATACATATACATGTATATATATGATGTACATGCATACCCATACATATATTTATATTAGATATCTCAATCTTTAGAAACTCCTCTGTGACTCACATGTTTGACTAATCAAGTTCTTATTTCTCAGACTATGCTGATTTCTTCTGTCTTCCTGATTTGTAACTGCTGATTTGTCTCAGGGATCACATTCAATCTCCTAAGTCCTAGGACTTCCTGTCTCTCCAGTCCAGACTATTGAACTTGGGACCTCACACATAATAGGCAAGCACTCTACCATGACAGCTGCATCCCCAGCCTTCACACAGATTTCTGCTTGCTTGTGGATACCATGTAGGCCATCAGTTGCCCTCTCAAACTCAATGTCATTAGCACTAAACTCTTCTCCCCTCCTCTCCCACTGGACTTCAAGCCTGGGCTGGGGCTATAGCTCAGTGGTTCAGCACTTGCCTAAGCATGTACCAGGCCCTGGGTTCAATCCCCAGTACTAGATTTAACAGCTGGGACTCCAAGCCCAAGCACTTATTTCTAGAAATTTCTTGAACAATTTCAAGGTATTCCTGCTGTCCCAACAGAATTAATGCATAATTAATCATAGAACACTCACATTCAAGAGTTTGGGTGAATGGGAAAGACCCTGAGTTTGATCCCCAGCACCTCCCCCCCCCAAAAAAAAAGAGTTTGTGTGACAGATTACATGATCACTCCACCTATTCCCAGGCACTGTCATTTTCCAAGTTAGCTTGACTCAAAACCTCAACCCAGCCTTCCCCTGTTAAATCCAATGCAGTAGAATCTTTTAGATTGTCTCTCAAATCTCCCCCTTATTTTTACATTTTTAAATAACATCAACTAGATCCTTACACCTGGATCACTAATGAAGCTCATTTCTCCCTGACACCTCTGACTCCTACCTCTCTAACCTCCAACCTGTCAGGTACACTTTATGCACCTCCATTATATGAAAATCTTGATTTTTAGCCTGTTGCCCCCTGCTTGAAAATATAAATGTAATAACTCAGTGAACATTTGCTATATACTGTAGTTACTATGTAAGAAGTACTCTTTCCTAGATCTTGAAAAACTCCATCCATTCAATATCTATGAGTGCCTACTGTATACACCTCACTGTCCAACCACTGGGGCTACCATGATCAAAACACACTACCATGTAAGCACTTTACCATGAGAGCTGCATCCCCAGCTCTCTATGTACAAATCTTAACCAGCAACACAAAACACCCAGGTAATTGCTCAGGGCACATTTCAAGGGTACATGTAATGAAATGACAATAGGTGTTTTTTTTGGGGGGGTGGAGGGATGTGAGATTAAACCCCACAGGGCACTTTACCACTGCATTATATCTCCAACCCCCTTTTTTAAATTTAAAAAACAATTTATGTAGAGAAAAGATCTCATAAAGTTGCTGAAGCTGGCCTCAAATTTGCAATCCTCCTGCTTCTGCCTTCTAAATTGCTGAGATTACAGGCTGTGCTATCACACCCAACAAAGGGAATGGTTTTTCAAAAGCACCATGAAGGCAGAAATTGGAACAGTTACTTGTATGGCCACGTTCATTGCACCACTGTTCAGAATGGCCAAAAGGTAGGAACAACCCAAGTGACCATCAACAGAAGACTGGACAAAACACCCAGGTAATGTGGTCTATTCAAATGTTGGGATATTATTCAGCAATAAAACTGAATGATGTTCCACTGCATGTTTCAACATGGGTGAACCTCAAAAACATGTAAAGTGAAAGAAGCCAGACACAAAGGGCAAATATTATATGATAACACTTTCATGAAACATCTAGAACAGGCAAATCCATAGAAAGAATGTAGACTAGAATTTACAGAGACCAGAGGGTTTAGAGGGGCTGGGGAGTCATTTTTGTATCAATACAGTTTCTGTTTGGGGTAAAGAAAACTTCTGAAAATAATGATGGTTGCATAATATATATATATATATTAATACCTTTATTTTGTTTATTTTTATGTGGTGCTGAGGATCAAACCCAGTGCCTCACACGTGCAAGGCAAGCACTCTACCTCTCAGCCCCAGCCCCATCCCGCATAATATTATCAATATAACTAATTCCAACTTAATTATATGAAAAAAAATTTAAACTAGGGAGTGAACTCAGGGATACGTTACCACTGAGCTACATCTCTAGTCCATTTTTGTTATTAACTTTTCATTTTGAGATAGTGTCTGACTAAGTTGCTTCGGACCTCACTAAGTTGCCAAGGTTGGCCTCAAATTTGTGATGCTTCTGCTTCAGCTTCCTGAGTTATTGGGAATACAGCCCTGTGCCACCATGACTGGCCTTGAGCTTGAGGTTTTTTTTGGGGGGGTGGGGTGGGGTGGGGGGGGTGGGTGCTGTCTCTGCCACACGAGGTTAAATAGGATTTTAAAATGTAGTGTTAGGATTGAAGGTAGAGCTCAGTGGTAGACTGCTTGTTTAGCATGCATGAGGCCCTGGGTTCAATCCTAGCACTGCAGAATGAGAAGTCACGTGTTTTGCACAGATCACCTGTAAACTGAGCTGTAGAGTTAAAGCAAAGTGGAAGTCATGAAGGATGGTTCCTCTCAACATTAACACAGAGCAGATGCAGTCCTAAAATTATACTCTCCTAATGGAATGGTCTTCCAAACATCTATAAACAAAAAGGAAGGGAGAAACAAACCAAATGGCTTTTGGTTTAATGGTGTTACATCTCTTTTTGGACATAGTTTCCATTTTTTTTTTTATTAAAGTCTTTAACACTGGCCTCAACTTTCTTTTTTATTAAGGTCTTTAGCACTAATAATTTTAGGAACAAGTAAAATTCAGAGTAAGACTGCTCACATAAATCTTGTTCAAATATTTCATATACTGTGATCTTTCTACCCATGTGATGACAGTAATTAGTGGTATATTAAAATGATGAATGCAGGATGCTTGAGAAAAGAGAATAAGGTGACTGACTTTACTGGACTGTTTGGCTAATTTTATTTTATTTTTTATTTTTTTTTAGAATTTTTTTTTTTAAAGAGAGAGTGAGAGAGGAGAGAGGAGGAGAGAGAGAGAGAATTTTTTAATATTTATTTTTTAGTTCTCGGCGGACACAACATCTTTGTTGGTATGTGGTGCTGAGGATGGAACCCGGGCCGCACGCATGCCAGGCGAGCGCGCTACCGCTTGAGCCACAACCCCAGCCCTAATTTTATTTTTTTATAAAATTCTTTTCAAATTATCACTATTTGCAGATGATATGACAGGGATGCCCTCTCTCACCACTTCTGTTCAACATAGTCCTTGAAACACTGGCCAGAGCAATTAGACGAAAGAAATTAAAGGCATAAAAATAGGAAAAGAAGAACTTAAATAAAATTCTTTTCTACTGATCTCATTTTATTTCATTTATTTATTTATGGGAACCAGGGATTCCATTCAGGGGCACTCAAACACTGAGCCATATCCCCAGCCCTATTTTGTGTTTTATTTTGATACAGGGTTTTACTCAGTTGCTTAGTGCCTTGCTTTTGCTGAGGCTGGCTTTGAACTCTCTATCCTCCTGCCTCAGCCTCTCAAGCCACTGAGATTATAGGCGTGTGCCACGGTGCCCGGCTCAATCTCATTTAAAAAAGTAGTTCTTTGTTTTGTTTTGGGTGGAGAGAATTGAACCCAGGGCCTCTAGCAAGCTAAGCAAGTGCTCTTACTACTAAGCTATACCCTCAATTCACCCTGCCAAAAGCAGCCTCTTCCCCTACTATCAAGAAAATTATTGAATCTTATTGAATTATAGACATGTACAACTCAGAATATACAAATCTTGTTAATCTCTCCTCCTCCAAGATAATCACTGTTGAAAGTTTGGGATATGTGCTCCCAGTTTTTCCTGGAGTACAATTAAATAAACAAGAATGAGATCATACTTTAACATTGGCCTCAATTTTCTTTCTTTTTTTATACATTCATATATATTTTAGTTGTACGTGGACACAACACCTTTATTTTATTTTTATGTGGTGCTGAGTATCCAACCCAGTGCCTCACACGTGCTAGGCGAGCGCTCTACCACTGAGCCACAACCCCAGCCCCTCAACTTTCTTTTACTCAGTGTTTCCTAAGACAATTTTCCATGACAAGACAGAAAAAGGCCATTATTATTTTTAGTGGCTGCATTATATTATCATATTAAAATTTATGGAGGTACCAAAATTTATTCAATTTCCTATTGAGATATCAGTGGATTATTTCCAGGTTTCCGTATGTTTTCTCAGCACTGAATAGAGATTAAATTGAGTTGCTGCATCGAAGAGAGTGAATATTTAAAAATCTGATAGAGACAAACTGTGAAATATGATGTATTAAGAACTATGTAATGTTTTGAACGACCAACAATAAAAAAAAAAAAATCTGATAGAGACTAGAGTGTAGTTCAGTGGTAGACCTGGGTTAAATCCCAGCACATATAAAATTTTTAAAAAATTGATAGCTATTTCTAAATTGCTTTCCCTAAAAAAACTACACCTTGGGCTGGGGTTGTAGCTCAGTGGTAGAGCGCTTGCCTCTCACATGTGAGGCCCTGGGTTCGATCCTCAGCACCATATAAAAATAAATAAATAAAAATATTGTGTCCATCTACAATTAAATAAAAAAACTACACCTTGTAATAATCTTCTTTTAATGTCAGCATTACATTTTGATTAAAGCTGTATTTCTAAACCCATAATATTATACTTCATGTAAAATCTATTCCTAATCCTTTGCAAACCCATGTTAAAAAAACAACACTCAATTCAGCCCCAAAGGGGTTGCAAGGATCCAGCTTCTGTTGCCTGTGCGCCCCCTGCTGGCACTCACAGAACAGGATCGCAATAAGTGGTTTTTCTATCACACTCCAAAAAAAAAAAAATTGTAAAAAACAAAATTTTATTTTTTTATGCCAATTGCTTTTATAAAAAATCTTAGATGTTGATGTACCTTTATTTTATTCATTTATTTATATGTGGTGCTGAGAATCCAACCCAGCGCCTCACACATGCTACAAAAGCGCTTTACTACTAAGCCCAAACCCTGGCCTCCCAACTTTTATTCTTGAAATGAATCCCTGAGCCTTTCTTTCCGTCTTTCTTTTTAACATGTCTCTGAGTCTGTAGCAGAAGTTTTGACGCAAACATCAAGAATCTGAATTTTGGGGGCAGGGGTTGTGGCTCAGAGGTAGAGTGCTCGCCTAGCACATGCAGGGCCCTGGGCTCCATCCTCAGCACCACATAAAAATAAATAAATAAAGATATTGTGTCCAACTACAACTAAAAAATAAACATTAAAAAAAAAAGAATCTGAATTTTAGTAAGAATTTTATTTGGGAGGAAACAAAACAAAAAACAACTAATAACAACCCAAGAACAACACTCTTTGGATTTAAGACTGACCTTTCATGGATCTGCCCAGTAAGAGTTCTGTTGCTCCTTCTTTTTTGGTACTGGGGATTCATGCATGCTGCGGGCTTAAGTTTCACCAACCCAACCCCTGGTGTAAGTTTTAGGTATCTGTACTTTCAAGGTATGTGGAATGTGGTACTTAACTAAGTCTATAATTCAGGTCTTCAGTGAACAGATTCAAGAGCATTGAACTTGCATAATAAAATTACATATTTATCCATAAAACCAAAATGGAAATAGTCTAGTTTCTCAAGTAACAACACAAAGCTTCGTTTTGTTCTTGTTCTGCGTACTGGATTGAACCCTGGGGCACTACCTCTGATCCACATCCTCAGCCCCTTTTACAGGGTCTAAGTTGTTGCAGCTGGACTCAAACTTGTGCTCCTTCTGCCTCAGGCTCCTGAGTAGCTGGGGACACAGATGTGTGCCAGCTCGGTTAAAGTTCTGGTTTTAACAAAATTTAAACTTAGTTTTATACATATATAGTTTGTTCCTAACAGCACAACACAAATAATTAAAGCAGCAAGTCGCCTTCCCATACTCCCTTGCTGTTAGAAGCCAAGGAGACACACGTCCAAGTCTCCAGGCAGGCTTTCTGGGAAGGGGGAAAGGCAATCCTCTGCTGGGGTGCCCCTCTGGCTCTGTTCCCTGCATCCTGCAAAGACTGGAGTTACAAGAGCCACCTGGAAACTAAGGATAAGAGCCACATGTAAACCAAAGTGGAGCAGGAAAATATGAGGAGCTGGGGTCCACTGACATCTTCAAGTGGCTCCATTCTGGGACTAAAGGAAACAGAGATTTGTAAAATCCTCAGAGAATAAGGGAGCTCAGGAATCTGACCTATTAAAATCTAACTTATCTGTCAAAATCCCCCTGCCCCCGAAAGTAAGCCCACCAAAAGTAACTGACCAACTCTTCCCATGAGCTGGACCTGCTAAACTCTGTAAACTCAGACCCTTATTGTGCCCCTCCGATGCTTGCATCACTGACACATTGAGATCTCCCTTTCTTATTCTTTTTGTATTCTCTTTCATTTGCTTTCAGGGACTACTTCCAGATTCAAAAGAGAGAAAAAAACCCCAAGGCATGACCACCTGGATTTTCTGTACTTGTGGGCAAATATAATTCCAACATAGATACTAAAACAACTGCCACTTGAGCCAAATACTCAAAGGTATAACGTGGGTGGCAGTGCAATAACTTTATGCCCAAAAGACTCAACACACTTCCTGAACTATCTAATTTAAAACCTTGGGCTAGGGATGTGGTAGAGTGCTTGTCTTCCATGCATGAGGCCCTGGGTTAGATCCTCGGCACACATGCACACACACAAAACACCTTCATATACCAGGAAATATTGGTCCCTTGAATTTTTGGAAAAACTCAAATTTAACTACTCCTGTGAAAAATGAAAATCTTTTAAATGAATAAAACTGGCCAAATATAGAAGTGAATGTCACTAAAGGATAGACAATCTAGACTCCAGAAATAAACCCATGTATTTATGATAACTGATTATTATTATTTGAGTAGTGGGGATTGAACCCATGAGTTCTGTACCACTGAGCTATACATCCCCAGCCCTTTTTTATTTTTTTTCATGGGGTCTTGCTAAATTGCTCAGATTGGTCTCCTGCACTCCAGCCTCAGCCTCTCAAGTAGCTGGGATTATGGGTACGCACCATTGTGCCTGTTTTAGTAATTTCTTCTTCTTTTTTTTTTGGCACTGGGGATTAAACTCAGGGTGCTTAATGACTGAACCATATTCCCAGCCCACATTTTGAAGAGAGGGTCTTGCTAAGTTGTTTAGGACCTCATTAGTTGCTGAGGCTGGCTTTGAACTTGAGATCCTCTTGCCTCAGGCTCCCAAGTTGGGCATGCACCATCATGCCCACCTTGGTAACTGATTTTTGACGTGGAAGCCAAGATAATTCAATAGGGAAATAATAGTCTTTTTGACAAATGGTGCTGGGCCAATTGGATAACCTCATGCAAAAAGATGAATATAGATCCTATCTTACTTCGTATACAAAAATTAACTCAAAATGGATAAAAGACCGCACTGTAAGAGTTGAAAGTATAAAATGCTTAGGAGAAAACATAAGGCTAAAAAAACATAATTTGACACGGTCAGCTAAAGAAAAAAATAGACAAAAGGGACTTTACCAAAATTATTATTATTATTTTTTTTTTTGTACCAGGGATTGAACTCAGGGGCACTTGACCATTGAGTCACATCCCAAGTCCATTTTATTTAGAGACAGGGTGTCACCAAGTTGCTTAGCGCCTCGCCTTGCTGAGGCTGGCTTTGAACTAGTGATCCTCCTGTCTCAGCCTCCCAAGCTGCTGGGATTACAGTGGCTCTACTGTGCCCAACCAAAATTTATGTGCTTTAAAGGACACATCAAGGAAAAAAAAAAAAAAGACCTCAGTGTTGAGGCAGGAGGATTTCAAGTTTGAGGCCAGCCTCAGCACCTCGAGGAGATGCTGTCTCAAAAACAAAGCCAGGAGCGGTGGCCTGGGAGGCTGAGGCAGGAGGATCTCGAGTTCAAAGCCAGCCTCAGCAAAAGCAAGCTATTAAGCAACTCAGTGAGACTCTGTCTCTAAATAAAATACAAAATAGGGCTGGGGATGTGGCACAGTAGTTGAGTGCCCCTGAGTTCAATCACCGGTATCCCCTCCACCCTCCAAAAAGGTAAAAAACATCCACACAAATTCTGAAAAATTTTTTACAAATTACATATCTGATAAAGGTCTACTGTTTTGAATATATAAAGAACTCCTAAATTACACAACAAAAATGCAAGTCAAGTGAAATGGATAAAGGATTTGAATAAAAATTTTTTCAGAGAAGATGCAAGTGACCAGTATTCACATGAAAAAATTTTCATTATTAATCATTACATACAAATCAAAACCACAATGAAGGGATTGGGGTTGTGGCTCAGCGGTAGAGTGCTTGCCTACCATGCGTGAGGCTCTGGGTTCAATCCCCAGCACCACATAAAAATAAGTAAAATAAAGGCATTGAGTCCAACTACAACTACAAAATAAATAAATAAAAACCACAATGAGGGACTGGGGTTGTGGCTCAGTGGTAGAGCACTTGCCTAGCATGTGTAAGGCATTGGGTTCGATTCTCAGCACCACGTATAAATAAATGTATAAAGGTCTAACAATATCTAAAGACATATTAAAAAAAAAACAATGAGATTTTATTTCACATCCACTGGGGTAGGAAGGAACAAGTGTCAGTGAGGATGTGGGAAATGCAAAATAGCGCAGCTGCTATGGAAAAACGGTCTGGCAGTTCTTAAGAAAGTCAAACATAGTTATGACTCAGCAATTCCACTCCTAGGGCCATAATCAAAGAGAAATTAACATGTCCATATAAAAATTTATACATGAATGTTTTGGCAGAAGTTATAAATAGCCAAAAAATGGATACAAAGCAACTGTTCAGGCACTGATGGATAAACACAATGTGTTCTATCCTCACAATGGAATATTACTGAGCCATAGAAAGGAATGGAATCCTATTATATTCTCAACATGGGTAAACTTTGAAGACATTATGCTAAGTTAAGGCAGGCAGATACAAAAGGGTAAATGTTTGATTCCTCTTACATGAGTGTTACCCTCAACAGGTAAATTCAGAGACCAAAAGTAAATCAGAGGTCATGAGAGGCCTAATGGTTATAGTTTCCATTTTATGCAATGAAAGTTTTGAAAATATCCTGTGCTAGTTGTACAACACTGTAGATGTAAGCAGTGACTCTATACATACTGTGTTATGTACATCTCTCTCATACACACACACAGAAAGGAAAAAAAAAATGAAGCAAAAAGAAGTATTGATACATGTTATAGCACAGGTTAACTTTGAAAACATGCTGTGAAAGAAACCAGACACAAAAGGTCATATATTGGGGCTGGGACTGGGGCTGAGTGGTAAAGCACTCACCTAGCATGTGTGAGGCACTGGGTTCAATCTTTAGCACCACATAAAAATAAATAAATAAAATAAAGGCATCATGTCCAACTATAACTAAAAAAAAATTAAAAAGGCCACATATTGTATGACTCCATTTATATGAAACATTCAGAATAAGCAAATCTAGAGACTAAGTAGATTACTTCTGGTGGAGGGTAGGAAGAGTGGTTGGGCAGAAATGAGGGAGGGTGATGGATAAAAAGTACAGGTACATCTTTTTGGGGTGATGAAATGATCTGGAGTTAGTGGCAATGGGTGCAAAACTTTAGGTATATACTAAAAGCCTCTAAATTGTATATACTTTAAAAGGGTGAAGAGTATGGAACATGAATTTTATCTCAAAAAATTTTTAATTGAATGTCAAAGATAAGCAATAAAGTTTTTCTGACATGAAACGTTAAAAAGTTCTTTATTATTCATTCTTATTAAGCACCAGCTTAATACTGCATAAAATTTCAAGTTATCCTTCAACAACTCACCCCCAACCCCCAAATTCTTGATCAAGAGCTTTTCAAGTAGAGTCATGCTCTCTTCTTGCTTCTGTATAAAACTTTAAGAGATAAAGGCAAAGGGTCGAATACATCTTGCTGTGAAATGCTGCCCAAGGTGCTGGAGACTGGCTGCCCAGGCGCCCTTCATTGCCCAGGTCCTGAAAGACTCTTGTTCATGAACTGTCTCTTCACAAAGCAAGTCCACCACTAACAAGGGAAGACAAGACAGAATGGACACATGACAGTGCAATTTCAAGGTAAGTCAGAATTCAAATTAATTAAATAATAAAATTTAATATTGGTCCAGTATCTCTTACATTATAAATTCCTTAAAGGCACATGTAAACTTTCCTGGTCACTCAAAATATGATGAAGTATATCAATTTGATATCGTGGATTCTGCATCCAAGGATTCAACCAACCATGGATAGAAAATATTAGGGGAAAAAAACTATACCTATACTGAACATATTAGACTTTTTCCTTTGTCACTTTCCCTAAGCAACAGAGTATATCGGCTACTTATATAACATTTATATTTTATTAGGGATTATAAATAACCCAGAGATGATTTAAAGCATACAGGAGGAGTGCATAGATAATATGCAAATATTATGCTATTGTATACATAAGGGACCTGAACAGGCACAGATTGTGGTCCCTGAAGGTACTGAGAGGTGACTATATATCCAAGATATCAGACAAATCAAACCTGTTCTGTGGGTTTACAATGCCCCAACGTAAGAACACACAACTAAAACTTCCTTATTAGATGCAATTCATTGTTGTGATTTAGTCAACTATTATGTACCAAGTACATACTTCAGCAACACAAAAATTAAGTGTTCTTGCAATGGAAGACTTTAGTGTGTTCAGCAGAGGTAAAAGGTGATTTACCAATGAAACAGGCAAAAATAGGGTCCTACCTTGCTGGGTTTATCATTCTGAGGGTCAAAAACTTTCTCACAAAGTCTCAGTCCAGTCTCTTGCCTTAGCTGCTGTAGGTAGGCTCGCATGACTTCTAAAAAAGAATTTAAAACTGGGCTGTAATTTTTGTGTGAGTGTGTGGTGCTGGGGATTGAACCCACAGCCATGTACATGCTAGGCAAATGCTCCACCACTAAGCTTCAGTCCCAGCCCTCAGAATTTAAAAAAGTATTTGAAAATATGCCCAAATGTATTGGCCACTGGTCTAGATATCAACTCTGGCAATATATTCTTTTCCTTCCCTTTTTTTTCCTTTCTCCCTCCCTCCTTCCCTCCTTCCTTTCTTTCTGTTACCAGGGACTGAACCCAGAGATGGTTTACCACTGAGCCACATCCTCAGCCCTTTTTTATATCTTATTTAGAGACAGGGTCTCACTGAGCTGCTTAGGGCCTCACCAAGTTACTGAGGCTGGCTTTGAACTCACAATCCTCCTGCCTCAGACTCCCAAGATGCTGGGACTACAGGTGTGCGCCACTGCGCCCAGCAGCAATATATTTCTATACATTCAATATGAGATAAGAAAAATAAATGACAGTTCAAATGGCTTTGTAACTGTATTAATTTTGGCTCAAAAGATTCTCTGTATGTCATATTTGTTGGCAAGAATTTTTTTTGTGAAAGTTACTTATAAGATAATGTACTTATGCTGAGTTCAGTGGCACATGCCTGTAACCCCACTACTTAGGAAGCTGAGCCAGAAGGATTGCAAGTCTGAGGACAGCCTAGGCAACTTAGCAAGACCCTGTGTCAAAATAAAAAAGAGAAAAGGCTGGGGGTATAGCTCAGTGATAAAGCACTGCTGGGTTCACTTTTAGTACTGTAAAAAATTAAATGAAAAAATAAATAAAAGATGGGCTAGGAGCCAGGCTTGGTGGCACATGCTTGTAATCCCAGTGGCTTGGGAGGCTGAGGCAAGAGGATCTTGAGTTCAAAGCCAGCCTTAGTAAAAGTGAGGTTGTTAAGTAACTCAGTGAGACCCTGTCTCTAAATAAAACACAAAATAGGGCCAGGGATGTGGCTCAGTGGTTGAGTGACCCCTGAGTTCAATTGCCAGTATCTTATTTTTTTTTATATTTATTTTTTTAGTTTTAGGTGGACACAATATCTTTATTTTATTTTATGGGTGTTGAGGATCGAACCCAGTGCCTCACGCATACCAGGTAGGCATGCTACCACTTGAGCCACATCCCCAGCCGATTTTGCCAGTATCTTAAAAAAAAAAAAAAAAAAAAAGATGGCCTGGGGTTGTAGTTTAGTGGTACAGCACTTGCCTAGCACATGTGAGGCACTGGGTTCGAGCCTTGACACCACATAAAAATAAATAAAATAAAGGTAGTGTGTCCATCTGCAACTAAAATAAAAGATAATGTAAGTCCCAATGAGTCCACTCTTAATCTGTATACTGATAAAGGCAAGAGAAGGAGGAAGGAAGAATGTCAGAGAAAACCTTCACATAGATAGGACAGAGATCCTGTTCTTACCGTCTTCCTGTTTGTTCGCAGGTTTGGCATAAATCGCATTAAGTGGAAAACCAGGCTCTCCAGGAATGGGAAAATTAGTGATTCCCAGGGTATACATTTCTTTCTCACCTTGGCTTTTGGAATTGCACTAAAAACAATAACAAAATCACACACACATTTAAGAAGGAATAGGATAATAATGTCCAAACTATAATTTTTTTAGTTTAAGCAGCTAAGGGAGGGGCATAATGTTTTTTGTGTCTTTTGTAGTCTGGTAAATCCTGTGGGCCCCTTCTCAGAGAAATGTTTCAAATGAACAAAACAAAGTAACATAATTAACATAAGAGAAACCAATTATTATTATTATTATTATTAATTTGGTACCAAAGATGGAACCCAGAGGCATTTAACCACTGAATCACATCTCCAGCCCTTTTTATTTTTTATTTTGAGACAGAGTCTAAGTTGCTTAGTGCCTCACTAAACTGCTGAGGCTGGCCTTGAACTTGTGATCCTCCTGCCTCAGCCTCCGCAGCTGCTAGAATTAAAGGCTTGTGCTACTATGCCCAGCTTCAAGAGAAAACAATTATAATGAAACACAATAAAATATCTAAAAATCTCTCTCTCTCTTTTTTTTTTTTTAATTTTTGGTACCAGAGACTGAACTCAGGGGTACTCAACCACTGAGCCACATCTCCATCCCTATTTAGTGTTTCATTTAGAGACAGGTTCTTACTGGGTTGCTTAGCGCCTTGCCATTGCTGAGGCTGGCTTTGAACTCCCAATTCTCCCGTCTCAGCCTCCCCAGACGCTGGGATTATAGATGTGCACCACTGTGCCTGGCTAAAATCACACATTTTTAAAAAGTGCACAAAACAGTAAGAACTAATAGCTAAGATGAGTGAGATAAACTTTGAAATATCTTCAACACCAATATAATATGAAAATATCATGAATTCTATAGAAGAAAAAGTCATAGGCATTGCTAATACTACTGTGGACAGCCTATGTTAATAACTAAAATAAATGCTAAATTTTAGTTATAGGAAAGAAAAATGAAATTTTTGCCACTTAACCTCACAGACCTTTGGATTCTATTCTTGGACTCCAGGGTCAAGAACTCCTGAGCCAAGCGAAATTCTTTGTCAAGATTTTTGTCTTTCACGTGCAAAGCCTTTTGAAATCACCACTATCTTTTTTTTTTTTTGGGGGGGGGGTATGATAGTCAACCACATTATGAATTCGAAGAACTACATTCAGATTTTCCTCTTAAATAAATGCTCTAAGTCAGAGGAAATATGATTACCCAAGTTTAATTACCTTTTGGAGTTTCTTTAGACACTCAGAAATGTAGAGGGTGATATATATCAAGGTCCTATCAGCTTCATTCTATGGGGGGAAAACAAAATCTTCATTAAAACAACAAAAAAACCATAACAACCATGTATATACAGCCTTTGCCTTTTGATTACCTACTGAAAATCCTGACAATATAGTTACCATAGCATCAAAAAGTGTCATTTTCCAAATACATGCATGGTCTTTCAAACTCCCTTGGGCAGGAGCCACTGGCTTCCATCCTGAGCTGTGGGGCTACCCTTGTTTTTCTCAGCTGCTACGGCTGACGGCCTAGGTTCCTGAGGAGCTGTGCCAACAGCCCCTCACTCTGCGTAGGAAGGAGGATTAACAAAGCTGCCTGGAAAACCTGAGGCACACCATATGGCTGGCTAATTATTTAAAAGCCTTTCACTTGAGGATTTCTGCCGAGGACAGAAACACTCATTACTCAAAAGAAGGAAGCAATTATTTCACATCTGACATGTTCTTGAAGAACTCCAGAAGCCTAACATCTTGACCTAAATGAGAAGAAAATGTGAAGACAACAGCTATTGATCAAATGTGGCATGTACCGTAGGCCCAACTTCACAAAGATTTATTAAAACAACAACAAAACTAAAGCTATATATTTCCCTTTTTTTTAAGACTGTATATTTGATGATGAAATATGCAAAATGTGGCAGAATTACAATATTTATTCACACCTTGTAAAAATACAATACTTAGACGTGCATTAGATATTGAAAATACATCGTCAATATCACAGGATGTTCAGACAATTTGTATGTAGATCAAGAGCCCATAAAAGATTCCATATCCTGTTTGATTCTAAAAGTAAAAGTTTGGCAAGAGGTTAAAGTTACATATTTTAGGACACTACCAGGAAAATTCCTCACCATTTTTTGTAACTTGCTCAGGAACTGTCCCTGCCTCCGACTCTTGCCCCTGTATTGGGGATTAAACCCAGGGCCCCCTACCACTGAGCTACATCCTAGCCTTTTCTATTTCATTTTTGAGACAGGGTCTAAGTTCCCCAGGCTGGCCTCAAATCTGTAATCCTCCTGCCTCAGTCACCTGAGTGTCTGGGATTACCATGTACCATCAAGCCCAGCTATAAAATTTTTAAAAATTTCCCCTCTCCTTTTCTTCTACTCCTGTCTACCTTTTCCTTGACCATCCTCTTCATGGGAAGTGAGAGCAGAAAAGGAGAGAAGAGGGGTCAGGAAAGCAGGCGAGGGTTATTCAAGTTTCTTTACTTCTCAATATCAAGTCTATGACACAAAAACCCAAGTTAAGCGTCCTTTATCAAAAATGTTTGGGCCCAGAAAAGCGTTTCATATTCTGGAGTGTTTGGAATTTTGTAGTATTTGCAGACTTTACCAGTTGAGCATTCCTAATCTAAAAACCCCAAATCTGAAATGCTCAACCTGTATATAAAAAAATAATAAGGCTGTGTCTAGTGGCACATGCTTGTAATCTCAAGTGACTAGGGAGGCCAGAAACTTAGTGAGGCCCTAAGCAACTTAATAAGACCCTGTCTGAAAAAAAAAAAAAAAAAAAAAATTAAAAATGGAGCTGGGGATGTAGCTCAATGGCAAAGCATCCCTGTGTTCAATCCCCAGTACCAAAAAAAAAAAAAAAAAAAAAAAAAAAAGCATTTAAGGCCTTTTGATTGTGGATGGGTCCTACACAAATATAGGGCTGGCACATAACAGATCCTTAATTAATGATGAATAAAAAAGATAAGTCCAGACCAGGGGTTGGCAAGTCTTTTCTGAAAAGGTCAGATAGTAAACATTTTTTGCATTTTGGCCTGTGCAGATTTTGTCATAACTACTCAACTGCTATTGTAGTAGGAAAATAACCACAGACTATATGCATACAAATGTACGCTGCTGTGTCCAATTAAATTTTATTTACCAAAAGAAGTTGTGTGTCACATTTGGTCCTAAGGTTATGGTTTGCCAACACCTGATACACACTTTGGGGAAAAAAAATGAAACTAATATTTATACAGAGTCTACCATTAGGTACTATTCTGTAATTTTAAAATCACAATCTCATTTTATTTTATTTAGTCCTCACAGCAACCCTAACTGCAAGGTAGATATTATCCACATCAAAAAAGTAAGTTAAACTACAAGCACTGTAATTTACCTTAATTTCATAGTTCTTGAAGAAGACATTGGCCTTGAAGTAATAGATGGCTTCATCCACAATATCTGTATCTTTTGCTAATCAGGAAGGGAGGAAGGTAGAGAATATCAGCAGCCAAGTGCAAACCATAACACCTATAAAAAGCTATAAAGAAACCCCCACCAAACTTAAGTCCCAAGTGTCCTGAAGTTGAACAAAATAAAATGAAGTTACTGAAATTATCTTAAAAAACTTGTTCTAGAAAAACAAGTACATAACTTTTTGGGGGGTCATTTTTGTAAAACTTATGTACACTCATTAGAAAAAGAATTCAATTAAGGGGCTGGGACTGTGGCTCAGCGGTAGACCACTTGCCTAAAAAATGTGGGGCCCTGGGTTCAATCCTCAGTACCACATATAAATGATGATGTCCAATTACAATTAAACAAGTATTTAAAAAATAATTCAATTAATACAAAAATATATTTTTAATTATCACCCCAAATCCCCGCTACATAGAAACAACTACTATTAACATTTAGTGAACATCATTCAAAGCCTCTCTCAATGCATTTATAGAAAAAGACTGAGATATAGGTTAACTTTAACGAAGTTTTTTTTTAAAAATAAAAGGTATTCAATATAATTTTTACGTAGTGTAGTTTCAGAGGAAAAAACACTCAATTATTTCAAATTTGTTGGGATTCAGACATATATCTTTCTTTTTATAAAAACTATGACTTGGGGCTGGGGATGTGGCTCAAGCGGTAGCATGCTCGCCTGGCATGCGTGCAACCCGGGTTTGATCCTCAGCACCACATATAAACAAAGATGTTGTGTCCACCGAAAACTAAAAAATAAATATTAAAAAAAATTCTCTCTCTCTTAAAAAATATAATAAAAAAATAAAAATAATAAAAATAAAAACTATGACTTAGTTGGGCATGGTAGTGCATGCCTGTAATCCCAACTTCTCAGGAAGCTAAGGCAGAAGGATCACAATTGTGTTCAAGGCCCACCCTCAGCAATTTAGGGGTACCCGGGCCCAAATTAAGAAATAAAATTTAAAAAAGGTCTGGGGATGTAGCTCAAGCCCCTGGGTTTAGTCCCCAGGAAGGCAAAAAACAAAAACAAAAACAAAAAAAACCCCAAAACCACAAAATGATGACTTAAATGTACTTGGGGGCTAGGAGTTTTCAGTGGTAGAGCTCTTGCCTGGCATGCACAAGGCCCTGGGTTCAATCACTAACCCTGGGGCGGAGAAAAAGCTGTTGGACAAGGCTACAGACTGAAAAAAGACAGAAATACTGCTGTGACAGAGACAGATGTCATTACACAATTTCTCTGGCAGTTTTTGGTTCTCCATTTTTTTTTTTTTTTAATTTTAAAAAGGTCAAAATACCAGGGTCTTGATATCCGGCAGCTGGTTTCAGTAATGCCAAGACACTTATTTATACTTCTTGTCCATGATTGTTATCCCTCACAAACAGAAATGCAAAGTAACCTCAAAGCTTTAATTCTCTGCAGTTCAGCTGTCTTTATCCCTGTTTATTCCTCTGTTGAAGAATTTCAATGGAATTCTAACTCTAGACTTATATTCCCTGCAATCTATTTTCTTAGGAAAAGGAATTTTCCTCAGAGAATGCAATCAGCTAGTTCTTCTAAACACAATGATAGGAGGTGGTGGAAGTGAAAATGATTCAGAATCTAGAAGAGTGCTTGGCATATAAAAGGCACTCCAAAGCTATCTGCTGAATATAAAGGAATCTGTGAGTATGTGGGATGCTAGGGATTGAATCCAGGGCCTTGCTAAATACATGCTCTAACACTGGGATAGAACCCCAGCCTCACAATTAATTAATGTTAAATTACTTAGCTCACAACACAGGCTTTCACTCTAATTTAGTATTAATCTAGTCCTTTTAGGAAGAGAAACAAGGTCACCCCTCAATATTTCTGGTTTCTTAGGGTCTCAATCTCCCGTGAGGGCCCAAGAATTGCAAAGGTGGTAGATTTATTCCATCCTTGTTCTACTGTACCTTCTGATATACTATATGGTATTTGTAACCATGTAGAAAGTGTTCTTCTCAAGACATCTGGGCCAACATTGATTCTTATGCTTTCTTTGCAGTGTAATTTTTTTTATATTATTAGTCTTCTTCTTGTGTCTTTTTCCATCTGTTCTTTTTTTTCTCAGAATCAAATAAAAACCATGGTGACTCACCAAATTTATTAAGTTTACTTAGCTTTAAACTGGTGTTGAAAACAGAATTAAATTAAGAGGCGGTCAAGTCAAATAGTCTGGCAGAAGAATGGAGATGGGATCAGTATAAAACTTGTAGTTATAACTATGGTCTTGGAAACCATGAGTGGAACTCAATCCAGACCCTTGCTGGGTGTAGGGAAACCATGTCTAACATAATTCAAATTATATTGTTGGCAGAACATCTCAGAATGTGTCAGAAGAATCTGTCTGAAAACAGAATAAGGCTTTTTTTTTAATTTTTTTTTTTTTTTAGTTGTAGATGAGTACAATACCTTTATTTATTTATTTATTTATTTGTGTGTGCTAAGGATTGAATCCAGTGCCTCACATGTGCTAGTCAAGTGCTCCACCACTGAGCTATAACCCCAGCCCCAGAATGAGGCTTTCTGAACAGCAGAAATGTTTCAAAAAGCAGAGTGACGTGGGATGGGGAATGTAGTTCAGGGGGTGAGTTTATGCTTAGCATTCACAAAGCACTGGGTTCAATTCCCAGTACCCCAAAACAAATTAAAAAAATCAAACAGCTACCAAAGAGAGAAAATTAAAAAAAAAAAAAAAAAAAGCAAGAGTAGACACAATGAGGGCTTGTGGCTCAGTGGAAAAGCATTTGCCTTGCAAGTGTGAGGTACTGGGTTCCATTCTAGAACAACATAAAAACAAATACAGACACTAAGTCTATACACAACTAAAAACAATATTAAAACAAACAAACAAAAAAGAGTAGATACAATGGGCTGTGGTGGCTCAGTGGTAAAGCGCTCGCCTGGCACACATGAGGCACTGGGATCAATCTTCAGCACCACATAAAAATAAAATAAAGATATTGTGTCCGCATACAACTAAAAAAATACACTTAAAAAAAATAAAAGAGAGTAGGGGCTGGGGCTATGGCTCAGTGGTAGAGCACTTGCCTAGAATGTGTGAGGTGCTAGGTACAGTCATCAGCACCACATAAAAATAAATAAAGATATTGTGTCCAACTACAACTAAAATAAATAACTAAATAAAAAAGAGTAGACACAGTAATGTTATAGAGCATATTTAAGATTTTAGAGTAGCAGGCTGGGGATGTGGCTCAAGCGGTAGGGCGCTCGCCTGGCATGCGTGCGGCCCAGGTTCAATCCTCAGCACCGAAAACTAAAAAATAAATATTAAAAAAAAAAAAAGATTTTAGAGTAGCAAGCAGATCAGGGGAGGGAGGAGAAGAAGGAAAGGGAATGTATTGGAGAATGTGACTGATCACTTATGTGCATGTACAAATATGGCATAATGAATTCCACTGCTATGTATAATTACAATGCACCAATTGAAAAAAAGTAAAAAAAAAGATATAAGAATGAGGTAGTGTTAAAAATGAAGATCCTGAAGAATGAACAAAGGAAAAATATTTAGATAGGGAAGAGGTTAAAATACTTTTTGTTGCTTGTTTTTCCCACTGTGATGACAGAGAAAGGATGGGGACATGGCATTTAACAGAGATAGCAGCATTAGATTAGTTTAAAAGGCTGATAGTGAGCCAGGTGCAGTGGCACACGGCTATAATCCCAGAGGCTCGAAAGGCTGAGGCAGGAGGAGAGTGAGTTCAAAGCCAGCCTCAGCAATAGTGAGGCACTAAGTAATTCAGAGAGACCCTGTCTCTAAATAAAATACAAAATAGGGTTGGGGATGTGGCTCAGTGGTTGAGTGTTCTTGAATTCAATCCCCAGTTACCCCCACCTCCTTCCCCAAATAAAAAGACTGACAGTGATTGCAGGAACAGTTTCCAAAATTAAGCACATTTTCTCTCAACAAAGTATTCCAGAGAAATTAGAATAACATAGTTTCCTATTAAATGCAACATACAACCTCAGTCTTGAAAAATACAACACCCACCAAGCAAACAGAAGGAAGAGAACAATCTGAGGTAGGACTAGGTTCTGAATTTCTCAGATTTAATGTCAGAAGTTTAGGCATTTCATAGCAAAATTTGAAAATAATGGTTTAGACTTACTCTCTCTAGGGGCAGGTCCTTTGAACTGACTTCTGATAGGCAACAGGGCCATGTTTCCAATGAGTTTGGTGTCGGGGTCCATGAGGGAAGAGTGGTAAGCCTGTAGTGGCAAGCCAGGTAAGAAAACAGAAACAGAATGATAGCAAATGTCACTGGGGTGACAAATACATTCTTCCAAAGGAAAAGAAGAAGGGATGGCAGCAGCAAAGTGCTGGAGCTGGCTCTTACTGAAAACCAATTGTTAAATTCTGAGGAATTATGCAAGTAGTTATTAAACACAGTCAAAAATTAAATTTGTAAATTTATAATTATATTTTAAAAACAAAAACAATAAGTATTCAACCACTTCCCAATTTAAAAAAATTACATTTTACTATTGTCTATGTTCTCAGGGTTTTTTTAGGCCTTTTCTATCTTTGTAGTAGAAATACTGTATGATAGGATGCTACTGTGTATGTCTTCCAATTTTGTATTCAGTGACATCACAGTGATAACTGCTGGAAATATTTTCATTAGAGAAAGAGGCAAATAGAATATATCAGGGTACCCCCCCCTCCAGTTAAACCAGGACCCAAGTACTACCTTTTCAGTTTTGCTACTTCCTGGCTTTATGATTTCAACAAAAACATCACTTTTCTTCCTTAGCCTGTTTCCAAATTTGTAAAATGTGTATGATGAGTGATATGCACCACCTTTAGTGGGAGGTGTGAGTTAAAGGAGAGGGAAAAAGAATACCTGTGAGAGCAATTTTAATGCTGACTCCTACTTTTGCTTTTTAAAGAAGTCTGGCTTTTTAGAAGACAACATATCCATTCATAGATTCATTAATTCACCAAATGATTACCAAGCATCTTCTATGTGCAAGGGACAGTGATACAGTTGATATAAGACCAGTGTGGTACTTGTTCTTAAAGAACTTTCAGGCTAATGGAGAAAGCAGATGCAAAATAAATAACAGAGAAATCCAGGATGCTTTATGCATAACTGGAATGAGCCCAGAGCTTTACAGTTCTGGCTTAAAATCTTGCTTTACCACTAGTGTGAAAGTTATTTAATTTCTGTGGACCTCAGTCTCCTCTACTGCAAAATAAACAATAATGGTATCTACTTCATAAGGTCACATTGAGATTTATTATTTAAAAATTTTTATTGGTGCATTATAATTACACATAATAGAAGGGAGTCATTATGACATATTCATACAGGCACATAACATAATTTAGTCTATTTCATTCCCCAGTATTTCCTCTTTCCCCTTCTCTCCTCCCTTCCCCTTAACTTTGAGTCTGGCTTATTTTGCTTAATATAATGCTCTCAAGTTCCATCCATTTTCCTGCAAATTATATAACTTTTGTTCTTCTTTTTAAAAAATATTTATTTTTAGTTGTAGTTGGTCACAATATCTTTATTTTATTCATTTATTTTTATGTGGTGCTGAGGATGGAATCCAGTACCTTGCACGTGCTAGGCAAGTGCTCTACCACTGAGCCACAACCCCAGCCCCAACTTTGTTCTTCTTTATGACTAAATAAAACTCCATCGTGTTCAATTAAGAATTAAATAGAAACCCAATTACTATATATAACCACTAAATAATAATAATAATAATAATAATAATAATAATAAAGCAAACAGAATACTTTATGAAGTGTGTAGCTCTGGTCCGGGAGTCAAATGATAATTATGGAATTTGTGAAATACATAGCTGTAAGTATGGCCTGCTCCTTTTCATCACAGGTATGCCTTACATAAAGCAAGCCCTGCCGTCCCATTCACCAGTAACTGTCTTGTTATCCACCTATTTCTTCCATTGCATCTGTCACTATCTGAAACTCCGCTATTTGTTTACATTTTTTTTTTTATTGTCTGTCTCCCTATTAGACTGTCAACTCCTTAAAAGTGGAGATTTGTTGGCCTCACTCGCTGCTGTAGAAGTGTTCAGCCTGCAGCAGATGCTCAGTAATGTTTGTTGAATGTAATGCATGTCACTGAATCACCTTTTTCCTAACCTGCAAAACTGAAACCACAATGGCTACAAATCCGTCAGACCCGCAGGACAACCGGGCCATCATCAATTTTCACTCCTATCCCCATGCACACGAAAAAAGAAACACCTGGAAACCCAAGCCGACCCCGAGGCGAAGGATTTCTCAACCCAGCTGGATCGGAGGTGGCCGCCACGCGGAGGCGATACGTCAGTCCGGGAAGTGGGGTCTGACAGAAGACAAGCAGCAGGCGGGATCCGTCCCCTAAGGCGGAGGAGGAACTGGCGCTGGCAGAAAAAAGAAGCTGGACTCTGGGCTTGAAAAATGAAGAATAGGGGCTGGGGACATAGCTCAGTTGCTTGCCTAACATGCATAAGGCCCTGGGTTCAATCTCCAGCATCACCACCAAAAAAAAAAAAAAAAAAAAAAAGAAGAAGAAGAAGAAAAAGCGTAGTCTTTTTAACCGCGGCCGCAGTGAGTCTTCCGGTCCCAGCTGGCCTCAGGGGGAGCAGAGGGGCGAGGGAAGGGGCCGGGAAGGGCTCTGGCGGCCTCCTCCCTCGCCCGGCCGCCGGGCCACACTGCCGCGCCCCACGACCCCCCACGCCGACACCCCCGGCCTCCCCAACACTAAAGAGACTGGTCCCGTTCCTCGCCTCTCCCCTTTTCAGGCCCCCGCTTTTCTCAGCACGCGCACGACTTCCCGCCGCTTTCCCCAACACCCACTGTGTCCCCACAACTCGGGCTCGAACCCTTACCGGCATCTTGGCGACGCTGGGGTTTGGACTCAGAAGCAAGATCTAGTTAAAGCGCTGCGCTTCCGTTCTGGGGACCAGGGCGGAGTAGGCGGAAGTGAGCCGGGAGGGGAGGGCAAGAAGAGGACGCGACGTTTCCGGCCTTGCCTTCTCGCCGCCGTCTGCTGCGGCTGCAAGGATCAGAAGGTGCGTCAGGGGGCGTCCGAGCTCTGGGCAGGGTCTCTGAGTACCGCGCATGTGTAAAGCGCATGCGGACCAGGGAGGTGTTTGAGGCTTACGGTATCCCAGTGACTAATCACCTTTGTTTTTCCTTAAAACTCACCTTTTCAGTGAAAATTAATTCCCTAATCACACCTTTAAATTCAACCCCACTCCAACCCCCTGCTTTAAGTGAGAAAACCTTTTCCCCTCAGTTTTATGATTCTGCTTTTCCTTTTGATGTCGTCTGTTGCCCCACCCTTGTGAATGTTAAAAAGGCAGGGCTGTCGTCTGCTTTGTTCACTGGTATCCCCCGCGCCGGTGACAGTCACTGTACATTGTAAGCATCGGTGAATATTTGTTGAGTGAATGAACTCCACCGACTGCCTTCAAAAAAGGGAAGTTGGGGGCTGGGGATGTGGCTCAAGCGGTAGCGCGCTCGCCTGGCATAGCGTGCGACCCGGGTTCGATCCTCAGCACCACGTACCAACAAAGATGTGTCTGCCGAGAACTAAAAAATAAATATTAAAAAAAAAAATTCTCTCTCTCACTCTCTCTTTAAAAAAAAAAAAAAAGGGAAGTTGGGGAGGGAAAGAGGAAGAGCTTGGCGACTGAAATGAAGCAAGCTAAATTATATCAGAACAAACCCCCACTATTGTGTGTTAAGTATAATGCACTAATAAAAACTTTTTTTTTTTTTTTGGTACCAAGGATTGAACCCAGGAGCGCTTAATCCCTGAGCCACATCCCCATCCCGTTTTCATATTTTATTTAGAGACAGATAAGTTGCTTAGGGCCTCGCTAGATTGCTGAGGCTGGCTTTGAACTCAGGATCCTCTTGCTTCAGCCTCCCAAGCCACTGGGATTACAGGTGTGCACCATCGCGCCTGGCTTAATAAAAACATTTTTTAAATGGGGAAATTGAAGAGCATAACGAATAAGGGATTTGTGTATACTTTCTGCCATTCTTTGTGTAATGATTGAGAAGTGGACACTTTTTTTTTTTTTTTAAAGAGAGAGTGAGAGAAAGAATTTTAATATTTATTTTTTAGTTATCGGCGGACATAACACCATTGTTTGTATGTGGTGCTGAGGATCGAACCCGGGCCTCACGCATGCCAGGCAAGCGCACTACCACTTGAGCCACATCCCCAGCCCCTGGACACTGGTTTTAAAGTCCCAGTTCCAACATGTACTAGCTAATTCTGGGCAAGTTAATTCACCTCTCTGTGAATTAACTTGAAAATGGAGACAGTATTTCTCATTGTTTTGTGAGAATGAAATAACCTGAAAAATGCTTAGAATTTACATGCCTGGAGGATAGTGAAAACTCATTATTAGAAAGCACCTCTTGTGAAAAGCAAAATTCATTGCTGTCTGGGAACCATTTTTTCTGCCAGCCCCTAAGATTGAAATATTCTCTTATTCCCACATCTGATTTCTCGTTTGGGTCTCTAGCCAAATAGTACTTTTTAGAAGTGTCCTATTAATCACTCATTTGTTACTTTCTCCACTCTCCCATCCCTTAGCAGTTTTCCTTTTTTCAGGTATAGTCTTGCTGGCCAGCACGGCAGACCCATTCAAGTTAGGCCTTGTCTGCCCTCAGCATTGCCATTTTATTCAGTGTCAGGCATCCACAGAACCTCATTAAATTTGTGCAGAGTCATATTATGCTCCCCTGAGACAGTAAAATCCCTGAGGCCTGGAAGGTCAGATTCTTTCAACCCCAATATTCAGAGAGGAACGCAACAGAATCTAGCCTCTCATTTTCTTCCCCATGGAGATATTAGAATCTCCAGAAGCTAAACCAGGGAGGTATAGCAAGAAGAGGGCAAATAAAAGGTTCTTTCTTCCCCTCCCAAGGGGCAAAATTTCTAAGAATAAGTAGCCCTGAGAGATAAGAGTGCACTCCAGGGGCTACAGCAAAGTCCCCAAGCCAACTGGCAAACTCCATGTTGCCCACTCATCATGTTCTTCACAAATTGGTCTTTTTTTTAAACTGGGGATCGAACCCAAGGCTTTCTGCATGTGAGGTGAGTGCTTTGCCACTAAGCTACATACATCCCAGTCCTCAAGTTCATCTTTTGAAAATAACTCACATGGTCAGTCCATGGTTCAGACACCTATCTCCCTAGCTGGCCGCCAAGAGCAAACTAACACTGATACCTGTCTTCTCATTTTGGTTCTTTATTTAAAATGGACCAAATTTGACACTGCAGGTATACTTTTGCTATCCAGAACAAAGAATGATAAAAATATAACCTGAGTTGCAAGTCTTAATTTGAATTAGCTGGCAGATCAGTTGCCAAATGACTAATGGAACACTGGGCCTGTTGTTGATGAAATGAAAGAGATCCTGGCCTATACTAGATGCTAAAGAAATTTGCCATTCCCAGAGCCTGCACTCACACCTAATACAAATTAACTTAGAAATACTGAAAACAAGGCTGGGGATGTAGCTCAGTTGGTAGAGTGCTACCCTTGCATGCACTAAGGCCTTGGGTTCAATCCCCAGCACCACCAAAAAAAAAAAAAAAAAAAAAAACCTGAAAACAAATGAATGTGCCAAGAAGTTATGTCATCTGCACTTTGGTGAATGCTTATTACTCAATGAATGTATAAACTTTGAAGTGCTCAAAAACTATAAACTAAATTTCTAAAAACAATCCCTGCCTGCATTGACACTTGGGAAAATTCACTTATTTAAAAATTTGCTTGGCTGTGAATTTCAAGTTCCACCTGGAAAACAAGAGTGTAATGAAAGGTTAGTGCTACCTTTCTGTTTCTTTCCTACATCCACATATATGCCTCAAAACACAGATACTTTTAAGTGAAAAAATCTTATTAAACGAAATATATATCCAAGAATTAATTAAGCTGAAACTGGGAATATATACGATTAGTGAAAGATTAGCATTTAGATTATATGTTGTTTCTGAACATAAGAACGAACACATAGTTAAGGAAAACATGACTGGTGATACACATGGAAAGCTGTAAAACTAAGCAGTGAGCAGGAATTTAAAATTAAGAGTACAATAAAATACTACTTAACAAACAGTAGACAGCTCAAAACTAAGAAGTTCAAAAACATAAGATAATGTTGAAGATGTAGAAATTATTCCCACTATTAAATTCTAAATGGTACAATATTTAAAAAAATATTTTTTAGTTATACATGAACACAATATCTTTAATTTTTTTTTATTTTTTTTATGTGTGCTGAGGATCAAACCCAGTGCCTCACACATGCCAGGCAAGTACTCTACCACTGAGCCCCTAAATGGTACAATATTTTGAGAAGCTGTTTGGCATTATATAAAGTTGAAGTCAATGATGAAGGTTATTCTCATGGCTGTCCCTTGGAGAAACTCTTGTATATATGATACAGGAAATATATTTATTGCAGAATTGTTTTCAAATCAAAACAGCTTGAAATAAATGTATCAAAAATTATGATCTACTAACATAACAACATATTAACAGCAGTGAAGTGAAAGAGCTCCAAGTACATACCACATTTAATTTTTAATTATACAAATAACACATATTCAATGTAGGAAAATAAGAACATCCAGATAATCAATGGCATTATGTATACCCTATACCCTTGTGGATTTTTCCTTTGGATATACATATGTATATTTTGTTACAGTAATTCATGCCCCTGAAGAAACCCCCCGTTAACAAAAATCCAAGCAAAAAATAAAGTTAGAATGTCCTTAATTTTAATATCCCAGGTGCAAATTTATATTATGTACAAATCTATGTGCATTCATTCCCCCCTCCTTTTTTTTTTTTTTTTTTGAGTGCTGGGGTTTGAACCCAGGGCTTTGTACATGCTAGGCAAATACTCCTCCACAGTGCTACATCCCCAACCCTCTTTACAATTCTGACATTTAAAATCTCAGCTGATGCTGGGCGTGGTGGCACAAGCCTGTAATCCCAACAACTCATGAGTCGATAACAGGAAGATTGCAAGTTTGAATCCAGCCACAAGGCCAATCTCAGCAACTTAGTGAGAACTTGTCCCCCTCAAAATAAAAAGGGGTGGAGATGTAGCTCAGTGGCCAAGTGCCCCTGGGTTTAATATCCATTAACAACAAAAACAAAAAAACCGCCAAACAACAACAAAAACTCAACTGATGCTGTTAGAATACCACTAAAAGATTCTTTTTTTTTTTTTTTTTGCAGTGATGGGGCTTACACTCAGGGCTTTGCTCATGTTACCACTAAGCTTCACTCCAGCCCTGAAAAGACTGGCCTTGAACTTTCCATCCTCCCGTCTCAGCCTTCCCAGCTATTGGGGTTAAAGGGTGTGTACCACTGTGTCTGGCAAGATTTCACTTTTAACTCAGGACTTGACTCAGGCATGCTCCTGATAAAGGGCCAAGTATTCTTTTTTGTTTTTCCCTTCATTAAAAAACGCAGCTGTCTACTACTGCATCCTTTGAAGATTTGCATTCTCTGCTGATTTGGCCACAAGCTCTTCACATACAGTTACTTTTTAGTAAATTCTTCATTCATTCTGGCGTTCTTGAAAATATTCATCAAACAAAGAGGAAGACTCATCTTCATGTTCCTGACACAAAGGAAAAACAAAACAGAAAATACATTCATTTATTTCCTCTCACATGTGTTTACATATTATTCAGGTAATGCTCGATATGGAACTAAGAACCAGGAAGGACCAGTTCCAGGTGTTGCTCATAGGTAATCATCAATGGTTAAGAAAAGGCATAATTGATAGAATTTTCCCAGATATGTGGTAAGCTGATGTGCTTATATCTCATCAGAAGCATTTCTCACTTAAATTTATATTCACAATGATTCTCAGCTAATTTGCTGAGATAGTGTTCTGCTGACGACTATCATTAGTCTCTTCACTGATGTGTGAGAGCAGCCCAAGTTCAAATGGATTTCATCTCCTCTTTGTACATACTCCCAAGCTCTGAGTTCAAAGACTTAATTCAATAGCAATGCCTCAATAAAAGGCAGAATAAGGGCTGGGGTTGTGGCTCAGTGGTAAAGCGTGTGCTTAGCATGTGTGAGGTACTGGGTTCAATCCTCAGCACCACATAAAAATAAAGAAAGGTTTAAAAAAATAAATAAAAGGCAGAATAAAATTGACATCACTTGCTGAGCACAGATGTCAATTTTGGAGATTATCCAGAAAAGCTCAGGCAACTGCTACCACTAAGACAAAACCCTAAGGAATTGCCTGGGTTATGTGAGGGGTCAATGAGTACTGGCAAATATTTTCACCAAAAAAAAAAAAAAAAAAAAAAAAAAAAAAATCAGAAATTACCTTGGGTTCTTTAAATTCTAAGTCTTCTCCATACTGAATGGCAAAATCAATATGCTGTAATACAATGTTCATGCTTTCTTCATCTGACTGATCGTAAGGTAGAAATCGAACCATGCTGTAGTCATCAATCTACAAATAGGAGATTTCAAAAAAGGTTCATTCTGAAGTTGGGCAAAACATGTAACTTTCAACTTAGATATGAGTTTTTATAACTATTTGTACTTCTGATTAAAAATATTTGTATTTCAGATATAGAGGAGGGACAGCCAGAGACAAGAGTAACAAATTGTTTACTGGTTCTCCCGAGCTCTGACCAGCGAGCACACACACTGGCTCATCACTTCATTGCACACTGTTTCAGGGGATTTATCTGAATTCAACACCCGCTGAAATGTCAAAAAGAGAACAAAGAGTTGTCAACTGCCAAATGGCTTGAAATAGTAGGCATATTTTATTAATTTATTGACCACTGATAGTAACTTTTTCTAAATTAAACTGCTGACAGGCCTGCCCATACTCCCTCCCACCCTTCTTCTCTATGCAGGAAGTAGTGTTGGTCTGTGCTTCCCAGAAGGGAGGTCACTGACTAGATGTGGGCAAACACATGGAAAGGTGGAAGAAACCCAAAGCCCTACACTTCAAAAGCTTACCAGTCCACAAATTGCTTTCGTCAACTTTTTGAATTTTTTGCTTCTAAAATCACTTGTCGAATCTTTTAAGAAGGAGTACATGTCTGGGTCTAGAAACCTTTAAAAGGTGAGGAAGAAGTCTGATGAATAAAAGGAAGAATAAATCAGGAAACTAGATTTACAGACTGACAGAACCTCTCATTCCCATAAAACAGAAGGTCTGTCTCTTCAACTGAAATCTGATGGTAACAGAAGAACAATGAACTCACTTCTCAATTTCCTTTTTAGCTTTCTTACTCAGCAGATCCATTTTCGTCATGATGTTAACTTGTGGAATTTCTAGAGATATCATAGCACTCAGGGCTGCTAAGATGCCAGAAATAAACTGGAGGAGGAAACAGAAAAGGGAAGATGAATCAACTGTTCCCAACAAGTCTCCAAATAGACAGGCTTCTACTCCTCCCTTCCAGGGAGAAAACTGGCCCTAGTAAAAGATGTGCTAATATTAAAGAGAAAGACCACTCAATCAGATGATTGAACCTCAGCTCCCAAAGGTGAGGATACTAAGGGAAGATGTGGCTTTAATCTACGGTGATCACATATCTCAATTTAGACAGTATTATCAACCTCCTTACTCATCTAATACTCAAGAGCTATTAATGATAAATAAATCTTGATTTAGTTCATAAACTGAACAAGAGATCCTCAGAAAATTTTAAAAAGGCTATTTTGTTGTTTCTTATTTATTATTTTTTTGTAGTTGTAAATAGACATCATGCCTTTATTGTATTTGTTTATTTTTATGTGGTGCTGAGGATTGAACCCAGTGCCTCACAAGTGCTAGGCAAGCGCCCTGCCACTGAGTTACAGCCTCAGTCTCTATTTTATTATTTTTAAAAATACATTATCGGGCTGTGGTTGTGGCTCACTGGTAGAGCACTTGCCTAGCATGCATGAGGCACTGGGTTCAATTCTCAGCACCACATAAACGAATAAAATAAAGGTTCATCAACAACTAAAAAATAAAGTATTAAAAAAAAGTACATGGGGCTGGGGATGTGGCTCAAGCGGTAGCGTGCTCGCCTGGCATGCGTGTGGCCCGGGTTCGATCCTCAGCACCACATACAAAACAAAGATGTTGTGTCCGCCGATAATTATAAAATAAATATTAAAACTCTCTCTCTCTCTCTCTCTCTCCCTCTCTCACTCTTTCTTTTTTTTTTAAAAAAAGTACATTATTTCATTGCTTCTTGATCTTCTGGCTAAGATCAAGTGTAATTAGCATAGTAGCTTTCTTTTTTAATCAGTTTACTATCAGACACATTCTCTATCAGATAATACATGAAATGGATTTTTGGAGCAGGGAGATGGGATAGGAGCTTTCTCCATCCACTCCAGGCATCAACACAGTACGTCCAGGAATGGTGCACTCTACCCTATTCTTGCAGTTATTAAAAGCAGGTTGCTGTTGGTTTCTCTTAAAAACAACAACAAAAAAACATTATTTAAAAAAATAACCCATCTATCTCAATTTTCTTTCATAAGCAGTTCCCTAAAATCTCTGAATCATCATTTACTATTTTTGAGTTTAAATATATCAGCAATAATAATTTAACAAATATTAAGTGACTCTGAAATAGTCTGTGAAATATCCAGAATCATACAATAATCAAAAAGGGATAGTCATCAGTTTACATTCGTGATTGAAAAATTCTCAACAGATTTATCCTCAGACCTTGAATGACTCCACCATGAACTGAGAATCAACAAGAAAAACTCCACACACTCGGAATTCCCACTGCTCCAGTTGCTGGACCAGCTGTTTCATCACAGGCAGGTGAGTGTACAGCTCAATCTGACCTACAGGAAGAACACCATGAGAACAGTACAACCTACAGGAAGAACACCATGAGAACAGTACAATCAGGAATAGGGTATTTCATCACAGAGAGAACATAAATTTTCCCCAAAGATGGGGAAGTCAGTCCTGAGTAACAATACATTCAATTTTTAAGAGGTCTTATAGTCTTTCAGAGTAGTCATCAAAACTTAAGATGAATTTTAGCAAATTTCAAACAGACTACCCAGTTTTATGTAGAAAATAAAATTCTTCACACTTTGGTATGTGAGTACGCATGAGGTAGGTACTAGATAGAGATTGAACCCAGTGGCACTCTACCACTAAACTACACCCCTAGCCCTTTTTTTTTTGGAACTGGGGACTCAACTCAGGAGCACTCAGCCACTGAGCCACATCCTCAACTCTATTTTGTATTTTATTTAAAGACAGGATCTCACTGAGATGCTTGGCACCTCGCTTTTGCTGAAGCTGGCTTTAAATTCAAAATCCTCCTGCGGCAGCTTCCCCAGCCACTGGGATTACAGGCCACAATGCCCAACTCAGCCCTTCTTATTTTGAAATAGGGTCTTATTAAATTGCCTAGGCTGGTCTCAATACTCCTGAGTAGCCGGATTATAGGCATGCACCACCACACCCAGGCACACTTCAGTTTTTTTGCCAATCAAAAGTGAGTTCAATTCACAGTAGCTGAACCATGGAACCAACCTAGATGCCCTTCAATAGATGAATGGATAAAGAAAATGTGGTACATATACACAGTGGAATATTACTCAGCCATAAAGAATAATGAAATTGCCCTAGGTTCAATCCTCAGCACCACATATAAATAAACAAAGATACTGTGTCCATCTACAACTAAAAAAATTTTAAAAATAATGAAATTAGGGCATTTGCTAGTAAATGGATGGAACTGGAGACTATTATGCTAAATGCAACAAGCCAATCCCAAAAAACCAAAGGCCGAATGTTTTCTCTGATATGTGGATGCTGACTCACAATAGGTAGGGTGATTCTGGTTACATTGTCTTACACTCCACTGGACTGTGACTCCATGAGAGCAGAGCCCATGGCTCCCTTGCTGTCTATGACATTCCCTGCATACAAAGCAAGCACTTGATGAACTCGATGAATAATGACAGACAACAAGTAAGAGATTGGTGACTTATTTTTTAGTTTCTTTCTTTCTTTTTTTTAGTTGTAGATGGTCACAATATCTTTATTTATTTATTTTAATGTAGTGCTGAGGATCGAACCCAGTAGCTCACCTGTGGAGGCAAGTGCTCTACCACTGAGCTATAGCCCCAGCCCGAGCTTGGGTATAGTCTGTAGCTACAAATACTATACTATACTATACCTCTGCTGAGGTCACAATTATCACAGCCTCAAGAAAACAACACATTCAAATTGCTGACTTACCTGGGCAATCAAAAAGAATGTAGTCGTCCTCTACATGGCCCAGACAGTTCTCTAGCCAGTCAAAATTATTGGCAAAGTACTCCATGCAAAATACCAATCCTCCATTGGGACCAAACCTTAGAGAATCATCCTCCATCACATCATCCACCTCGATCAGTTCCCGGATGTCTAAAAAGGGCAGACAAGCCCTAAATCTAAGCATCCACTCAAAAATGATTGCCCACCACCATAATAATGATTAATTTTCAAAATCATACATATGAAGTTATTTATGTACATGGTTTTGTATTGCAGCAGTGTCCATCAATAGGGAACTGAGCAAATAAATTAAGGTATAGCTAGACATGGCACAGTGAAATATTATGCAGCTCTTTAAGTACTAATATAATCTCTTGGGTATGTTATTAAGTGAAAAATGAAAGGCACAGAACTCTGTGCAAGAATATCATCAATGCTGGGTGCGGTGGCACACGCCTGTAATCCCAGAGACTCGGGAGGCTGCAGTGGTAGGACTGTGACTTTAAAGATAGCCTCAGCAAAAACGAAGTGCTAAGCAACTCAGTGAGATCCTGTCTCTAAATAAATGCAAAATAGGGCTGGGGATGTGGCTCAGTGTTTGAGTGCTACTGAGTTCAATCCCCAGTACCTCACCCCACCCCACCCCACCCCGAACAAAAAAAAAAATATATATCATCAAGCTGGGGATGTGTACCAGTGACTCAGGAGGCTGAGGAAGAAGAATCGCAAGTAAGGGGAGAGCCTTTGCAACTTAGTGAGACCCTGTCTCAAAATAAAAAATAAAAAGGGCTGGGGAATATAGCTATAGTGGTAAAGCGCCCTTTTTTCAATTGCTAATACTGGGGGGGGGGGGAGGAAAAAAATACATACATAGACTATTTATGGAAGGGTACAACTGAAACTGAAAATATTGGTTTTCTCCAGGGAGGGGGTTTTGGTTTCTGGGACAGAGCTGGGAGGGAGATATTTTCTTGTACGCTTATTCTTTTATATCTTTTGTATTTTGAATCATGTAAATATGTTATTACCTACTTCAAAAAAAGTAAAACAAAAAAAAAGCCAACAGTCTCTTAACACGATGACCCTAGGCAAGCTACCCAATCTCCCTGAGCCTCATTTTCCTTTTGCTGAGATGGGAAATAGAGATAGGAATCACACATCCTGGGATAGAAGGATGAGAATTATATGAAATAAATCACCTACAGGAAGGGCTTAAAAATTCTGGTATATGTATGTTATCTTAAGTTTCAGAAATCAATATACATAATTTCCTACCTTAGGTTTTCACTTATTTGTGTGATCAAACCTATAATTTCTGTTCACAGTTCTCTGTGAACAGATATTTCATCCACAAGCACAGTTTTTTTTTTTGTTACTGAGGCTAAACCCAGAGGCACTTGCTTAACCACTAAGCCAGATCCTCAGCCCTTTCATATATTTTACTAGAGACAAAGTCTCAATGAGTTGCTTAGGACCTCGCTAAATTGCTGATACTGGCTTTGAACTTGCAATCCTCCTGCCTCAGTGTCCTGATCTGCTGGGAATATAAGTGTGTGCCACTGAGCCCAGCTCACAAGCACATTTATAGTGATAACACCTTCCTAACCGTTACTTCAGGAATAAACAGCCAACCCAAGACTGGACAATAAAACTGATCTTCTAGGAAGATAAACTAAGGAGACACTAGTCAGTCAGTAAAACACTTGGGCCAGAGAGTGATGTGAACTTGGGGACCTCTTTGGGCAACATTCATCCTGATGCAGAGAAAGCTGGTCCATAAAAGAAGAGAAAATATATCAGAAACAGCCAGAAAGCTGGCCTTGGTTGAGTTTTGGGTTCTAACTTGTCATAAAATCTTATTCTTGGGTTTTGTGAGTGGCCCCCTAAGTCTCCTAACACATCTTTTTACTTAAGCTAGCTTGAGAGCTTAACCAAATGATCCCAAAGTAATGCAATGCCTTTTTCTCAAGGAAGAGGACTATCCCACATCCCTTTTCTCTTCAAACTGCCTTCCCCAACTGTACCTACAGCCACTCTCAAGGATCAAACATGTCATTATGAGAAATAAGAATGAAAAAGAATTTTAATTTCAGCTCCTTTTCACAGCAAAACCTCCTCAATAAGTTGTCTCCTCTCAGAGTCTGCACAGGTCACCTGCATTTCACTTGAGACCAGTCCAGTCTGCTTTCATTCCTGCCACTTCACTGAAATAATTTATCGAAGTCACCAAAATCTGTGTTCCCAAATATAACAGCCATTGCTGTGTCCTCACCTTACACAACTTCTCAGCTGTACCTGACACTACCAACCACCATCTCTTAAAACATTCTCTCCTGGCTGTTATAAAATCATATTTCCCTCCTGCCTTACTGACATCAACTGCCTCTATTGGACCTCTGAAAAGACAATGTCAAGGCTGAGTGTTGGATCCTTGTCTCCCTCCCAACATGAGCTCATCCAGTCCTGGGCTTTATGAATCCAAATGCTGTTTACCTAAATATCTGTACCTCCAGTATAAGTGAGAAGTTTTTATTTAAGGTTGACCTCTTTATTTAAGCTAGCTTGAGTTCCTTTTGTTGGCTACACAACCTAATAAGCTTTACTGTAGATTTACCATAACAGGTCTAGCCAAGCAGGGACAGAAGGGAAGAAGTAAGAGAGAAGTCCACTTACTTTTAAGTCTTAACTAAGGACCAAAAAAGACTACCATCACACACATCACCATGAACACATGTTGCCAAATGACAGCCTCATGTTGTTCACTCGAAAGCAGTTTCTGTGCTAAGCAGCCAGCACCTTTACTGTTCCTGAAGGAAGGGAAGGCTGTGTTAGGACTTACCAGCCATCACAGGGTAGTTGAAGTGTTCTGCTGCTGGATCTAGGTTGACCACCTGGACAGACCGGTTGAGGGCTTCACAGTGTTGGACCATGGTGGCACAGTAGGTGCTCTGCAGTGTCACAGGATACAATGGGTTAGAGCAACAGGCAATGCAGCGATACCCTCCATACCCATAAAAGGTTTCTCCAGACTCTCTGGGGCAAGATCTACTAAGGCCAAATCTATGCTTTCGTCAACCCTGATTATAGCTAGAAACAAAAGAAAAGGCACTGGACTAGGAATCAGGACACCTGTGTGGGCTGCAGATCCAGACTTGGTCTTGATTCTCTGGTAACCCTGGGAAACACTTCACTCTGCCCCTCAATTTTCTCATCTCTTAAGATGTTTTCCATGATCACTAAGACTCCTTACTGATCTAACATGCAACAAGTAGATTTTTTTTTTTTTGGTGGTGGTGGTGCTGGGGATTGAATGCATGGCCCTGTGCATGCAAGGCAAGCATTCTACCAACTGAGCTATATCCCCAGCCCAACAAGTGGAATTTAAGGGAAGATTTCTGATTACATGGTGCAGCACCTAACACATAGTATCTCTTCTAGGACTCGTACAGTCCAAATGAAGCTTTAGGGTAGGATGGTCAAGGATGATGTCTCTGAGTAGGGGATATCTGAGCACAGAGGAATGAGCCTGCCAACCCAAGAGAACATTCCAAGAGGAGGGAACATCAAGATTTCAATGGCTCAGAACATGTTAATTAAAGCCTGAAGCCACCCAACACCTCCAAGATTCTAGTGTTTTTCCCACTTATGTTATTTGATCGATACCATGTCTACTATATTTTAGTGCCCTTAACATTATTGCTTAAATCTGTTTACAAGGAAAAATTGTGCTATTATTATAAATGGAAACCAATTATGATTATATTTATCATAAGGATGAAGGTATAAAATTACATACAACTTTTCTTCTGCCCTCCACAGTACTAGGGATTGACCCCAGAGCCTTGCATATGCTAGGCAAACAACCATTGGGCTACAGCCCCATCCCTTTTTATTTATTGAGACAGATTCTTACTGCTACAGGTTGGCCTGAAACCTGTAATCCTCCTGCCTGTCTCCTCAGTAGCTGAGATTTTCTTGGGCAAAGAACTTAACCTTTCTGTGTCTTCGTTTTCTCTTACCTGTAAAGCGGACGGGGGAGGGGGGTAGGGAGGGTTATAGGATCTATCTACCTGGTTCTTATTTTGACACAAGGAGTCCTCAAATTGCCCTGGCTGGCCTTGAGCTTGCCATCCCCATGTCTCAGCCTCCCAAGTAACTGAGATTACAAGCATGTACCCCCACGGCCCATTTACATACAACTTTTCAATGCTTACAATCTTAGGCAAATACTGTTTCCTAGTAAAAGCTCTGAATCTAAAATCTGCCCTTTCCCCAAGACTGAGGGATTAGGGGTAGGGGCTGTAGATCGCTTGCCTAGCACGTGTAAGGCACTGGATTCAATCCTCAGCACCACATAAAAATATAAATAAATCAATAAAATAAAGGTGTGTGATCTACAACTAAAAAAAAAAAATACTTTAAAAAAAGACTAAGGGATTAAGTGAAGCTACACTAGGGCCAAATACAAACTCACCTCACTACAAAGTGAAGAACTGAAAGAATTGAAAAGGGAACAACTTTCCCAGTATATGACCCGACACCCTAATATGCAGTCCTCACACCACCTGATACCACCTATAATACCAAAAGTCCATGTTCCGACAGTAAAGAACAGTAAAGACCCTGTTTTAACCTCGGTGGCTCTGAGAAAAGGCCAGATTCTGGAGTTTGACAGCACTGGATTTAAATTCTGGCCACAACTTACTAGCTGTGCGACCTTGGGCAAAGAACTTAACCTTTCTGTGTCTTGGTTTTCCCTTACCTGTAAAGTGGGCAGGGGGTAGGGAGGGTTATAGGATCTATCTCACTGGGTTTCCGTGAAAATAAACGAGGTGGCTAGTGCAAAAGTATCCAGTAAAGATTAACAACTACATCTTTTCCCAACCAAACAAAACCAAAAGGGACACCGAAGCAGAGAAGCGGGGCGCCCAGGGTCTCAGGGTCCCTAGGACGCACACCCGCAGACCGCTCCATCGCTTCCCGAATCCCTGGCCACCCACGAACTACGACTTCTTTCTCCTCACCTTCCCGCTGCCTGCGGGGCCCATGACCAGCTGCGCATACCGAGGCATGCCGGCTCTCGGGTTTTCCGGGACCCTCCGCCACGCTCCCTTCAGCCTTCGCGCGACGCCCACTGAGTTCCGGGAACACGAAGCGCCAACCAATAGCAATCAACAGTCCGTTTACGCCTTTTGTTCGGCCACACTTCGGACTACGGAGAGTTCCGCGGACCAAATATCATGAGGAACGCGTCCTGGAGAAACGCGGCGAGGGCCTTGCGCATGCGCAGAAGCAGTGGGCAGAAATCGGCGGTTGGGAAACTTGCCAACCCTGGTTGCCTGGGGGATAACGGATAACGGATATCACTTAGCATCCCTCCGCCTGGTGCCGTGGTCCATGATTTTACTTACATGGTGACACCCAAGATTTGCAAATTTGCTGAGGGTCTGGAACGCTGACGTGGAGGACACCTTTTGTTTTAAGGAGCGCTTATGTTTCCTCCCTGTGACGCGTCCCTTCCATAAAAAGATGCTAACTTGCAGACGCTCGATCAACTAAAGGACTCCCGCCCCTCCCCCAGTTGAACTCCGGGGTTGTGGATCTGCCCTCCTCGCTCTCTCCCGACGCTACTCGGGCCGCGTCCGCACGGCGTCCGAGGGGCTAGAATTCGGCGTGGTCCTCTTTTTCACCCCAGTATCTCCGGGCCTGACGCACGCGTGCCGACGGGAGAGGGGAGAGAGGGAAGCTGCTCCCGCACTTTGCTCTCGGTCGCGGCACCGCGGAGATGCCGGGCCGGGGTCCCGGGTCCGACTGGACCGAGTGCAGCAATTCCGCAAAGCCGCCCGCTGTGCCCGGGACCGGGGGTGGCGGCAGCGGGTGAGGCTGCGGGCCCCGAGGGTTGGGGGTTCGGCTCCGAGCGTCAGCCCCTGCAGGGGACGGGTGGGGGCTGGCAGCTTTGCTCGTGGACTGGTCCTCTGCGCAGTGAAGTGAGGGGAGGGGAGAAGCTTTGTTAAAGTGGCCAGGATGGAAAATAATGGTGGCTGATTCGCTGTTTAGGGGAGGGGCTTGGTGCAGTGACTGAACGCTGATCACTGCGACAGTCGCCTGCGTGCATCTTTCTGCCCCTAGAGGGCGCTGCAAAACCTGCTGGGAAAATTGCGTGGAACTGAGTAGGCAGTAAACGTCCGGAGGGCTTCCAAGTCAATAAGCCAGTTCCTTGACATTAAGCACCATTCTGTTGGATTGGAGCTTGTAATAGCCAATGATGATGAAGATAGTTGAGATACTGAAGTCACTGCTGGAGGCTATCCTTATCCCATTCTTCCTTTGTTCCCTAAAAGCGAGAGTTGCTCGCGGTTTACAGTACAGTTCAGCCCATGGTCCAGGCTCCAGCTGCACCCTTAGCCAAAGGTTGCTCCTCCTCACCCGCGCGGCGCTGGGAATGGAATCCCAGGCCTCGTGCTTCCTGGGTAATCGCTCTGACTCTGAGCTATATCCACAGCTTTTTTATTATTTCGAGACAGAGTCACGCTAATTTGTGCTGGTCTGGAATTTGCAGTCCTACCTCTGTCGCTGGCGTAGCTAGGATTACAGGTGTGCACCACCGTGACTGGCATTATTATTATTATTATTTAAATATCTGGTGCTATTTAAAGACTTCTTAGAGGTGGGATGAGGTCGTGTGCTTTCCTCTTCTTCACAGTGCTTGGCTGAGTGCTGAATCCTAAGTATGTTAGATCAGTAAACTCATGGTCATTGAATAAATTGCAGGAAGTAGGAAGGGAGCAGGTTTTGTCTTAATTTGAGAAAAAGTCAAAAAGAATTCTTACGAAATCGGAAACATTACAGACTAATTTATCAGTTCCAGCACACCTTACTCTTCAAAGGACAGTCTTTTCAGTAACCAAATTACCTTATTAAAGAGCAAGGAAATGGGATGAATAACAGAAAAATCCAAACTACTTAATTGAGCTCACTGTAGGAATTAGATTAAGAAACTATTAGAGACCAAATCTAGCTTAAAACAAGTCCTTTAAAGTACGGTAGACATTTCTGATAATTCACTTTGGAAAAAGCTTGGAGCCATTAGGTTTTAAGCAGACTGGCAAGAGAAAATTTTGCAAGATAGTCTGAGGGAAACATGAAAAGCAAAAAGCATATATGTTAATATCCTTTTCATTTGAAATACATTCTTTAGTGCTTATAAAGCTAATATTCCATATTATTTTTATCCTTTTTTTAACAGATCAGCTGGACTTTATTATCAGAATTACAAAGGTACTGGTGAGTAGTGCATACAGAGCAGATGACACAAATAACAGGGTTCAGAGAAACCAGTTTGCCTGTAACTACTTAGGCAATGGATTTTTTTTAAATAAGACTTAACTAGCATCTTTGGTAAACTGTCTTTAAGATTTTCAAGGCAATCCTTACCTGGGATTCCCTCTTACCCCTTCAAGAGTTCTGTTTCAGTCATCTCACTTGAATAAATCCTACTCCTTTCATTCTTGAAAAAAAAAAAAATTTTTTTTAAAGCTATCTGACATCAAATATTTTAAAAATTAACCATAAACTCTAAAAGGGCTGTGTTCAAAACTGATGGTTGCAGAGCACAGCCTGGGTTTTATACATGGATGGAAAGAAGAAGTTCTAAACTGAACAGCTTCAAAGTCCACAAAATATTTCTTGTCTGGGGATATTTTATTCATTTATTTAAATGTCGTGCTGAGAATTGAACCAGGGCCTCATTATACAAGCTAGGCAAGTGCTCTACTATTGAGCCACAACTCCAGCCCCAATACAATATCTTTTTATTTATTTGTTTTTATGTGGTGCTGAGACTCCAATCCAGTGCCTCACACATGCTAGACAAGCACTCTACTGCTATGCTATAATCCCAGCCCCAGTTTTTAAATTTTTGATTTAAATTCAATGATGCATAAACCTGGATTCTCTTTGCTTTTCCTTGGCATAGTCCCTGTATAATCCTTACAACTACCTAGGGAAAAAATTCACACCCATATATGTATATGTATATACATAATGTAAATATATAACATGGTTATGTATATATTTTACTTTGTGGGTTTCCCTCCACCAATTGGAAATTGAATTCAGGGGCACTCTACCACTGAGCTACATCCTCAGCCCTTTATTTATTTATTTATTTAGTTAGTTAGTTAGTTTTGAGACAAGGTCTAACTAAGTTGTCCAGGCAGGCCTTGAATTTGTGAGCCTCCTACTTCAACCTCCAGAGTAGATGGGATTACAGGTATATGCCACCATGCCTAGCCTTATCAAAATTCTTACTCAATTACAGTAAAATGTAAAAAATAAACAAAAGTAATAAGATTAAAACAACCCAGACGTGGAGGGAAATAATTTTAAAAAATTTAATTATTGGTATATTTGATAGATTGACTATATTTAAAAAGCAGCTGGGTACCCTCTTCAGTAATACACATACTAGAACCAGAATGATACAGAGAAGATTAGCATGACCCCTGTGCAAGAATGACATGCAAATTCACAAAGCATTCCATATTTTTAAAAAATTAAACCATAAAAAATAATTTAAAAGAAATTAAAAGCATCCAGGTACAGTGGCATGTGATGTTATGACTGAGGAGGTTGAGGCAAGAGGATTGCAAGTTTGAGGACAACTGGGAAACTTAGGAAGACCCTGTCTCAATAAAAAAAAAATTAAAATAGGCTGGAGATGTAGCTCAGTAGTTGAGTGTCTCTGGGTTCAATCCCTGGTACAAACCCCCCCCCCCCAAATTTCTAAACAAATATTGCCGCAAACTGCCCGGCCCCGGGCCGGCTGAGTCCCGCTCCTGCTGCCGAGCACTGCCTGCGGCACCCCTGCTGAGCGATTCCCTGCTGAGCTGTCAGTGCACGCGGGCTTGCAATCTTGCAACCCGGTTGGGCACAAAAACACAAGCCAGTCAAACTGAGACAAAGTTTTATTTAGAGAGAGGCCGTGTGCGTCCCCTAACAGGTGGGTCCGCCACGTGTGTGTTCTACCTGAGCCGGGGGGTTTCCCCTTCCCCCGGAACACCCTCCTACCATCCTTTCCCAACCAATGGGAACTCTCCTATTACAAGAGTGACATGAGTAACCTGAGTCCTGAAAATGGGCCCAGCTAGACAGCATGAGTCCAATTACCATATGAATGTGAATTGCTGGCTGGCAGTCATAAAATCCAAAGGTGCCTGTATCAATATTTTTGCTGTGGCTCCTAACATCTGCCCCCTTCTGTTTAAATAAACAACAGGCAAATGTGGCTAGGGACCGTGCCTGTTAGGTATGTCCAATTCACATATGGTTCTTACCCGTCATGGGAAAACTGACCTTATTGCGTCAGTCTCCTGGCTTAGGTTGATACCACTGTAACCGAATCATACCCGTCACTGACTACCGGTCCAGTATATAGCCATACCTGTGTAATAGGCCTATGCACCAGTGGGGGGGTGAGGTTCTTGCCTCACCTCTGTTGGCCCCCAAATTTAACCTTGGTGCCAGTGGGGGGGTGAGGTTCTTGCCTCACCTCTGTTGGCCCCCAAAATCAGACCATCACTAGCAGAAGGGAGAAAGACGCAGAATTGCCACGACACCAAGCCAATTGACGGCTCCTTTGGAAACACTGGTGACACATCGGCTAAGATATAGCATTACCAGTTCGCTGTATCAACAAATAGAGCACAATGCATACAGGTGATACATAGTCCAGGCAAGTTGTGTAAGCAGTTCAAAGTGGAGGAGTCTATCAATATGTCCATTTCCTCCCAAGGTAAATTAAGTCCTTGATTGAGCAGTTCAAATTGGAGGAGTCTATCAATATGTCCATTTCCTCCCAAAGTAAATTAAGTCCTTGATTGAGCAGTCTTATTGAGTTATTTTGATTGATGTATCAATTTATACAGTTTATAGTGATAGCTATCATAAAAGTTGTAGTTTGGTCTTAGTCTTCACCGGCACTGGGATGGAGATGGGAATTATGGCCATGTTGCTAAAGAGACATTATCCTGAACAGAATTATGAAATATAATGAAAAGGAAAGGTGAAAGTAAACAAACATATCTGTTAACCACCTTTAAAAACAAAATTTAATAACAGCTGTTTACCTAAAGTAAATTAAACCATATAAGTCACGTGACTAAATTTTTTTTTTTGAATACTTGTATCTATATATACATGAGCGCTCCTTATAAATGAAATATGGACATACACACATACAGACATACAACACAAAACAGCATACATAACATAGAACATATAAGACAATAGTAAATAAAGGCCTTGTAGCTATAGCTAGGTGAAATCTCCATTGCAATGTTTAAAAACTTTACAGTTAAAAAAAAATAAATAAATAAAACACAGTCAAAAAAATAAAACTGATCAGAAAAACATTAACCTAGGTTTGTATGAGCTTAAAAAATAAGGTAAAATAAAATAAAATAAAATAAAATAGAACTTTATGATGTGGGAAAAATGCAAATAATAAAATAGATATTGAAAAAGGCACCGTGGTAAATCACTGTCGCAGATGCAAGAATAGCCAGGCTGGAACTCTGGATATCAGCTGTTATGGATTTGAGTCAAATCATCTTCTTTTTCTGTAGAAATTGTTTTAGTTAATCTCTCTGGAATCCAAATTGGTTGCTGTTCCTCCTGTGGAAAAACACAGACGGAGCCCCGACTCCAGACTATTACTGGGTCCGGACCTTTCCATTGTCCTGTTAGAATATCTTTCCAAAGTACCTTAGGCTTATGTACATTTTTCGGATACATATGTCTTTCCGCAGCACTAAGTCCTGATGAATCCAAATTTAGAAAGTTTAGAGTAAAAAGGGTTATTTTAAGTTTATCTTTGGGGGATATATACCCCTTACTAATTCCCTCCCTTTGCTTTAATAAGTACATTTTTATAGTTTGATGAGCTCTTTCAACTATGCCTTGTCCCTGTGGGTTGTATGGGATTCCTGTTATATGAGTAATGCCAAATGATGAGCAAAATTGTTTAAAAGACTTGGAGATGTAACCAGGACCGTTATCGGTTTTTAACTGTTTAGGAACACCCACAGTGGCAAAATTTTGTAAGCAATGAGCTATAACATCTTTAGTTTTTTCTCCGGGATGAAGGGAGCCCATCAAAAATCCAGAAGAAGTATCAACTGTAACATGTAAATATTTTAATTTTCCAAATTCTGGCAAGTGTGTGACGTCCATCTGCCAAATATGGTTAGGTATCAGTCCTCTAGGATTGACTCCAAGATTAACTTGTGGCAAAAATGTCACACAATTTTGACATTGTTTTATTATATGTCTGGCTTGTTCTTTAGTTATTTTAAAACGTTTTTGTAAAGTATTAGCATTGACATGGAACCTTTTATGAAAATTTATAGCTTCTTCTATTGTGGAGAAAATATGTATGTCATGTGTAGATTTATCTGCTAGTTCATTACCCAAACTAAGGGCTCCAGGCAATCCTGTATGTGCTCTGATATGTCCTATAAAGAATGGATCCTTTCTATCCCATATAAGACTTTGTATAGCAGAAAACAAAGAGAAAACAGTAGAGGAAGGAGAAATCCTACCAGCATCTTCAAGAGATACGATAGCATTAACTACATACTGACTATCAGAAAATAAATTAAATGTAGAATCTTTGAACATCATAAAAGCTTGCAATACTGCATTGAGCTCTACCTTTTGAGCTGATTGTTTGGGTACTAAAAATGTAAAAGTTTGATCAGGAGTAACTACTGCTGCTGTACCATTGTTTGACCCATCAGTGAATATATTTGGAGCATTTATGATAGGGGTTTTTCTTGTCATTTTTGGAAAAACTATAGGATGCTTAGACCAAAAAGACAACAAAGGATTAGATGGCAAGTGATTATCAAATGCAACACTAGATTTACACATGATTATTGCCCAAGTATTTAACTCATTAGCTAACTCATCAATTTGATCCATAGTATATGGAGTAATAATTTTATTGGGAGAAATCCCAAACACTCCTTTTGCTGCCTTTATTCCTTTGAGTATTAATTGCCCTACAGCCTCAGGATATCTAGTAAGAATAGTATTAGGAGAATAAGATAAATGTATCCATAATAATGGACCTTCTTGCCAAAATACCCCTGTAGGAATATTTTTTGTCGGTAGTACAATAAATAATAAAGGCAAACTTATATCAATTCTATCCAAATGCATATTTTCCATATATGTTTCAATGATTTTTAATGCCTTTCTAGCTTCAGGCGTTAACATGCGGGGTGAATTTGGATCTGATGGACCTTTTAAAATATCAAATAAAGGTCCTAATTCTCCTGTTGGTATGCCTAGATAAGGCCTTATCCAATTTATATCTCCCAATAACTTTTGAAAGTCATTAAGTGATTTGAGTTGATCTACTCGTATTTGAATTTTTGGTGGACGGACCATGGTTGAGGATAATAGAACTCCTAAATAATTAATTGGAAGATTTAATTGTACTTTATCTATTGCTATCTCTAGATTATAATTTTTTAATAAGTTTGTAAGCGTGGCATAACATTCTAGCAATGTGTTTTTATCTTTATGTGCCATTAACACATCATCCATATAGTGAAATATCTGTAGTTCAGGGTTTTGATTTCTAAGTGGCTGGATTGCTTTATCAACATAAATTTGGCACAAAGTTGGGCTGTTAGCCATCCCTTGAGGGAGTACTTTCCATTCATATCTCTGATCAGGACCTTCATGATTCAGTGCAGGGATAGTAAATGCAAAATGTGGACTATCCTCGGGGTGAATTGGAATTGAGAAGAAACAATCTTTAATATCTATAGCTAGAACATGCCACGTTTTTGGTAAAGCAGACAGTTGGGGAATCCCTGATTGAGCAGGTCCCATAATAACCATCTCATTATTAATGGCTCTTAAATCTTGTAATAATCTCCATTTACCAGATTTCTTTTTAATAACAAAAATGGGAGTATTATGGGGAGATACGGAAGGTTGTATATGTCCTTCCGCTAATTGCTGTTTGACCAGATCATGGGCTACTTGTATCTTTTCTTTAGTTAGGGGCCACTGAGGAACCCACACTGGTCTTTCTGATTTCCAAGTAATTTTGATTGTCTCAGTGGCCCTTTTTGAAAACCCAATCCATGTTTATCTATCTCTTGATCTACTTGAATTGGTGCTGTTATATCTTGTTCTTGATCTCTTAATCTCTTTTCTTTTTTAAAGCCTTGTTTTGCCCTAGTAGTGGGCGCGTTAGGATTGACGTTATTTGTTAATGTCAATCCTAATTGATCTAGGACGTCTCGTCCCCATAAATTTATGGGGAGATGGTCCAATACATAGGGCTGTATAGTTCCTTCACATCCTTCAGGATCCCTCCAATCTAATACCATTGCACTTCTATGGGGATTAGTTGCCACTCCTAGGCCTCTAAGCGTTTGGGTCGCTTGCTGTAATGGCCAATGTTTAGGCCATTCCTGGCGAGATATGATGCTGAGGTCAGCGCCTGTGTCCAGCAGTCCATTAAAATCATGCCCTTGAATATTTAATTTTAGCATAGGGCGAGAATCTAAATTTAAAGATAGCATAGCCCAATCTACACCTGTGGAGCCTAATCCCTTGGAACCTCTTTCTACATTACAACTGGAAAATTTATCATGTAGGCTTGGTATTATTAATAACTGTGCTATTCTATCTCCTGATGAAATTACTGATATACCTCTTGGAGAACTAGCTATGATTTTTATTTCACCCTCATAATCGGGATCAATTACCCCAGGACTTATCATAAGTCCTTTAAGTGTAGAAGAACTGCGTCCTAATAATAAGCCTACTGTTCCCTGGGGAAGAGGTCCTTTTACTCCTGTGGGAATGATTTGAACTCCCATCTCTGGAGTTAATACTGCTCTGGCAGAGGCACAGATGTCCAACCCTGCGCTCCCTCTAGTCTGTCTGATGAGGGATCTGATGGATAATGCGTCCTGGGCACCACCTTGATGGTGCTGCTGGGTTCCTCCATTGCCCCGTATATTTGTGGTTTTGGGCCCCGGGGCATTGGGCCCTCCAATTCGTTTTTTGACAACGGGGCCTGATGCCTTTCTCCACGATATCGTGGGTAGACACTTGGTCTTTGTCCATTTTTTGATAACGGAATACCCTCTATGGTGGTTTGAGAATGGCATTCATTAGCCCAATGTCTCCCTCTATGGCATCGTGGGCAAATACCCGGGATTCTACTCTTTTGATACCTAGCTTTGTTAAACCCTCCTCCTATGGGGCAATTTCTTTTAAAATGCCCTTCTTGATTGCAATTATAGCATGTTTTTGGCTTGGTACTTAAAGCCTGTTTTACTTCAGCTGCCATGACTTGTCCTTGTTCATTAATGTCTCTACATAATTTAATATATGTGTTTAAATCTTCCTGTTTCCACGGTCTAATGACCTCTTTGCAGCAACGATTTGCTTGATTGTAAGCCAGCTGTTTTATAAATGGCATTGCCTGTTCTGTATTTTCAAATGTCTCAGAGGCTGCTTCAATAAGTCTAGCTACAAAGTCAGCGTAGGGCTCATTAACTCCTTGTATTATCTTAGATAGTTGACCTTGAAAATCCCCTTGTCCCTTTAAAGTTTTCCATGCCTTAATTGCATTTATAGCGACCTGAGCGTATACGCCAGGATCATATCTGAGCTGTTGCATTTGCTCTTGAAATTCCTCTTTTCCCAGTAACATTTTCAGGTCTCGTTCAGGGTAACCTGCTTCTGCATTTCGCCTAGCTGTCTCCTTGCAAAATTCCTCATTGGCAATTTTCCATAATAAATACTGTCCTCTATTTAGCACAGAATTACACACGTTAGCCCAATCTGCTGGTGTTAAGTTCCAGCCGGTAATAGATTCGACCATACTGACTGTGAAGGGAGCGGCCGGGCCGTAGGCTGCTACAGCTTCCTTTAATTGCTTTATTATTTTGAAATCTAAGGCACGGTAAACTCGTTCTCTTTTTTCTCCCTGCTCAACTACAGGGCATGCTAGTTTTTGGGGTCCCGCCTCAGGATTCCGTTCATCATCTATGGAGGCAGGTAAAGCTGTTGGTTGAATTATGCCCTCTGGTGGTGGAACGGAGTTAGTAGCAGCCTCCCTATCTGATGACCGTTTTTTCCCTGAGCTTGCCTTGTTCAAATTTTCTTCTATCTGACTAGCTTGAGAGACCTTTTGTTTTGCTTGACTTAATATGTTTTCTGCCATGGCCTGGACCTCTAACAATTTACTTAACAGTTTTTCGGTTTGTTTTTTACTAGATTCTAATCTACTATAAAGGTAACGTAACCCAATAAGATAGGATAGAAGAAAGCCAAAACAGAATGAAACAGAAACGGAGAGGAGGAAAATGATTATGTCAATTTTCTCTCTCTCAGGGCCGAATAACTTCAAACCTTGAGTTAACCATTTATCCCAACTCGTCTGAAAAAATTGTAAGGCTAGAGAGCCTGAAATAAGAGCAGAATAAATCAAAACAGAAATACCCATTCTGTCGCCTTTCCTTAGGGGCGAGCGATATTACTCACCTTTAAGTTTTGGGCATTCCCCGTACGGGCCACCAAAATGCCGCAAACTGCCCGGCCCCGGGCCGGCTGAGTCCCGCTCCTGCTGCCGAGCACTGCCTGCGGCACCCCTGCTGAGCGATTCCCTGCTGAGCTGTCAGTGCACGCGGGCTTGCAATCTTGCAACCCGGTTGGGCACAAAAACACAAGCCAGTCAAACTGAGACAAAGTTTTATTTAGAGAGAGGCCGTGTGCGTCCCCTAACAGGTGGGTCCGCCACGTGTGTGTTCTACCTGAGCCGGGGGGTTTCCCCTTCCCCCGGAACACCCTCCTACCATCCTTTCCCAACCAATGGGAACTCTCCTATTACAAGAGTGACATGAGTAACCTGAGTCCTGAAAATGGGCCCAGCTAGACAGCATGAGTCCAATTACCATATGAATGTGAATTGCTGGCTGGCAGTCATAAAATCCAAAGGTGCCTGTATCAATATTTTTGCTGTGGCTCCTAACAAAATATCAAAATAATAATGAAAGGTTTTTATAGTGTAGGATTTTTCTATTCAAATAAACAACAAATATGTCTAGTGAAAACTCTGAAAAGGCAGGTTGTGGTGGCACAAGCCTGTGATCCCAGCAGCTCTAGAGGCTATGGCAGGAGAATTGCAAGTTAGAAGCTAGCCTCTGCAATTTAGCAAGACCCTAAGCAATTTAGTGAGTCTCTGTCTTAAAATAAAAAGGGCTAGAGGGGTTTCTTTATAATTCAGCCACATACCCGGCCATTTTTATTTTGGGACAGGGTCACACTAATTTCCCAAGCTGGCCTCAAATTTGTGATCCTCCTGATTCAGCCTCCCAAGTCACTGGGATTACAGGTGTGTGCCATCATGCCTTGCTACAGATGTTATTGTAATCTGATTTACCACAACTAAAATTTGGTAGTCTTCAAAGCAATGAGTAAAATCCATCTTTCTTTCTCTTTTTATGTTGTAATGCTGAGGATCTCAACCCTGCTTATGCCACTGAGTCACAACCCAGGCCCTAAAGCCCATTTTTTCAACAATTTATTTACTACTAACACTTTACTATTTACCTTAGGAATAAATTACATTTCTGAAATTTTGACTTTGAGACTTACAGAAAATTTGTGAGAATAATACATGAAAGTTTAGGATCTTCATTCAGATTCCCCCAAAGTTAACTCTATCTAGTTTTCGTTTGTTTTTTTTTTTATTTTTAATTGTAGATGGACACAATACCTTTATTTTATTAATTTTTAAAAAATTTTTTTTGTAGTTGTACACAATACTTTTATTTTTATATGATGCTGAGGATCGAACCCAGGCCCTTGCACATGAGAGGCAAGCGCTCTACTGCTGAGCCATAACCCCAGCCCCAATTTTATTAATTTTTTTTTTTTGTAGTGTTGAGGATCAAACCCAGTACCTCACATATGCTAGATAAACACGCTACAACTGAGCCACAACCCCAGGCTTCGATCTTGTTTTTTTTTTTTTTTTTTGGTACCAGGGATTGAACTTAGGGGCACATGAGCACTGAGCCACATCCCCAGCCCCATTTTGTTTTTTATTTAGAGACAGGGTCTCATTGAGTTGTTTAGCACCTCACTTTTGCTGAGGCTGACTTTGAACTCAAAATTGTCCTGCCTGAGCCTGCTGAGCCACTGGGATTACAGGTGTGCATCACCATGCCTAGTATCATATACAAGGTCTTGCTGAGTTACTTATGGCCTCACTAAGTTGCTGAGGTTGGCTTTGAACTCAAGATCTTCCTTCCTCAGCCTCCCAAGCTGCTGGGATTACAGGCATTACTACGCCCAGCCGAGTTGTATTTCTTGACATTCACATTTGTGAAGAACACAGGCCATTTCTTTTGTAGACTATCCCTCAACTTGAGTTTGGTTGATCTTTCCTCCTGAGGAGATTTAGCTTTTCACATTTCTCACAGGAATACAGCAGAATGATGCCGAGTTCACCTTGGTTCATTACATTAGGAGACACTTGCTGTGGGTTAATCTTTTTTTGTTGTTGTTGTTATATAGAACTCAGGGACACTCAACCACTGAGTCATATCACCAGCCCTGTTTTTGTATTATATTTCAAAACAGGGTTGCACTGAGTTGTCCAGCACTTTGCCCTTGCTGAGGCTGGCTTTGAACTCAGATCCTCCTACCGCAGCTTCCTGAGCTACTGGATTACAGGTGTGCGCCATCACACCCAGCACCAAATTCATTATTATTATGATGGCTAGAAACAGATGATGTTTCTAATTCTACTGCTCATTCTACATTTTTTTTGAGAGAGAGAGAGAATTTTTTAATATTTATTTTTCCAGTTATCGGCGGACACAACATCTTTGTTTGTATGTGGTGCTGAGGATCGAACCCGGGCAGCACGCATGCCAGGCGAGCACGCTACCGCCTGAGCCACATCCCCAGCCCCTCATTCTACATTTTTTCAATTGATTTCCTGTTATAAGGAATAGTTTTCCTTTCTCTACCAACTGTTTATGTATTTATTGAATCATTTATTTGTGAATTTATTTATTGGGCTGGGGATGTGGCTCAAGCGGGGGCGCACTCGCCTGGCATGCGTGCTGCCTGGGTTCGATCCTCAGCACCACATACAAACAATGATGTTGTGTCTGCCGAAAACTGGAAAATAAATATTAAACTTCTCTCTCTCTTAAAAAATGAATTTATTTATGTATTTATTTATGAATGTATGGATTCTTATTTTATTCAATAGGTTAAATCCTTCACTGTCATTGTTTTTCTGCTCAGATTATTTGAGATTTAACCAGTGTAAACCCTTTAGAAATGGCTTTTATGCTGTTTTAAATTGTCTCTATTATCCTTTGAGCACTTTGTTATCCCCTTTTCCTCTCTGTGGTGCTGGGATCAAATCCAGGGCTTTGTGCATGCTAGGCAAACACTTCATCACTGAACTAAAATTCCAACCCTCCCATTTTACTTTTTGCTATAAAATAGTGTACTGTTGTGTCAGCCATTTCTCCAAGAAGCCCTTGGGAGCAGAATGGTCCCCAAGTCCCCACCCTAACTTGTTAGAGTTACATGGCACACATATATCTATTTCTGTATTTTTACTTAATAGTTCATTCTGTGCCCTCCTCTTTCCTTATTCATGGGTAACTTTTTCTCCAACAGTATGAAACCTGGCTACCATTAACTACGATATAATTATTCGTTAGTCCTAAAATACATAAGAAGTAGCTTCAGAATTGTTAATCTACACCTCTACAAAAAAAAAGAAGCCTAGTAATTAAAGATTAGTATTTGCTTAGAGTACTTTTAGTTTGAGGGCATACAGTCCAAGCAATGTATTCAGAAACTGTTGGGTTAGGTAACAATTTATTTACTTATTTGCGCAGGAAATAAACTTAACATTTTAATTGTTTTAGGTGTATAGTTCACTGGCATTAAATTGTTGTGCAGCCATCTTCCTAAATTAAAATTTCACATATCAAATTATGGTAAATCCCTATTTCTCCTTTTTTCCAGCCGCTGATACCCATCATTTCTTTTTTTTTTTTTAATAATTTTTAGTTGTAGGTGGACACAATACCCTTATTTTATTTTTATGTGGTGCTGAGGATTGAACCCAGTGCCTCATGCATGCTAGGTGAGTGCTCTTCCACTGAGCCATGACCCCAGCCAGACGCCCATCATTTCTATGAATTTGTCTTTTCTAGGTATCTCATATATGTGAAATCATATAGTATTAATCTTATGATTGGCTTATTTCACTTAATGTTCCGAGGGTACCATACAGTAGCATATGTCAGAATTCCCTTTTTTTTAAAAAAATATTTATTTATTTATGTATTGTTAGTTTTAGGTGGATACATTAGTTTGTTTTGGCTGCCTAATATTTCACTGGATGGATATACTATATTTTGTTTTTCTGTTAATCCATTGATGGACTCAGGTTTCTTCCCTCTCTTGGCTGCTATGAACATGAGTGTGTCCAAATATGTTTATGTCCTTGCTTTCTTTTGGAATTGCTAGATCAAAAGTGGAATTGCTCAATCACGTGGCAATTCAATTTATTTTCCAGTTTCTACACCATTTTACATTCCCACCAATGATGCACAAGGTTATTGATTTCTTCCTATCCTAATCAACACTTGCTGTTTTTCTGTTTTGTATTTGGTTCTTTGTGTGTGTGTGTGTGTGTGTGTGTGTGTGTGTGTGTGCATGCACACCAGGATTGAAACCAGGAGTGCTTAACCACTGAGCTACATCCCCAGCTCATTTTATTTTTTGAGACAGAGTCTCACTAAGTTGCTTAGGGCCTCCATAAATTGCTGAGGCTGGCCTTGAACTTGTGACCCTCCTTTGTCAACCTCCTGAGTCACTGGGATCATAGGTATGTGCCACTGTTCCCTGTGGTTTGTTATGTTTTTTGATGATAATTATCCTAATGGATATGAAATCATATTTCACTGTTTTTGATTTGTGTTTCCCAAATGATTAGGGATAATGAGTATATTTTAATGTGTTTATTGGCTATTAGTGTCTCTTTTTTGGAGACATGTCTATTCAAGATGTTTGTGTTCTAAAACCAAATCGCATATTATAGTATTAAAAATTACCTGATATAAAATACTCACATTACTACTCCATAATAATACATGTAAATAACTAGATATTATTAAATTTTTTGAATTGATTTTTGCTTCTGAAATTCATAATATCCTTGTTTACAGTTAGAATCAAAGATGGACATAGAGTGAACTCTCACATAGCCAAGCTGCAAGAGTTATGGAAAACGCCTCAAATTCAAACAATTCACATCCCTAAATCAATGAAGGATGCATCTTTTTTAAAGGTAAACTTTGAGGGAAATTTATTTATTTATTGTGGTGCTGAGGATCAACTAGAGGGTTTTGCACATGCTAGGCAAACACTCTACCACTGAGCTATACTCAGTCCCAGAAAAATACTATTTGAAGTCAGAGCTGAACTTTTTCTTTCCTCACTACTGGTGATTGAATGCAAGATTTGCTCATACTAGGTAAGCACTTTACCACTAGCTACATGCCTAGCCCCAGAGTTGAACTTTTATCAAAAATACTACTTACCAAGAGGTTAAGGCATTGCACATTACAAAGTTTACCCAGCATATTGTCTGGGAATCAATAAATATCTCTTGGGTAAACTCATGAATGAATGCAAGGATGATAGATTTCCTATCATAAGATCTAATGTGGGTTGGGGTTGTGGCTCAGTGGTACCAGCATGCATGAGGCACTGGGTTTGATCTTTAGCACCATATAAAAATAAAATAAAGATATTGTGTCCACCTAAAAGAAAAAATAAATATTAATAAAAAAATTTATCATGTATAACTAATTAAAACAAAAAATTTTAAAAGATTTAATGCGTCTTTATTAGGAAGCTCAAACACAAAGATACTCAAGGAAAGTTCCATTCTACTGGCTGCATGCCTGTAATCCCAGTGTCTTAGGAGGCTGAGGCTAGAGGATCACAAATTTGAGACCAGCCTCAGCAACTTAGTGAAACCCTGTCTCGAAATTTAAAAAATAAATACAAATGACTGGGGATGTAGCTCAGTGACACAGCACCTCTGGGTTCAATCCCTAGTACTACCCCCTGCCCCCCAAAAAAGTCATTCTAGAGTTAAAAGTTGAAAACCCAACCTTATAAAGATTTAACTCAAGAACTACAAAATTAGAAGCAGCAGGTAAAGGAAATGGCATTAAGGGTTTTACAATTATTTACTTGTACGCTCACTAAAGACCAGTTCTAAAAGCTGGGTGTGGTGGTGCACCTGTATTCCTAGTTACTTGGAAGGCTGATCTTTTGAACTTAGAGGAGTTCAAGGTTAGCCTGGTCTACATAGCTAGACTCCACTAAAAGAGAGATTATAAAGTAAATTCTGTGTGTGTATATATATACATATAGTAGACTCTTGAATCGAGCATGTACTTCAAAATCAGAAGTATACTCGTTCAGAATTACTTAACTGGAGATTTTAACTGTCCCTCAGTATGTCCAATACTGATAGTTATTCTGGTACTGGAAAAAAGACTTTAGTTAAAAATAAGTAGAGTCATTGGGTTAATTTTAGGTACTATGTTATACTTCAAAAATCATATTGAGATGGGCTAGCATTGTGGTTCAGTGGTAGAGTGCTTGCCTGGCATGCACAAGGCACTGAGTTTGATCCTCAGCATCACATAAATGTAAAATAAAGATGTTGTGTCCACCTAAAACTAAAAAATGAATATTTAAAAAATATCGAGAAGGTAAAATGCAGTATATACAAAGTAAAAATTGCTGGCAGAACAGCAGATTCACTCCCTTATTCCTCTAGGGCAGGGGATACTCAAAACTCAAAGGACATCTGGATTACTTGAGTGGAATGTCAAAATTACTTGCATTCTTTATTCATTTGTGTGAGTGTGTGTTGCTGGGGATTGAACCCAGGGCAGCAAGAACTCTACCAACTGAGCTAATCCCCAGGTCACTTGCACTTTTTTAAAAAAAAATTTTTAAAATTGTCAATGGACCTTTATTTTACTTATTTATATGTGGTGCTGAGAATCAAACCCAGCCTCACACACGCCAGGCAAGTACTCTACCCCGGAGATAGGACCCCAGCCCCCACTTGCACTCTTTAAGTGGCCATTTCTTTTTCTTTTGGCCATGTTAACATAGTTTAATTTGTTTAAGTCAAATGTACAAATGGCACAGCTCTCCTAAACATCCACTCTTTCACATAAGGGAGACTGTCAACTTCTGTTCTATAATGCTGATCATAAATTCTTTTATTCTTTTAGCATCCAGACCTCACCATAGGCCAGAAGCGTTATCTGTGCAGCATTGCTAAAATCTATAATGTAAATTACCTGAGGACCTTGATGAAGAGGCAGTACATGTATGTGATTCAACGCAGCTTACAAAAGCCAGGCAGGTACACCTCCAGTTGGTGTCTCACTAGTTCAAGAAGTGAGAGGGCCATCTAACTGTGGTGATTTATATGACAGGTGTCCTCACTCATCATAAGAGCCGCCTCTGCTCTCCTTACTCACAGAAACAGCATTACTCCTGCACTATATGGCGACACCAACTGGAGAGGGAGGAGTCTTCCAACATTGCAGCCATATCTGCACCTGAAATGATCATACATCATTCCCTTTGGCGACCAGTGAGAAACAAAGAAGGGTCTGTTTCTTGAGGTTTAAGTGGGAGAGAATGTGCCCAATTTTATCTGAAGGGTAGCTCACTAGTTTGTGTTCCCTAGTATGTTCACTTTACTAAACTCAGACTAGGTGGACAGAAAGCACAAAAGGATCTTTCTCTTTACTGAGCTGATTGAAATAGCCACTTTTTTAAGAACATGTTTTGTGGAATTGTAAAAAACTTGATCAGACAGATCATTTCAATATATTTCCATTCAAATTTTTAAAAAATGCAAATACTTGCAAAAGGAGAGTTATGGTTGCTTCTGCACTGGAGAGTATTTCAAAACAAAAAACAAAAAAAAAAAAAAAGGAGGAAAAAAGAGATTAGAAAGCCCCAATATTCAAACTGCACTTCTATAATTAACTTTGCATTTCAGGATTAATAAATCACAGGAGTATTTAGGGACTTAAGCGGTCTCTGGTAATTCCAGTAGCTAGAAAAAATAATTTGTGTAGATTTCCATGTGCATTAAGCAGCTGTTCACTTTGTTGGCTCCAATTAAGATACTTCCTTTTATTATAGGTTAAAAACTGGGTATGCATCTAAAATAAGATGTAAGTCACTGAAGATTTTTAGAAGACCTGGCAGACTATTCATGCAACCAGGTAAATTTGGAATTTAAAAAATATGCATTTTTTAAGATCTTAGGTTTAAAAATATTAAACTAAATGTAGTTTCACTTTTATTATGAAGACATTACAAGTTTTGGAATGTGATCTCTGCCTTAATTGTTCCAAATAAAAAACTAAACATGAGGGGGCTGAGACTGTAACTCTGGTAGAGCGTTCACCTAGCATGTGTGAGGCACTAGGTTTGATCCTCAGCACCACATAAAGATAAAGAAAGGTATTGTGTCCATCTTCAACTAAAAAAAATATTTTAAAAAGCCCTAAACATTAAATAGTTTATGCTCTCAATTAAAAGAATACACAGCTCAAGGGAATGAGATTCAAATTATTTCTTTTTCTTCTTTTGGGGATGCTGGGAATCAAACCTAGGGCTCACACATGCTGGGCTACTTCCCCAGCCCACAGTATTTCTAATTCTCAATATATTTACAATATCAAGGTCCAAAACTCAACAGAGAATGAATTTGTCAGAACCCTGATCCACAAATATCTTTTTGAGCCATCACACTTCTTTAATAAGATAGTGCTGTTTTTGTTTTTTAGTTGTAGACTGTCCCAATACCCTCATTTTATCCACTTATTTCCATGTAGTGCCAAGGATCAAACCCAATGCCTCACACGTGCTAGGCAAGTAATCCACCACTGAGTCACAATCCTGGCCCAGATAGTGCCATTTTTACATGGACAGCATATTTTCTATAGCACTTAGTAATTTACAAAGGGCTATATCACTCATACTATCTTGTCTGATATTCAACAAACCAGTGAAAGCATGCCAAGCAGGTGATATTATCAACGTTTTATAGATGCAACTCAGTCAAATCCAGACTTTAAAAGGATCTGCATAAAGGATCCTTCTACCACGAGTATAGAACACTGCAGAATTAAAAAGGAAAAACTGGAAGATAAATTGAGTGATCAGAAATTCTCAGAATTATAATGGAGTTATAAGTGGAAATGAAATAATTCTCTAGTTAGTGCCATACTGCCTAGGAAGTAGGGAAGTAAAGCCTTCTGAATTGATATTCCATTGCTGTACAACAGCATCAACCCAGCTCTGCTGTAAAAACAATACTATACCTACCCAAGAAATTAGAGAAAGGGGGAAAAAGTAAGTCTGGTTCCAAAAAGAACAGTTAGGGAAACCCTGGGGAGGGGAAAAGGCACTGTGGCCCCCCCAGAGAAAGAACCAAAGGAAAATGGAAAGACACTGAAGATATAACTGACCGCTTTTTCTCCCTGACGAAAAGATTCTGAAAACCAATGGGAGAGGGCTTGGATTGTAGCTCCATGGTAGAGTACTTGACTAGCATGTGTGAGGCACTGGATTCAATTATTGACACTGCATATAAAGAGAGGAGAGGAGAGGGAGAGGGAGAGGAGAGGGGAGAGAGAAGAAAGAAAGAAAACCAATGGGAATACTTAGTAACAAAGAATTTGTTATACAGTAACTTGTTTAGAATATAGTACTGTGTATCTTATTTTTAAGAGTAAGAGGACTAAGGTGATTATCTCTGCTAAAAGTTAATTAATGAGCTAGGTCATTTTGAAAATGTTTCAAAGCAGACATTATAAATTCTTATTATTCCTTCAGTTTCTTCAAATGATTCTGAATCATACATGAATGAAGAAAAAAAGGAAGAAGATTTACTAAATAAGTGTATGCAATCAATGTCAATTGAAGAAAGGGGAGAACATCTGATGTTAACTTGACAGTCATGTGTTGTGGACTGAATTCAGACACCACCTAACATCAAGATATTGTATCCCAAAGGGGAAGGCAAGGGACTGTGAATTGTGTCCTTTATGTTTAGGATGGTGTTATTCACCATTAAGTCATGAATTTTAGTTTGTTCAAAAACTTTACAATAATATGATTGGTCTGATATAGTTCTATGTACCATTGATACTAGTGTAATAAAATTTACATGTAATATATGCTTGTATTTCTAGCTAGGTACAATTAAAATTTTTCTTGTCACTTAAAAATGAATTATTTTTCTTTAAACCTGACAAATGCATTATGAATGTAATTCCTTTCTCTACTTATGCTAAATTCTAAAATAATATTCTAATATCCTTCAAGTTTGGAATAAAGAAAACTCCAAAATACTCAGATGTATAATAGCATTTGAAAGACTATCATTAGGGCTGGGGATGTGGCTCAAGTGGTAGTGCGCTTGCCTGGCATGCGTGTGGCCTGGGTTTGATCCTCAGCACCACATACAAATAAAGATGTTGTGTCCGCTGAAAACTAAAAAAAATAAATAAATAAAATAAATATTAAAAAATTCTCTTTAAAAAAAAGAAAAAAGGAAAAAAAAGACTATCATTACTTGCAAAGTAGGTACTCAATAAATAGTTGCTACTTGATACAAGTTAAAAATGTACAGATTTGCCTTATAAAAATTAGGCTCTCAAACTAGATTCAGCTGGGAATAGTTGCACTTTTTTTTTTTTTTTTTTTGAGAGAGAGAGAGAGAGAGAATTTCAGTATTTATTTTTAAATTTTTGGCGGACACAACATCTTTGTTTGTATGTGGTGCTGAGGATTGAACCCGGGCTGCAGGCATGCCAGGCGAGCGCGCTACCGCTTAAGCCACATCCCCAGCCCAATAGTTGCACTATTGACAGGATTCTTTACATTTGCACTTTAATGAGCTTCCCAGAGAAACTTGAGTGGTTCTTACCAAAAAAAAAAAAAAAAAAAAAAAAAAAATTCTGGGGTTGTGGCTCAGTGATAGAGCACTTGCCTAGCACGTGTGAGGCCCTGCATTCAATCCTCAGTACCACACACAAAAAAATAAATCAATAAGGGCTGGGGTTGTGGCTCAATGGTAGAGTGCTTGCCTAGCATGCATGAGGCACTAGGGTCGGATCCAGCACCACATAAACAAATTAAATAAACAAAATAAGGTATTGTGTCCATCTACAACTAAAAATCATATTTAAAAGAAAACTGTGAAAAAAGAAAAATTTCAAAAATTACACCTTAAAAAAATCAATCAATAAAATAAGGGTACTGTGTCCAAATACAATTAAAAAAATATACTTTAAAAATGTTGTTAAATCTTGAAAAATGGGAGTAGCAACAGTTAAAGAATCACTGCTGATTTAATCAATCAATATGAGACATTATGTAGAAAATAAAATGTGAGGCCAACTTTATGACAGAATGTTGTAAGAGAAGAGTGCTCTGAGAGGTCATCTCAACTACCCCTTTAATACTTAAATTTTGCGGTTTCATTTGGTCTTTCATTTTTTTGTTTTTTAAAAAATTAAACACAGATTATCAAAAAAGTATAAATGAAAGGTAAACATTTATTACTAGAGAAGAGAAAAATGTATACAGAAAGTCTAAATTCTTTCTCTTCATGCACTACCTTTGCAATAAAGTCCAAATACTAACTTTGAAGATATTGTCAAGGATAAATTTTTCTAAACACATGACTATCTACTGTGTCGTGGACTCTTTTTTTTCATAGAAACTATATACTGCAAATATATTCTTATAGTTTACAAGAAGCTCAGAGCACTTACGTATAAACAAAGAAGACATTTCTTACTGCAAAATATTACAGAAGTTAATACAACTGTGTGGCTCTTAAGCATTTAATTACTTAAACAAAGGAATGAAAAAAAAAACAACCCACAAAATCATGAACAGGCATGGCTTTAAGATTTTTTGTATTCAATTCGTTCTACTTTCACATCATCTCCAATTAGCTGATAGACGTAAGTGACCACTGTAGATGCCTGGATATCCATCAACACAAATGAAGGAATAATATTTCTGAAAGAAAAAAAAAAGTTAGTATTCTGTACTAAAGAGAAACAGCACTATAAATCTCAATTTAAGATAACAATTTGAGGAGCTGGGGGTGGTGGCTCAGTGGTAGAGCACTTGCCTAGCAAGTGTGAAACACTGGGTTCAATTCTCAGCACCACATATAAACAAAAATAGAAGTTCTATCAATAACTAAAAAAATAAAATTAAAAAAGAAAAGATAACAATTTGAACTCAAAAATCTGATTATTACTTACATACTCAAAAGAATAATTACCAAAAGAAGACTGCTAAAAAGTACACAGTTATTTAAAAGATTACATGTCTTTTATGAAATGTCAAACACACAATCATTAACTTTACTAAAGCCCCCAAATTTCTAAATTGTATACTACTTACGTTTCTAAGGCATTATAAGCGCCAGTGGCAGAACCTGGGTTAATGTAGAATTTATTTTCATGCTCAAATGCTTCAAATTTGTGTGTGTGCCCTGAGATAAGAATGTCCACATCAAACTGTCTCTGCAACAGGGCTAAGCTGGCCATATCTCCCCACGGAATAACTTGATGTCCATGGATCAGACCAATTTTGAACTGTCCCACAGTCACAACTTTCTGTTCTGGATAATTCAGATTCTAATATAGGAAAGAGATAAAGAAAACATGAATTTTATTTTCTGGTACTGGGGATAGAATCCAGGGGTATTCTATCACTGAGCTACATCCCCAGTCTTTTTATATATTTATTTTTTGCTACTGGGGATTGAACTCAGGGGCACTCGACCACTAAGCCACAGCCCTAGTTTGTATTTTATTTAGAGACAAGGTCTCTCTGAGTTGATTAGCACCTCACAGTTGCTAAGGCTGGCTCTGAACTTGATATCCTTCTGGCTCAGTCTCCCGAGCTGCTGGGATTCAGGCATGCGCCACCATGCCCTTCCTCCCTTCCTTCCTTCCTTCCTTCATTCATTTATTTTTTGAGGCAGGGTCTTGCTAAGTTACTGAGGCTGGCCTTGAACTTGTGATCTTCCTACTTCAGCCTCCTGAGTCACTGGGATTACAGGTGTATGCCTGGCAAAAACATGTATTTTAGAAATGTTTTCTAAAAAATCACTGTATAAATATTCAACCTTTTAAGGATGAGGAAACTGAGGCACAAATAGGTTAAAATAATTTGCCCAAGGTTACATGCCAGTAAGTGACTAAGATCCAAATTCTAGTAGCACGGCTCCAGGGTTTGTGGATCTAGCAAATTAGAGGAAAAAAAAAAAAGATTGAATTCTTGCTAATTAGACTTCTTTAAAATAACAGATGGAAACCCTGTATTTAATTAACCAGATCTATATTCTAATTATGAATAAGAAGTTTGCCCCTGTCCTTGTTATTACTCTGGTCTTTGACTTTTATACCACCTATAGTTTATCCAAACTAAAACCACTAAAAAAAAAAAAAAAAAAAAAAAAAGTTAAAAAAAAAATAGACCATACTATGTCCATTTGGTTTGGTATAAAAGAACCTTGTTAGAGAGTACCAACCAAGTTAGATAATTTATGAAAAAGCTTACATTCCCAGAAGTGCAAAATAAAATTTTTATCCCAGAATCAGGTTTGTCTTTAAGTTTCATTGGTAAGGGCCTAAAAATTATCTATTCTAATCATATTTACTAAAAGTCAAAAAGGAGAAGTAATTTGTGAAAAATCTCATTAATTATTGGGCAAAATTGAAACTCTAGAACATTAGAGTTAGATTTATTAAGGTATAATTTACATACAGTAAAATAATCCTCTTTGGTGTATAATTTAATTTTTTTCAACTTAATGGGTTTTGATAAATGCATACAGCTGTGTAAGTACTGCCACATTCAAAATATAGAATATTTCTCTCATTCCATTTTAATTCTCTTATGCTTTATAGCCAATCCCTGTCAAAAGAGTAGTGATGGGGTCTTATTTTACTTAAAAAGGATCACTCTGGGTGCTTCTTAGAGAATAAACAGGAGGAAAGAAGGGTAGAGTGAAGAAAGTGGAACACAGGAAAGTGATGTGTTAGCTTGATAGGTCAGTAAAGGTGGTGATGGTGGTGGGGAGAAGTTCATAGCAACAACAAAAAAGAAACCAAATGATGGCACTACAAAAATAGTAACAAGGCCTCTTTACTCAGCATCAATTTATTTAGTAGGAATAATTATTTAATGTGTTTGTGGGGTAGTTTACATCTGTGTAATATGGGTTGAGCATCCCTAATCTGAAAATCCAAAATCTGAAATGCTCCAAAATCTGAATCTTTTTGAGTGACCCACACAATGACACAGATGGAAAATTAAACACCTCATGCCACATGTTAGGCTTTCCTGAAAATGCAGGCACACTGAAAACATTGTATAAATTACCTTCAGGCTATGTGTTTAAAGTGTGTATGAATGAAACATAGTGAATTTCATTTCTAGACTTGGTTCATATCCCCAAAGCAAGTGTATAGAAATATTCCAAAATTCAAAACAAATCTGAAATCCAAAATAATTCTGGTCCTAAGAATCTCAGATAAATGATAATTGTAATTTTATAGTTGGAAATTTTTAAAAAGAGAGGTAAGAGAAAAAGACCTTAGCAATATAGATACCCTAGTCTAAAGGAAAAAGCTTATGTAAGTAAAAATTAAGAAGGGGAAATATCTGAGAAGGAAAGGCAAATACATCACCTCATCAAAGTCTCCTCTCACAATGTGAACATCACCAGCCAGAGTCTTGAGATAGTCATAACTCTCCTTGGTGCAAAGGTTTCCAGTGCAGAGAATGTGCTGAATCTTTCCTGGTACCAGGAGTTTTTTGAATTTAGCAGGTAAACTGTTGCACCGATGTGGGATGTGCAGATCTCCTAATACCAACACCAACTTTAAAAGTGTCAAGATGAGATAAAGCATATTAAACATGATGTCAAAAAATGACATTCTTGGGCTGGGGCCAGTGGCAGAGCACTTGCTAGCACATGAGAGTCACTGGGTTTGATCCTTAGCACCACAAAAAAAAAAAAATAAATAAACAAAAATAAAGGCATGCTGTCCACGTACAACTACAAAAAAAATTTAAAAAAATTTCTCCATAACTCCCCTTTCAAATTAAATTTATCAGAAATTCCAGAACCTGATAGAAGTTGTTCATATAGTTCCTATCATGACTATTCAAATCAAAACACATAATAATACACTCTTTTCTAAATCAATCTTTTTTTGTGTGTGTGTGTGTGTGGTGCTAGGGATTGAACCCAGGTCCTTATGCATTCGAGGCAAGCACTCTACCAACTGAGCTATATTCCCAGCCCCTAAATCAATCATTTTATTTTGGTCATAAACAATTAAGTATACACAATACAGATAATCACTCTACCTATCAAGAATAAAATCAAGCATTCCAAAGTGACTTATTTAGAGATCTATAAATTATTCTGAATTAAACAAAACCACAAAATGAAACGTATAATACTGAACCCTATAGAACTGGGCATTTTGAAGGCTTATAGGGCAATTCATATTTCTGTAGTTGTAACGTAAAATTTATATCTTAATTCCAGAAGCATTATTAAAGGGGATTATTAAAAATTTAATGAGAGAGAAGTTAATTCTGTAATTGATGCATATACTAGGTTGTCAGTTTGGAGAATAGAAGCCAAAATTTACCATTTTTGTTACTTCCAACTATTAGCTATGCATTACAGAGGTACAAAAACAGCCTATGATTCAGAGTTACAATAAAGATGTGCTTATGAATTATAACCTTTTTTGATATTTTCACTTTCCTTCATTAGAAACTCTGTCATGTTTTTATTTCCTAGATTAAATTACCTATGTACTGTCAGTATAATTCCCAAACTTAAAAAAAAATTCACAATCTTTATTGTGCATTAGAGGATTAAAACAAAAAAGAAAAGTCAGTTAAATAAGTGATGAATTTAGCAGGAGGTAGTTTAGAGTTGCAACATAGTCTCAGAGGACAAAATCATATTTTGTTCTGAAATATAAAAGAATAAAAACCCCCACTTCTGTAAAATTTCAAGATTTGACAAATAACATTATATAATTTAGTCATTTAACAGAATATTGTTAAAAAAGATAATTTAAAAATAATTTCTGTCCTCAGCCAGGAATGTTGGCACATGTCTGTAATCTAGCTATTTGAGAGGTTGAGAGTTGAGGCAAGAGGAATCCAAGTTCGAGGCCAGTTTTGGCAATTTAGTGAGACCCTGTCTCAAAATAAAATTTTAAAAAAGGCTGGGGATGTAGCTCAGTGTAGAGTGCCCCTCAGAGAAACCCCCAGTTAAAAAAAAAAGTAATAATAATAATATAATTTTAAAACTCTGCCCTCAAAAAGACAACATAATCAATTTTTTAATGTTTTTAGTTTAAGCACCTTCATTTCATACAGGATGTTTTCCCTTATAGACATCCTATCCATAAAGGTACATGCTTTTTCTCTGCCTTTTTTCTCCATATATTTTTTTTAATTTTTGTAGTTGTAGATGGACAGACTGCCTTTATTTTTTATTTGTATGTGGTGCTAAGGATCGAACCCAGTGCCTTGCACATACTAGGCAAGTGCTCCGACACTGAGCTACAACCTCAGCCCCCTTTCCCCATATTTTTAAATTGGTGCATTATAATTATATGCAATAGTGGGATTCTTTGTTACATATGTGTTTGCACATGATATAACAATTTGGTCAACATCCTTAACTAAGGCATGACTATTCCTCAATATTATCAAAGAAAATTTAAATACCTAATGTGATAAAACAAAATAATTTTGCTCCCACAGACTATAAACTGAAATTAATCAAAAAACAAAATGTGTAAATTAAAATGATTTCTAAAGCAAGTTTGATTCATTTAGCAACAAAAATAAAAATGACTGCAAAGGAAAGGAACTGTTATCAGGACACAAGGTAACTGAAGTAACATGAGGTTACAAAATTAGCACATTTTAAGAGAAACTGTTAAATAAGTTTCTTCTTTATAGCTTATATCATTTTATAGTTTATAAATATAGTTTCAGTAGATATTTGTGCAATGACCTGTTTCAATGGAGTGCTTGGTGGACATAAACTCTGTAGAACTAAAAAACTCTACAAAGTAGTTTCCACCCTCATTGGTAATCAATATAAAAACACCTTGATACAGACCAATCTTCATTCTGTTTTTTAATATTTATTTTTTAGTTATAGGTGGACACAATATCTTTTATTTTTATGTAGTGCTGAGGAGCGAACCTAGTATCTCACACATGGTAGGCAAGTGCTCTACCTCTGAGCCACAAACCCCAGCCCCTAGAACAATCTTCATTCTAAAGTGGAATCCTTTCAGATATGGATTGAAGTACATAGTTAATGTGGAAGCTGGCATATGAGAAAAAGATAAAAAATAGATTTTTATATTTAAAAAAGAACAAATTCATAACAGTGTATATGTCTATTAGAGGTTGAACATGTTTGGGACTAATAATGAATGAACCATTCAATCAGAATGCACTAGAAAGAAAATTAGTCATGATACTTTATGACCGATGACCTAAATTCTTCAAAGCACTCTGCATTATCCTCACATATATCCAAGACTATTAATAGTCTAAAGCTACAACTGTATGAAGACCACACTGAAATTATTTCAAATTAATTAAGGATTCTTATTAGGGCAGAATCCTCTGGTTTCCTGCTGGTGACAAAGTTATAAGGGAAAGAATGTCATATAGTATATGTTCAGGAGTGTCTTTGCCAATATTCCACACTTTGACAAATTAGGTTAGATACAGATTATAGAGTCTTTTAAGACAGCAAAAGATCCTGGATAGGGCTGGAGATGTGGCTCAGCGGTAGCGCGCTCGCCTGGCATGCGTGCGGCCCGGGTTCGATCCTCAGCACCACATACCAACAGAGATGTTGTGTCCGCCGAGAACTAAAAAATAAATATTAAAAAAAAAAAAAAAAGAACTTATTAAAAAAAAAAAAAAGATCCTGGATATGGCAGTCTTGTTAAATTCATATAAAGAAACAACCCAAACAAAGCATGGGAATTTGGTTAGTTCCTATTTGACAGATCTTAAAAGGGTGAGAAACTCAGTCAGTAACAGCCACCCAACCACCATTGTTAGTAGGAGCTAAGAGAAGAAACTTACTCTGTGCCCAGCCTTAGTGGAATGAAGAAGTTGATTGCAGACAGGGGGATTGGGGGGGGGGAAAAAGGATGAAACATGACTAATGTTAAAAGAAAGCAACAAAAGGAAACAAATCAAAACAACAACAACAAAAAAAAATCCCACACCAAATGAATATGCAAAACATTGTTAATGATTTCTAATTGTTAAGAAAGAAAATGTTAAAAATCAGCTGTGCTCAAAATAATAACCAAAGAACCATTTGCTGTACTTTAAAACATGACATAAATGCTCACTTTTTAATAAAATTGCCTTATCAGTTTTTTTTACTTTTCTACTTGATCTTGTTCTCCACGTTGACTCCCATCTCTTTTGTTTCTCTTCTGTTTAAAATTTTAGAATAAAGTTTTTAATTTTTAGAAAACAATTTGGAAATTCATTGGCAATAGCCTAAAGGTTAATCTCTTCTGGATTCTTGGGCTCTAATTATCCTTCAGGTATATTGGCTTTAATTGTCTTATGTTCAAAGTTCTAATAGTGAAAAACTATGCTGCAGCTGTTTTTTTCATAGAGGATGTATACAAATACCATAAATATGTATCAAGTGACAAAAATGTCAACAAATAAAGACAGACACATTAATCCAGTTAAAATTGGACCTTCCTGGTATCTAAATTTGCTGCCCACAGACTCTGGGCACTGTACAGTGTTAAATGTCTCTAAAATTCTTTGCCAAATAAAATGTTTTTACTCATAAAAGAATTAGCTGATGATAAATTTTGTTCAGTTCTTTTTCATATGAAAAGTCCATCTACCCCCAAAAGTGTTCACCTTTCTAAACAACTTCTGAAACATGAATTTGGAATCATGGCTGGAAAGTATTTCTTCTCCCTTGGATAAATGTCTCAACAGTACTGTAAATTGGAGTCTGTTTAGAAGCAAAAAGTCAAAAGTGGGATTAAAGCCTTTGTTAATAACAATAATAATAATAATAATATTACATATTTTTGGTACTGGAGGTTGAACCCAGAGCTCCCTACGAGTGAGCTACACCTCCAGCCCTTTTTATTTTTTTATATTGAGACAGGGTCTATCTAAATTGCCAAGGCTGCCTCAAATCTGCCATCAAACCCCTGGGATTACAGGCATGCACCACCACACCAGGCCAGGATTAAAGCCTTTAAAGAAACAATTATACAATTCAAATTTTAGACTGTCACCTTATAAACCACCTTTTGAAAGGTACTATTTGTTATAGAATAGTAACAGTATTAAAAATGTAATGATCAGAGAGAAGTTCCTCCAGTTAAACTCCACCAACACAAACATCAAGAATATCAGAGTTCCTCTGCCGACAGTTGACATTTTAGAGGGCCAAAGACACCTTAGAAAATCTGATTACAATTATGAACCCTCTACAGCAGCAGCTCCCCAGTTTTTATGTAGTTTGGTGTTTTGTTTGTTTTTTCGTTGTAGATGGACATGATATCTTTTTATAATGTGGTTCTGAGGATCGAACCCAGTGCCTCACACGTGCTAGCAAAGTGGAATTAAAGTGGGATTAAAGTGGGAAAGTGCCCTACCAATGAGCCACAGCCGAGCCACAGCCCAGCCCCTGTAGTTGGGTTTTAAGGTTAGCAACCTATGGGGGTGATGGGGGACAGCCTGAAGCTGGCTGGGGAATCATGGGGAAATACGATGCAGGAATGCGGTAAAGCTCCCTAAAACACCCCTTGGCGCCAACTCTGGCTCTCTCCCCCACCCCAAAAGCACCTGTCCACAAAATTTTCCAAATAATTTCATGGAATTCACACACCCATCAAGGAATCCTGCTCTAGAGAGTCGCGCCAGGCGCTGCCTTCGGAGAGCAAGGGCAGCTGCGTGTCATTCCAGGGGCGGAGAGATGGGCTCTCGCTCCCTTTGCCTAGATGGCAAACTTGAACGGCCAGTGAGTTCTGCGGAGACTTCCCGTTAGGCACTGAGAGGCCAGCTTTCGCCACACAGGGTGGCGGCCAGAACACCCCAACCAGCTGGAAAGGAGCAGGGCACGCCTGGGAGCGCAGGGGGCCGCTGGAGGAGCAGGCCCCAAGGCCCTCCCCACTCCAGCGTGCCGAACTCGTGACAGGGCAGGCAGCTGAGGCCCTGTCCACCCGCGGACATCCTCTGGCCCCTGGGGCCCAGGGGCGAGGCCAGCACCGCCCGCACCCAGAGGTGGCCGCTCCCTTCCTTTCCTAGCCTTCCTCCTGGGCCTTCCCCAGGCCGGCGCCTCGGCCGCGCTCGCCAACGCCTCCGGGATGGCCCAAGCCCTCGCCCTGAAATCCCCCACGGCTCCCAACGATGCAGTAACCCCGCCGATAGCCAGGCCCCGGTCGCCAGCGGCCGTCCTCACCATCCTGTCACCGGGCTCCGCTCAGTCACCAGAACAGCAGTCGCCCTCTTCCTCAGGTTCCTCGGTGACCCGCCCACTTTCCCCTCAACCAATGAAAAACGAGGTCGACTGGAGACGGCCCTACGGGGACCCGCACAGTCCTTTTACCGCCGGAAAGCGAACCTGTGTTTTGAGAATTAGTGGAGGCGGAGTGAGAGTGGGAGGAATTGAGGCTGCGTAGCTTCGAAAAACGCGGGCAACATCCGGGCATTTGGGGCCAGCAAGCTAACGTGCGCCTTCCAACCCTGCCTTTCAGCAACCGCAGCCATGCTGAAGTGCGGGATGAATGGCAGTCAGGTGAAAGGTGGAGCAGCCTTTTTTGCCTCCCTATGTAGAAGAGGAAAAGTCTAAAAAGCCAATGACGTGTCTTCAACTGTCGCCTCATTCTTTCCCTTTGCCTTTGTGCGCCAGCGCTGAAGTCGCGTCCTGACCACTGCCTGTCCCCACGAGGGCCCTGGGGGCTTCTGACGGCAGGATGAAGGCCCCTCTCCGTTGAGGCGTAGTGTTCAGTACTGCGCAGCGTGTGGGGAGGAGTGGGGAGAAAAATAATGTGTGGACAAAGTATTTTAGTGCCCAGAAAAAAAATGAGCCTAATTTTTTGCACAGATTCAATCTTTTTTGGTACTGGGGATTTTTTTTTTAAGAGAGAGAGAGAATTTTTCTTAATATTTATTTATTTATTAGTTTTCGGGGGACGCAACATCTTTGTTTGTATGTGGTGCTGAGGATCCAACCCAGGCTGCACACATGCCAGGCGAGCGCTCTACCGCTTGAGCCACATCCCCAGCCCCTGGTACTGGGGATTGAACCCAGCACTCCACCATGGAGCCACATCCCCATCCCTTTTATTTTTTTATTAGAGACAGGATCTCACTGAGTTGCTTAGCACCTCGCTGTTGCTAAGGCTGGTTTTGAACTTGTGCTCCTCCTGCCTCAGCCTTCCAAATCACTGGGATTACCACGCCCAGCAGATTGTACGATTTTAAAACCACTAAATCACCTTGGGTCTCAGTTTCCTCATCTGTAAAATGGGAACCTTAGCAGCACTTTAGAAAAGCACTTTCATGAATAGGGTTTGTTGTAGGCATGAAATGGAAATTAATATAAACAAAAGGGAATGTATGGAACTGCTCTTCATTGTATATGGCCCTTTAAAAATGGAAGTTAATACAGAAAGCATTTAGAAAAGCAGTGGCTTTCTATAAATTGTAGCCTGAAAACTATCTTGTATTGTGCCTGGCTTCATTTGTGTTGAAGACAAAAATAGGAAAATAATAATGAGCAGGAAAGGAAGTACAAGTTCCCCCATTGTTACTTGTTCCCAGAGTACTAGGAAATTGTCTTTAGCAGTGTGCACCTTCTTTTTCAATAGGCAATTTTTAAAAATATTTTTTAGTTGTCAGGAATCTTTATTTATTTATATGTGGTGCTGAGAATCTAACTCAGTGCCTAACACATGCTAGGCAAGTGCTCTGCCACTGAGCTACAACCCCAGCCCCATCAATAGCCAATTTTCTGTGATTATTTAATTTTGCTTTCCTTCCTAGACTGTAAATGTGATGAGGGCAGGAACTATACTTGTCTTGTTCATTACTGTACCCCAGGGCTGTATTTGGAGTCTAGTAGGTGATCAATACATATTCATTGGGTGAATGAAAGGTCTGCATCAGGCAATCCAGGAAGCAAATGTGAAGAGACACATGTCTCTTTTAAAATTATTTATTTATTTAGGTCATCCCATCTTTCCTAGTTTGCACACTTGTGATTCTTTAGCATTGCAATCTGAATTCTGGGATTGTTATTTCTTTTTTTATGTTCTTCATTAGATTGATAGGTCCATTCATTTATATTGCAGCATAGTTTCCTCTATCTATTTGCATGGTTTTTACTTATTCATAATTTATAAGAACATTAATGGTATTAACCCAAGCCAGATCAATATTTCATCCAGCCCTAGCCTCTCTAACAGGACATGTAAGTGTGTTTGATGGGAAAGTCTGACATCTTCTATGGTAAAATCTGGTATTTCCCCATGCTAACCTCAAGCAGAGATGAATGCTCTTAATTTATCTCTCGTAATGCATTTAAAAAAAATTAGTTGTAGTTAGACACAATACCTTTATTTTATTTATTCATTCATTTTTTATGTGGTGCTGAGTATCAAACCCAGCACCTCGAGTATACTAGGTGAGCACTCTACTGCTGAGCCACAGCCCCAGCCCCTCTCGTGATGCTTTTTGACATGACCAGCTGTGGAGTTATTAAAACATTTAAAATCATCCTCTCCATGCCCTTTTTCCATATATTTTTTGCAAATAGATTTATTTAAACTAAGTTGAAAAAATGCAATAGTATGGAAATTTCCTTGCCACAACAGCTCCACACAATACTGCAGACATATAGAAGAAAGAATGTCATTGAATTTTATACACTCATTCTGCAAATTTATTGAGCTCCTACTATGTGATGGCATTTTGCCAAAGGCATTATACTGTATTTCTTAAAGCAATGTGTCATTAGTCTAGAAAATGTTATATGGATCAGTTGAACAATTTGTCTATCAGATATATTTAATTAAATAATTTGTCCCTAGATATTTGTATAAAACATGCAAAAACATCCTATTTTGATTAAGGAAATTGTTCCAATATATGCAGGAGAAGGAATTCAAAAGCATTATTTCCAGGTCAATCATACCACAAAAATTCAGCCAAAGATGAATCCAACATATTGCAATAAACCCCTTTTGAGATCTTGCACTTTGATTTTCATTTGTTCTGATAGGACTTGACATGAAACAGAAGTTGAGATCATTATGGCTAACTTGAGTTTATTAGAAACCAAGGAAAAGCTGAATGTTATTACTGTCTATACAGTCCATGAATTAGAATGAATGGTAGAACCAGGCTGAACTATGTGTCGCAAAATAGGCAACAAAGTGTGGGTAGAATCGTTGCCATCTATTTCCATATTACCAATAGTTGATTGATGCGTATTATCTACAAAACCAAAAGCCTCTATTTCTCTCTCTAGGAATTAGACCCACAGGGCAGGGAAGAATTGTTCAACTGAAGAATCTGTTAAAGAATTTGACCTGCAGGAACAAATTGTTCAGTAGATTCCACTGATCTTTATGAATTTATCTTGAGTCCTCTGCTTGATGAAGTACCCCTGTGGTTTGTTTTTGTTATTAGAAAAAGAAGGAATGTAAACAGTGCTTTTCTTTTTCTCCATAGTGTTTGGGAAAGCAATCCAGGCTTTATCCCGAGTGAGTGATGAGCTGTGGCTAGACCCCTCTGAAAAAGGTGTAAGTGTTACCAAAGTAAAGCTCATCCCACAAACAAACCAATGTCCCAGAAACGAGTTGGGGAGAAAGAAAGGCTTTATTTAATGTCCAAGAACAGGGCAAGAGGGCGCTCTGTTGGCACATCAACTTCTCAACTCCAGGGGCTTCAGAGGTTTTGGATATAGGACAGGAATAATGAGGGAGAGAGATAGGCTAATAAAAGGAAGAAAATTCATATCTTTTCTGGGAACAGGTAGAAATCTTCCAGGAACTTGGGGTGCCACCTCTTTTTACTTCAGTTATGTCTGGTGTTTCTGGTGATGGTTTCTTTAGCCTGGAAGTGGGAGAAAAGAGGCTAAACAAGTCTAGTTAACCCTGCGTCACAGTTTTGGGCAAAACATTTCTCAAGTGAACAACATGTCTACATGCAGAGCTGAGTGAAAACCTGATCCAAGGTTAAGGCAGCAAAGGAGAAAGACACAATTTGGAGGCAGAGAGGCCAGAGTCTTTTCATCCTATTCCTGTCACCCATTGGACATAAGCACACCCAAGTGAAGAGTCAATGTTTTCAGCAAAAGTGGCCTTCAAGTCCCCGAAAAGTATCCTATACAACCTATCATCATAACTCACATGTCAGAGATGATATCTACCCCAAAGCTAATGGAGGCTAATTATTTATTAGCTTTGGGGAGGCTAATAATTTATTTCCATCTCTGTGATCTCCAAAATCAGTGATTTTTTTAAAAGTCAACTAAGAGCAAGAGAATCTGGAGGGTTTATTTAGGTTTTTCTCTGGTAAAATAAATAAGAATGTGAAGTAATAGATCATGCAGTAAGACAGAAATGTTTAAAGATCCTAGTCCAGATTGAATGGAACCAGGAAATTCAGAAATTACAGTTATCCCTTTCATTGTTCACCTTTATTTTATATATCTTAGTATACTTAGAGCACAGGAAACTTGAAATCATGCAGAAAAACATAATTTATTCAAGTCAGGAGTGATACACTGGTGATCAAGAGACTAGATGTGGCCTGTAGAAATATTCTGTGAGACCTACACTGTTGTTTGTTTTTTCATGGAGGGGCTGGAGATGTAGTTCAGTGGTAGAATGTATGTTTTTCATGCACAAGGCACTGGGTTCAATTCCAGCATACTCCCTCAAAAATTGAAATAATTTCTAACATTTAAAAATTGTGAGAGTCCACATAAAAATCTGAATTTCCTGCTTCTCTTAAAAATGTAAAAGACCCAGGACTGGGATTGTAATGCAAACAGATAAATAAAATTAAAAGACCTGACAATTTTGGGCTTACAGTCACAAATGAAATTAGTTAACCAGAACCAAGTAATGGTTTTTCTCCCTTAGATGAGGTATGAGACCACCAATTTACTATAACTCCTTTTTATATCACCTTATGCCACTTCATCCATTAAAGTTAAAGCCCCTGTGGGCATTTTCAATTCCCCGTGGGCATTTTCATTTTCAATTTAATATAGGTACATACACATATGTATGTATATATGCAAATTCAATATACACTCAATGGTGTAGTCCATAGTTAACATTTCATGGTGTTATAATTGAACTTATTTAATTAGGATATTAAACATAGTTGAATTTAAGTATTCAACTATCACTTAAAGAAAGTTGGTTTTCTCCTAAATAGCTCTCTTATTTTTCCCAGCTTGCTCTAAGATCAATGAATTCTTCTCGATCGGCATATGGATGTGTCCTATTTTCTCCTGTATTTTTTCAACATTATCAATGGTCAACCTCAATGAAAATGAATGATAATGACAGAGCATTGAATTTAAATTGCAAATTGGGAATGAAGGTAAATATAAGTAGTCCTGGGTTTCTCTTGCATTGGAAAAATATTTATTATATAGGATATAACATATATTCTATACTTGGTAATTGGCATGCAGGACAATTCTGCTTATTTATGAATATTACATACATCCTTGTTAGTTTTAAAGAAACAGATAAAACAACCATATTAGGTATGTTCTTAATATGTATAATATGTTTGTGTTACAGTCAATTCTACCCATCTTTAGATGTCTGACTTCTCTCGAAAGAAATGTAGAAAAGTGCAAAATATTCACCAGCTCTGATGAATGCAAAATAGTTATTCAGTTCTTCTGCAGGCATGGTAGGTGTTCAAAGTGGTTTAAATTTTTGTGTTTTCTTCTTTTTTTTGTGTGTGTGTGTGTGTGGTGCTGGGGATTGAATCCACAGCTTTGTGCATGTGAGGCAAGCACTCTACCAACTGAGCTATATCCCCAACCCATGTTTGCTTCTTAATATGATTCTTGTTTAGAGTATTCAGACTCTCGAGATGTCACATAAACATTGTTGCTTAGGATTTGTGTAGTTATGTGGTAGGGCAGTTGTACTATCTTACCTGTCTCTGTAGGAGTATTGTAAGATGATTGGTATTAATTATTTCCTTCTTATGACTTGTGAATGGCACAAGCTTTACCTACATACAAACTGCTATTTTAAAATGCTTATTTGAATTTAAATTGGTTACTCTAAAATTGACTGATTACTCTATGGTATTAGTCACAAATGCTCCTAGGTAAGAACAGGAAAAAAAATGTCTGCTGATATTGAAAGTGTCTAGGAGTAGAATATTATCATAGCTGGGGCTGAGGGAGGCCCAAAGTCACAGAACTAATAAGTCACAGAGCCTGGATTTGAATCCTGCCCACTTTGGGAGCCAAAGCTCACATTTATTCTCTCTGTTACACCAAGCTTTCACATTTCCTGACCTCAGGCTTATAAGCAAGATATTAAAATGTTGTACTGACAGGACTTTTGCATTCTTTTTAAATTTTTTTTTAGTTGTTGATAGACCTTTATTTTATTTGTTTATATGTGGTACTGAGGATAGAACCCTGTGCCTCACACATGCCAGGCAAGTGTGCTATCACTGAACCCAGCCCCAGCCAAGGACTTTTGCATTCTTAACATGTATGGCATACTGATTCAGAATATGGACTCTGAATGCCATGAAGCCTAGGGTGAAATCTGGTTCTGTCCCCTCTGTGGTAAGACCTACAGCAAATTATTTTATATTTTGAGCCACTTTTTCTCAGTATGTAAAATGGGGCCATAATATATGTTAATATCATCCTTCTATGATTTTTATAAGGATTCAAAGCTTAGTAAAGCATTCTTTTATTTATAAGAAAGCCTTTATATTCTGTAAGGGATAGCGTTGGTTATATTTATTAGGATCACTGCTATTTTCTTTTAAGTTAACAGGAAGAATTTTATGTTTTAAAAACATATCTGATGGTGCACACATGTAATCCCAGGTACTTAGTAAATGCAGAAAGCTAACAAGTTCAAGGCCAACCTGGGTAATTTAATGAAACCCTGCCTCAAATTTTAAAAACTTTAAAATATTTATATTTTTAGTTATAGATGGACACAATAACTTTATTTTTTTTTAATTTATTTATTTATTTTACTCAGTTTTCCTTTTTTTTTTTTTTAAAGAGAGAGTGAGAGAGAGAATTTTTAATATTTATTTTTTAGTTCTCGGCGGACACAACATCTTTGTTGGTATGTGGTGCTGAGGATCGAACCCGGGCTGCACGCATGCCAGGCGAGCGCGCTACCGCTTGAGCCACATCCCCAGCCCCTTATTTATTTATTTTTATGTGGTGCTGAGACTCAAACCCAGTGCCTCATGGGTGCGAGGCAAGCATTCCATCGCTGAACTACAACCCCAGCCCCCAACACCCCACAAGAAATTTTTTTTTTAAAAAAGGGGATGGGGATGTAGCTCAGAGACAAAACACACAGGTTCAATCCCCAGTACTGCACACACACACATCTCAACTTGTGATATTAGTCCAAATCTTTTTTTGTAATAGAACGACCTTAAGGAAGGTATCTTACTGTTACATTTTTCTTTTTTTTAACATTTATTTTTTAATTGTAGTTGGACACAATACCTTTATTTTATTTATTTATATTTATGTGGTGCTGAGGATGCCAGGGCCTTAAACGTGCTAAGTGACTGCTGAGCCATAACCCCAGCCCCTTTACTGTTACATTTTTCTTAAGTTTATCTTACGCTTATCATAACATATTTAAATTTCATTGTACATTTATAATCCTTATTTTTTCCTTAGAAATACCAATGGTTTGATATTATTTTCCCTTCTCTGAACTTTAGTTCACCTGATAGCAGAATCATGCAAAGAGTATGATTACAACACAGAGCATGTCTTAACATCCCAAATATGTGGGTATGAATTCATTCCACTTCATCTTAGCTTCTTGCAGCACATGAACTCTCCAAACTTTTGTTTTCTTCTCTGGAGAATGGCGATCATCTTGCCTACCCTCACATTACAGGTTGCACTGAGGCTGAGGTGAACTTGCTTATGTGAAGCACAGAGCTGGATTAAGTAGTTGTACTCTCCAGAATTGTATTGCTCAGCAAATTATGCTTGCAGCTTTACATCAATAACCTGCAGCTTTACATCAATATCCTGGTGAATCTAACCATAAACAACATTCAGAACAGTGATTTTCTACATTGTTTAGCATCTGCTAATAAATCAAAGGATGACTTCTATCACCAGTCCTTCATATTTCCTTTTGCCCTGACCCCAGAGTTGCTAAGAAAAAGTCAGTAGGTTGTCCCTAAAGAACATGCTGTATACAAACACCCTGCTGGTAATTCTGTCCTGGCTCTAGGAGCTAGATCTCCAGTAGAGAGGGGCTTCCAAAAGAGAGTGTACTTTTTTTTTTTTTTTTTTTTAGGGAAAATAAAATCTGATTCATGCATGTATATTACTGAAGTGAAGTACAAAGGGCTGGACTCAAAGTCTTAAGCTTTCCTCAAAGAGTATTCTCCAAGTGTACTAATGACTCAAAATGATTTTAAAGAAAAAAAAATTTGAATAACTTACTAGATTTGAAGGTCTACCAGATTGCCTCTGAAATTCCAAACTCCACAAATATAACATCTCTATCATAACGGTTGGTCCTTAGCTGTACTGCTTCAGGTTCAGAGAGTTCTCTGGATCCATTGAGAGAAGTTCTAAGTTGAGCTTATGGAGTAGCAAGAACTCCAGCATAGGATCAAGTACCCATGGACAGGAGCACTGGTCTTTAGAGTGGTCCAAATTATCTGTAACTTGTCTGAGTTCATGGCCTAATAATGAGCTTATGTCAGAATTTAAGACAAATACATTACTAAATCTTCTCTTTAGTTTAGCTGTTGTTTGTTTGATTGTTGTTTTTAAAGAGATGGGGACTTACAATGTTGCTCAAACTCCTGTTCTTAAGCAATCCTCCTGCCTTAGTCTTCCAAGTAGACAGAGACAGGTGCATGCCACAGTGCCTGGCTTTTTTTTAAATAGTAAGATGGTGTGTGTGTGTGTGTGTGTGTGTGTGTGTGTGTGAGAGAGAGAGAGAGAGAGAGAGAGAGAGAGAGAGAGAGAGAGAGAGAGAGAGGGGGACATATTGGGGATTGAATCAATACCACACATGCTAGGTAAGTACTCTACCATTAAGCTATGTTCCCATCCCTTTTGTTTTTTATTTTGAGACAGGGTCACACCAAATTCAGAGGCTGACTTGAACTGAGATCCTCCTGCCACAACCTCCACTAGCCCCTGCCAGTAGCTGGCATTGCCTGGCTTAATAGTTAAGACTTTCTTCTTCTTCTTTTTTTTTTTTTTTTTTTTTTTGATTGAACTCAGGGGCACTTAACCACTAAGCCCCATCTCCAGCCCTTTTTCTTTAATGTGGTGCTGAGGATTGAACCCAGTGCCTCACATGTGCCAGGCAGGTGCTCCATCACTAAGCCACAACCTTAGCCCCTAATAGTAAGACTTTCTTGATGAAGGAAGTAAATTCTGGTGAAAACTCCTCACCTTATTATAGTACAGTACTTTGTGGTGTACTAAAGTTAATAAGTGACCCAGAGAGAAAACAAATTTTAAAATTTTTATCTCATTTGCATTCTATGAAAGAGAATTAGTATTAGACTAAAAGAACTAGTGCAGTGAAGCCAAATTGTTTCTAAAAGGACATAGTGGAATATTCTTTGGGTGAGAGGCAAGGGGGAAAGATTTTCTGGCTAATGATGTCCCATTGGCAAGTTTCCAGCAGGTGGCAGTGGAAGGTCATTCTGAAGGAGGAAGCAGTGTGAGCCAAGGGGTAGGTTGAGAGCATTCGGGGCCTTTCATAAGGAAAAGGGAAAGGAAGGAAGTAGAGGAAAAGGGAGCCTCAGGGATAGCGGAAAAAGACACTCCTCAGCCTGAGCCCTCCGAAACACCAGTGTTCACTTGATCCAAATGCTATGTGGGTAAGAAGGTGCTTTGATATGCATGGGCTATTTCTCAAGACTACCTAAGACACGGTGATGGAAGTGGCTTCTGTGGGGGCTAAGGCAGGAACCAGGGGAGGGCGACTTCCTTTTCACTTGCTGTTCTTTGTTATCTTTGACTTTGATTCTACATGTACCTATTATCATCTCGCCATAAGTGACAAGAAAATATTTTAAAAAACAGGTAAGAGATGTCAGTTTTTGAGCTTTGTGCCTTCCTAAAAAAGCCACCCTTTAATATAGGTCAGATTATATCATTCAAACTCAAAATTCTCAAGTAGCTCCCGATTTTGCTCAGGGCAAAAGCAAAGATCTTAGGATTGACTCATAAGTTTGTCCAGGATTCAAAAGCCGTGGTGTACTTCTTTCTGGGGGTGCATGTTCTCCTCCATAGCCTATCATTTTACACATTTATGTTCTTATTGTCAGTCTCCCTTACTAGAATGTAAATTGTGAGGACAAAGACTTTTGTCTGATTTGTTCTCTGATATTTCCAGCTTCTAAAAATCATCCCTATGTGGTATATTACAAAAAAAAAAATCCCAAATTATATGTAGTCTCTTCTTCAAAAGCTGGGGCATGTTTCCCCACTTTGAATCTTGACTGACTGGAAACTTGCTTTGATACTAGAAGAACTCATTAGAAGTGATTTTGTTTGAGTTCCAAGCCAGGACTTCAAGAGGCCTGTCAGCTTCCACCACTGAGAACCTTTCCATCAGCATGAGAACAAGTGTGGTGTGGCCTCCTGGAGCACTCCTGGCTAGGTGGGGAGAGGCCTCAGCTGTCCCAACTCTCCCACTTGTTCCTGCTGAGGCCCAGATAGGGAACAAGGGCATCCTACATGATCCAACCACAGCTAAGCCCAGCCTAGGCCAGAAAAGCCCTCAGCTAAATTGTGGGAAGTAACAAGTGCTGGTTATTTTAAGCTACTAAATTTTGGAGTGATTTCTTCTCATGTGGTCTGAGCTGGTTAATACAGCCAGATACACACTCAGTAATATTAAGTTAATAAATATTATTTTGTTATTAATTCAGCAAAATAAAACAAAGAACAATAAAACACCAAACATGTAAGTTGAGAAATGTTTCTAGTGAGCCCTTTGATTCTCACTGCAACATTATTTTATTATTATTTGGTACTGAGGTGCTCCACCACTGAGCTACATACTTGTCCTTTTTATTTTTTATTATGAGACAGGGTCTCCCTAAGTTGCTGAGGCCTCAGCTTACTAAGTCACTAGTATTACAGGCATGTGCCACTATACCCAGCTTCAGTGTAACATAATTATGCTAGAAAATCATAGCCCCCCTGGATTTTATTGCATGGGTTCTGTATGCAAATAGATTCATAGTTTTAATTGTAATTGTTAAAATTGTATCACCTTGAAAAGTCATGTAACCTCACTGAGATGCAGTTTCCTCTTCTGAGATTAAACCTCTACACTACAGGGATATTTCGAGGATCACAGAGGATGTACGTGAAATGTGTACTTCCTAGCATATTCATTTGAGGGTCAGACTCATTCTGGAGGAGCATCCCTAACCCAAAAAATCTGAAATCTGAAGGGTGCTGAGGTCTGAAATCCAGTTTTCAGATTAGGGTTGTTCCACCTGTAAAGTCTATGCAAATATTTCAAAATCCCCAAAACTCCCAAATCTGAAACACTTTGGGTCTCAGCATTTGGAATACGGGATACTCAATTTATGTTGCTACCTCTCTTTTTCCTCAAAAGGGAAAATAATTCACAGACCAGATGTGGAGGTCTAACTGCCAAAAGTCCTGTCTGAAAAATCAATCTGGATAAGAGAAGCTGAAAGAGATATGGTCTATAGTGGCTGGTGACTGTTTTACAAATTAAGGAACTGTCTTTCAGAGGATTTGGGGTTCTTCACTGCCTCCCTGGTCCTGGGTGTCATGTTGCCTGGAGTCCACTAGGGAGCGGTAACAGATCTCATTGAGGAACAGTGCTGCTCCGAACTTCGAGCACCTGCCATATAGCAAATGTTACTTTATTTTATTTGTGCTGTCAAAATTAAAGATTCAAAAAAATCTGTTTTTCTTGTGCTTAAAATGATTAAGAGTTTGCTTTGTTATTTTTAAGGTATTAAAAGAACTCATAATGTGTATTTTCAAGAAAGCCAGCCTTTGCAAGTTATTTTTGAGAAGAATATGTGTACTAATACACTGATGATTCAGCCAAGGTAATGAGTTTTATGTTGTTTACTTTTCTTTTTCTGAATATAGTATGGCCACAGGATGAAAAAATAATGCCCTACTTACAGGTTTTTTTTTAAAGCTAAAACTTGACTTAGAAAAATCACTTTACAGGGTCAAAAGGAAATTTGATATAGTAGATGATAACTGCCTAATGATAGCAGCAATAATTTAGTGGCCAAGAAAGTTCTAAAAATATCCTATCATGATTTTTTACATCAAGTTCTATCAAAGGAGAAGAATATATTATCTCATAATACTTACATTTATATGGTACCTATCTAAATCTTAGAACATACAGCAGCAGGAAACTTTTTAAACATTTTAAATGCAGACTGATTTTATCCCTAAATGCTTTTTTTCTCTAGATAATGAGTGAAGTATTTTGTCAGTGAAATTACACCCAGTTTTTGCTGTGAGCCAAAGTTTATTTCATCCTTATTCGTGTGTGTGTGTGTGTGTGTGTGTGTGTGTGTGTGTGTGTTCGCGCATGCACTCACGTGTGTATGTGTTACTAAGGATTAAATTCAGGGGTGCTCTACAACTGAGTTATATCCCCATCCCTTTTATTTTTTTAAGATAGGGTCTCATTAAGTTGCTGAGTCTGGCCTCAAACCTGTGATTCTCCTGCCTTAGCCTCCCAAATTGCTGGGATTGCAGGCGTCCACTACTAAGCCTGACTTCTTATTGTTTGGGGTTTTTTAAAATTTTTTTTCTGATTAGTTATACATTACAGTAGAATGCATTTTGACACATCATAAATAAATAAATAGAGTGTAACTTCTCATTTGTCTGATTGTACATGATGTAGAGTTACACAGGTTCTTTATTTTTTAAATTACAAAAGTTACACCTATTCCTTTTAATACATCCAAATATATAGAAATGTGCAAAGGTAAATAATGAAAGTATTCTCTGCCACCTCCTGTCCCACTTGGCAGTCAGGTCCCCTTTATTAACAATTTTGTATTTCTCCCTATTGTTATAAATCTCTATTTCCTTAATATCACCTACTACACATATATAGTTGTTTGTTTGTTTGTTTAAGAAAATGTTCTACTCTCTATATTGTTTGGCCACTTGTTCCCCTACCCACAGTGGTAGAGATGGAACCTGTGGCCTTGTGCATGCTAGGCAAGCATTCCACCATTCAGCCACATCCCCCGTCCATGACTTGCTTTTTTTTTCTTTTTCTTCCACAACTTACTTTTTAAATCTTAGTATATAATTGTGAGCATATTTCTATATCAGTTCACTTAAATCAATCTTATTCTTTTGAATGATTACATAATTTTTCATTATATATCTGAGTCATGATTTGCTTACTCTAACCTCTTGATGAAAATTTAGGTTGTTCGGGGCTGGGGATGTGGCTCAAGTGGTAGCGTGCTTGCCTGGCATTCGTGTGGCCCAGTTCGATCCTCAGCACCACATACCAACAAAGATGTTGTGTCCGCCGAGAACTAAAAAATAAATATTAAAAAAAAAAACCTCTCTCTCTCTCTCCTCTCTCACTCTCTCTTTAAAAAAAAAAAAAAAAGAAAATTTAGGTTGTTCCAACTTTCTGCTGTCATAAATAATTCTGCTAGCAGGACACAAGATAGTGTATTCATCATTTCCCCAAAACTTAGTGCCTTCAAAGTCAGACATTTTTTATTCTATAGTAACAAGTGTGGCTTAGCAGGGTGTTACAGGCTCAAGGTCTCTCATGAGGCTGAAGTCAAGACATTGCAAGGGCTACAGTCTCATCTAAAGGCTCAGTTTGGGGAATTCACTTCCAAGCTCATTGCCAGGGCTGTTGGGAAGACATGTGGTTATTGGTAGGCCTGGGATCCTTGCCATATGTGCCTGTCTATAGCTGCCTAAGTATCTTCACAAATGATAACTGCTCTGAGCAAGTGAGAACACAGACAGTACTGGCAAGACAGAGGCCAAGGTCTTTTGATCCTGTAATTTCACAATTGCCATCTCATCACTTCTTCCATTTTCTCTGTGTTAGAAATGAACGTAGGTGCTGGGGTTGTGACTCAGCGGTAGAGCGCTCATCTAGCACATGTGAGGCTCTGGGTTCGATCCTAAGCACCACATAAAAATAAATAAAATAAAGTTATGTGTCCAACTACAACTAAAAAATAATTAAAAAAAAAAAGAAATCTACCCCATGTTATTTAAGGGAAAGAGGTTAAGGGCGTGAACATCAGGAGCTGGCGATCACTGGGGCCATGTTATAGGCTACCTAACCCAGAGTCCTAGAAATGGAATTACTGGGTCAAAGGCTTATACAAATTTTAAATTTGCATAGATACTATTAAATTGCCATGTGAAGTTTGGGTCAGTCTTCATTCCTACCAAAATATAGGAGAATTTTTCTAAGTAGAGGATATAATAAATCTTTAAAATGTCTGCAAATCTAATAGGTAAAAAAAATGGTATTATTAGATATTCTTTATTGTTGTGTATTCCTTATTAGTAGTGAGCTTGGGCATTTAAAAATGTATTTATTAGCATTTGGTTCTTGTATGGAAGATAGTTGGCTTCTTAGCGGCTAGGGGTGTAGCTCAGTAGTAGAGCACTTTGCTTAGCACTTGCACAAGGCCCTTGGTTCATTCCCAGAACTGGTGGGGGGAAGGAGAGGAGAAAGAGAAGGAGTTGTATAACACCCCTCACTACCTCTCCCTCAACAATGAAAAAGTTCTCAAATGAACTTGGTTGGTGTTCCTGACATTTAGACATCAGTAAACACTGCTAAGCTAATGTCTAACATCAGGTTGACACCAAGATTGCATAAATTCTAAGAATTTCACTTTTATCTAACAACACTTCAATTTCAAAAGGAGAGAAGAACTTGTAATGCAATCTTTGAAAAAACAACCCAACTAAAAAATGGGCAAAGGATTTTAATAGACATTTCCCCAAAGAGGACATTCAAATGGCCAATACACAGGTAAAACAGATAAAAAGTCATTAGGAAAATGCAAATCAGACTTTAAATCTGTGTGTTGTGTTATCTGTGAGTTATAGCTCAGGAAAGCTGTATTGAGCACTTGGGATATCCAGAGAGCCTTGTAACAGACAATAGGTTGTCCAGGAAAATAACAAAGCAAAAGAAAATACAGGCAGCAGGCTGCTTATCAAACTCCACCCCCTTAACTGGGCCTCCAGCATAGTTCACCCCAGCTGTATTTAAACAGCTTCATTTTCGACTGTCTCCCTTTTCAGTCTGATCTCAGATCAACTAAACGAATGGACTTCTATATGTATATATACACACACACATAATATATGTAATGTGGTGTTTTTGTTCATGCTGCAGCTGTCAGATGTATTTTGCTATTCTCTTGGACTTCAAGTGAAATTCTAATTTAAAAATATACTAGACATACGACAGTTGACATATAAGAAAGAAAACAGGCCTTTTGGGTACATTTTCTTAAGCGCAGGCCAATTATTAATTTCCAGATTAAAGATTCAAGTCCCAATTAACAAGGATGTCTTTTTGTTTGTTTTCCAAGTGATGTTAAGACATTTCATTACATTTTATAGACTGCTTGCTGAGGCGATTGTTCTTTTTACATCAAGTCAAGAGGAGGTCACCCTTGCTGTTACTCCACTGAATTTTTGCCTCAAGAGTTCTAGTGAGGATTCCATGGGTAAGGATAATATCTGTTGCCTTGCTTTGATGGATTCTCCTTCCTGGCTATCTTCATTGCTAGCCTTGCAGGGCATATTAATAGCATAATATATGTATCTAAAAAGCAGTAAGATGTAGAAAGATCATAATTTTTTTAAGAGATCCAGGACATTTAACACAATACTGATTAAAATATTTGGTTTTGAAATTCAGGTTATTTTAAAATGAAGAGAATGGTTACTGAGGGAAATATATTTTCAGTTAAGATTTTAAGGTCTATTTCTTATCTTCTATCACCCTGTGTGTTTAACATAAAGAAAAGCAAAGAGATGATTTGTTGTTGTTGTTACTGGGGATTGAATTCGGGCGCACTCGACCACTAAGCTACATTCCTAAACCTATTTTGTATTTTTTAAATTTAGAGATAGGGTCTCACTGAGTTGTTTAGCGCCTCGCTTTTGCTGGAGCTGGCTTTGAACTCGCGATCCTCTTGCCTCAGCCTCCCAAGCCGCGGGGATTACAGGAATGTACCATCGCGCCCAGGCTCTTGGAGATGATCCTGACTAAGCAAGAAGAGACAGTAACTTTTAATTAGAAATGTTAATTACTCCATTTAGCAAATACACGGGGCAAAAATGTGTGACCACTCCTCAATTCAGCTGTTCCTAGCGTTTCCTGGCGGCGTGGGGCGCCTTGCCTGGAGATGGTGCAGCGCTCCGGCCTCGGGTCTTCAACGCTGGGGCGCCCGCCTGCGGTGGGGTTTTGACCGTGAGTGAAAACCCGCGGGGTCTTGGGAACTTTTTGACCCTAGATCTTTTGTTTTCGGTGATGTGAAGGGAGGAACGGTATCATTTTAAGGGGAAAAGCCTGCAGAACCAGGCTTCCATGGGGTCGGTGTGTGCCAGGGTGGGTCCTAGAGCTGCCGCTGCGAATTCATTTGATCTTCCCAACAACTCTGATGTGGAGCCGTGGCCGATCAGCCCACCTGGAAATGGAAATCACCAAGAGGCACCCGGCACCAGGTGAGCGAGGCTTTGGAGCCCCAGCGCCGGGGAGACGTGCGCTAGTCGGGTGCGCGGCGGCGTTTGGGGGAGACATCGGCGATTTCCGCGCCCCACGGCGCGGCCCAGGGTTCAGGGTTTGTGCCCACTTCTCTGGGCTTTGCCCTCGGCGCCGGGTCTGCGGTTCGACCTGGCTACTTGCTCACGTGTGCCAGGACTGTTTGCAGAGACGGTGAAGGGCTCAAAACTGCCACCCCAGGAAGGCCAAAACTGTCAGAGCCGGGCATTCTGCGCAGGTGGCAGTCAGGGAGGGGCCCCTGGAAGCTTTAAAGAAAGCAGGTGGCATAACTGGGGCAAACCAGCTTATTGTTAAAGGTGAAAAACATGATCGGCAACTCAGGCCTTTCTTGTTCTATCTCAGTACTCTTATTGAAGTTGAAGCCCAGAGGAACTGTGGGACCGGCCTGGTGCTGCATGCCGTGGTAGTGGCCTGTGGTCCACAAACAGGCTTCAGAGAGCAGGCTCTCCCCCACTGTCTCAAACGCCTCCCTCAGGTCCCCCAGATTCTGATTTTAGCAGTTGGGAGTACATGAGGTGGAAAACCCGTGCTGGGCTAGTACCATCTCTGAATAGATGGCCATTTAGTAACCAGTGAGCGCTGTCTCTCATAAGCAGCTTTCTAATGAGTAGTTATGGTACATATCATTGTGTAATCTTATGGAACCTCCTCTATTCTGAAACACTGGGTGTGTGGGAGCCTTCTTTGATTGAGATGAATGCATATTTAAGAGACCCTTTTAAAAATACATATGATTAACCTTTGTTCTTACTATGTATATAATTCATGTTCATTGAAGAAGAAAAAAAAAAAGCACAAATAAAACAAGTCACCTGAAGTCCTGCTATCCAGAGATAGTTTGGTGTATCTTCTGTATTTCAGTTAGAACAGCAGAAGATTGAATGAAGGTACTGATATACTAAGAAACTATTAAAGTCATGTTATGTGTGTGTGAATTTTATTCATCTCAGATCACTTTAGGTAAGAACTCTGGTATTTTTACATAAGCAGTTTATGTGAAATGTTCTTGTAATAGTCTCTAAATTGTGGAAGTCAGGAATGCAAGAGGAATATAAAAATATACTGAATTTCTCTTTTGAACAAAGGTACTTATAAACAGTACACAGATATTGTCAGGAGTGGGAGGGTGGGGGAGGAAATGGGATGGGATTTGAGAAACAAACAAACAAATCCCTTTTCCCTCCAAATTCATTCTTCTTCCTCTTCCTTCTCCTCCTTCCCCTCCTCCTCCTCCTTTTTTTCCTTCAGTACTAGGGATTGAGCCCAGATGTGCTCTACCACTGACCTACATTCTCAGCCCTTTTTTACTTTTATTTTTTGGTACTGGGGATTTAACCCAGGGGCGTTTAATCACATCCAGCCCTTTTATTTTATTTTATTTTTTTAAATTTAGAAACAGGTCTCACTAAGTTACTTATGACCTTGCTGGCTTGCTGAGGCTGGCTTTGAATGCATCCTCCTGCTGCTCCCAAGCTGCTGGGATTGCAGGCATGTGCCAACACACTTGGCTCAGTCCTTTTTATTTTTTATTTTATTTTGAGATGGGGTCCTGCTAAGTTGTTAGGCTTTCCTTGAACTTCTGATCCTTGATCCTCCTGTCTCAGACTGTCAAGTTGCTAAGATTACAGGTAGTTCCCCCAAATTCATCATGAATAGTTTTTAAAAAGATAATATTATTGAGATATAACTTATATACCATATGAGTGATTCATTTAAAGAATAAATTCATTTTTTATTCTATGTGGATTTGTTCTCATTTCCTCCCAGCCCCAGCCCTAAGTGACAACTAATCTACTTTCTGTATCTATGGATTGCCTATCCTGGGACATTTTGTATGAAATATGGAATCATACAACATGTGGCCTTTTGAGTCTGCCTTCTTTTATTTAGCACAATGTTTTCAAGGATGTTCCATGTTATAGTGTTTATCAGTACTTCGTTTTAAATTGCTGAATAATATTCTTTTCTATGGTTATGCCACATTTGATTTATTCATTCACCATTTGGTGGGCATTGTTTTAGTCAGCTTATTCTTTGCTGACAAGAAAAGACCTGACAAGAATGTAGAGGAGGAAATGTTTATTTGGCACATGGTTTCAGAGGTCTCAGTCCATAGATCACCTACCCCAGAGCTCTGGGCCCAAGATGAGGCAAAACATCATGGCATAGAGGAGGAAAACAGCTCAGAACATGGCCACAAGGAAGCAGAGGGAGAGCTCCACTCACTAAGGGAAAATAAAAACCCCAAAGATGCACCCCCAGTGACCTGCTTATTTCAGCCACACCCTACCTGCCTATGGTTACCGCCCAGTTAATCCATATCAGTGGACGATGCCCTGATTAGGTCAAGACTCTCATAACTTAATCATCTCACCTATGAACTTTCTTGTATTATCTCACACATGAGCTTTTGGGAGACGCCTCATAGCTAAACCATGACAGACATTTTGATTGTTTCATATGAATAAGGCTCTTAGGAATAGAGCTAACATGAACATTAATCTACAAGATTTTTTGTGATTATGTGTTTTCATTTATCTGGGTATATAGTTAGGAGTTAAATTGCTGAGTCTTACAGTAATATCATATTTAATATTTTGAAAACCTGCCATATTGTTTTTCAATGACGAGTGTCCCATTGAACATCCCCCCAGCCACATGTGGGGTCTGATTTCTCATATCCTTGACAATACTTGTTATTGTCTGTCTTTTGGATTACAGCCAGCCTAGTGGGTGTGAGGTAGTGCCTCATTCCGGGTTTGATTTGCATTTCTCTAATGACTAATGATGTCGAGTATCTTTTCATGTATTTATTGGTCATTTCTTCTTTGGAAAAAAGTCTGTTTAAATCCCTTGTTCATTTTTTTTACTTGGATTGTCTTTTGATTATTCTGTATGCTAGCTCATTATATATAGATTTGCAAATATTTCCTCCAATTTTTTAGGTTGTTTTTTTACTTTCCTTCTTTCTTTCTTTTTTGTTTTTTGTACCGAGGATTGAACTTGGGCACTTGGCCACTGAACCACATCCCCAGCCCTGTTTTGTATTTTATTTAGAGATAGGGTCTCACTGAATTGCTTGGCGCCTCACCATTGCTGAGGCTGGCTTTGAATTCGCAGTCCTCCTGTCTTAGCCTCCCAAGTTGCTGGGATTACAGGTGTGCACCATTGTTCCTGGCTGATTTTTACTTTCTTGATGGAATATTTTGAAGCACAAGAGTCTTAATTTTTTTTTTTTTTTTTGTGGTGCTGGGGATTGAACCCAGGGCCTTGTACATGCAAGGCAAACACTCTACCAACTGACCTATATCCCCAGCCCAAAAGTCTTAAAACTTTTTTAAACATTATCTATCACTTTTTTTAATTGTTGATAGATCTTTATTAATTTGTTTATATGTGGTGCTGAAGATCGAATCCAGTGCCTCACACATGCCAGACAAGAGTGTTACTGCTGAGCCACAGCCCAGCCCTCTATCATTTTTTTTTAAGTTGTTGATGGACCTTTATTTTATTTATTTGTATGTGGTGCTGAGAATCGAATCCATGCATGCTAGGCAAGTGCTCTGTCACTGAGCCACAACCGCAGCCCCCCTCTATCACTTAAAAATTTTTTTTTTTTTTAGTAGTTGATGGACCTTCATTTATTCATTTATTTATATGTGGTGCTAAGAATTGAACCCAGTGCCTCACACAGGTGAGGCAAGTGCTTTACCACTGGGTCAGGACCCTAGCCCAAAAGTCCTAAATTTTTTAAAATTTTTTTAGTTATAGGTGGACACAATATCTTTATTTTATCTTTATGTGGTACTGAGGATCTAATCCAGTGCCTCATGCATGTGAGGTGGGCACTCTCACTCTGAGCCACAAATTCAGCCCCACAAAAGTCTTAAATTTTGATGGAGCCAACTCATCTATTTTCTTTCGTTACATGATTTTTGGTACATCATTCAATTTTGGGGGTGGGTTACCAGGGATTGAACCCAGGGGCACTCAACCACTGAGCCACATCCCCAGCCCTGTTTTGTATTTTATTTAGAGACAGGGTCTCACTGAATTGCTTAGTGCCTCGTGGTTGCTAAGGCTAGCTTTGAACTTGTGATCCTCCTGTCTCAGCCTCCTGAGCTGCTGGGATTAAAGACATGTACTACCATGCTCAGCCATCATTCAATTTTTAAATCATAGAAGAATATGTTATAGAGGGAATAATACATAAATCCTTGATTATCTTGAAATGTACATGTAAATTCCAAACATCAGGGTATGCTATGATAATACATTGTTGAACTAAGTCAAATCATCTTTTTTTGAATAGATGACATAAGATATGTCTGGAAGCTGGGCTCGGTGGTGCACTCCTGTAAACCTATTTTTTACTTTCTTGATGGAATTGGAGGCTGAGGCAGGAGGATTGAGATTTGCTTCAGCAACTCAGCAAGGCCCTAGGCAATTCGGCAAGACCCTGTCTCTAAATACAGAAAGGACTGAGGATGTGGCTCAGTGGTTAAGCGCATCTGGGTTCAATCCCCTGTACCAAAAAAAAAAAAAAGAAGAAGAAGAAGATATGGCCAGACACCATGGCACATGCCTGTAATCCCAGAAATTTGGGAAGTTGAGGCAAGAGGATCACAAGTTTGAGGCCAGCCTCAGCAGCTTAACAAGGCCCTAAGCAATTCAGAAAAGGGCTGTGGACTTAGCTCAATGGTAAAGCCCTCCTTGGTTTCAGTTCTCAGTACAAAAAAAAAAAAAAAAAGTAAGATGTGAAGTTTGTTTCTGTTTAAAGGAACATAAAATTTAAAAATTATAGGGTATGTTATTTAGAATTATATTTAAATATGAGTGGCAGAAAATAAAATAATAGTGGTTGATAATGATTATTCCATGTTCATCAAAGCACCAGGCTTTTTTTGTATTGTTCCTTTGCCATCTTTAGGACTGTGAGCTCTGCCTCATGGTCCACATGAATATTCATAGGAGCATTACTCATAATAGCCACAGAATGGAAGCCAAATGTTTTCAACTCACAAATGAATAAAGAAACTGTGATATCTCCATACAATTGAACATCATTTATCCATAAAAAGGAATGAAGTCTGGGTGGAAGCTATAGTGTGGATGAATCTTGAGAACATTGTGCTGAGTGAAAGAAACCAGATACCAAAGGCCACATATTAAATGAGTCCACATATAGGAAATATCCAGAATAGCTAAATCCAGAGAACAGATAATAGGTTAATGGTTGCCAGTGGCTGGGAGGAGAATGGGGAACGAGGGCTATCCGATGGTGGCTGGGGCTGGAATCATCTGAAGATGTGAAGAAGGTGCACTCACATGGCTTCTGGTGGATGCTGGGAGCTCAGCAGGGCCCGTGACCATGCACCTGGTAGCTGAGTTACAAGAGTCAGTATTGCACAGACAGGAAGAGGAGACTGCCAGTCTCTTAAGGTCTGGACACAGAAACCGGTGCAGGTCTCTTTGCCATATCTTTTGGTCAAAGCACTCCGGATCCTACCCTGATTCAAGGGGAAGGGACGTAGACATAGAACCCACTTCTCAAGGAATGTCAAAGAATTTGTGACTATTTTTTAACCTAGCCTTTATATTTTATTTTCACATTAAAATTTAATAAATGCCTCTGGGACTCATTTTATTCTTTATTTTTTCTATGACATTAAACAGATTTGACAAATTCTGTGTACAGTGAGATGTCTTTTGGCCCAGATGAGTTTGACTTCTTTCAGATTGGGTTGGATACAGAAATAACATTTTGCTTCAAAGAATTGAAGGTAAACAAATATTTGTGTCAAATTCAAATTCAGGTTTTTACTGGTATTTTTCATAAAGATTTAAAGTTTTTTTTAAAATTTTCTTCCTCAGGGAATGCTGATGTTTTCAGAAGCTATCCATGTTCCTATATCCATTCATTTTGATTTTCCTGGAAAGTAGGTCCTTGGGAACTTTTCTGAGTTTCACTCTTTTGTGATAATAAAACCCTTTGAATCATGGTGAAATTAATTCACACCCCAGGAATTCCTTAACTTTACTAGCTTCATGTATCAAAGTAAAGTTTTGAAAGATGCCAAATGGCATTTTTAAATTGGAACCTGATTGAGAAAGATACATGTTTTTGCAGAGTGAAACATTTATAAATTTGACATGCTGCTGAATAAATTGCCTAATTAGAAAACCCTATATGGCTTAAGCAAGTTAAAATCCCTATGAAACTATGAGACTTTATATATTTCAGAGCAAAAATTTGTGGGGCTGGGGCTGGAACCCAAGGTCTCACACATTAGGCCAGTGCTGGACCACTGAGCTACATCCCTAACCCCTCCAAACTAAAATTTTAAATGGGATTGGGTTGAGGTGTATTTATGAAATTGAATTTAATGATTTCTAAGGGATCTTTCAGCTCTTAGGACTGTGGTTATTTGAGATTATTAAAGATTCCCACATGAAAGGATAGGTACTATTTCTTTTTATTCCATAATTATCATCTTTAATGCATTCTTAATGACCACCAGAAAATAAATGTTATTTTTGCTCTGACTCTGCCCTTTTAGACCAATGGCTTTGAGTATTGATGACATGCTACTGGAAGCTAACTTTATTTTGGCTACCTTGGCTGATGACCCAAGTCGGGCATCTTCGCCACAATCACTGTGTCTCTCGCAGACACGAAAAAGGTAAATCTATGTTTTAAATTTGTTATTGGTTGAGGAAAGCCATGCCATCTTATTCTGAAATAATTCAGTGGCATTCACTTAGGAAACAACTGGGGAGTAAAACATTAGGTCAGAAATTTTGTCCCAATCTAGAAGAGCTAGAGTAACACCAAATCCTAATGTTGAAACTTCACCAATGTTGTATCAGATATTTGTTTTTTTCTCTTCTGATCAGAACTTAACAGGGCTATCTGATTTATCTTTGTTATCATTCAAAACTCATTTCAATTTTCAGTGTCAAGTTTTGCAGGAAAGTATGTTATTCATTACATAAAACTCTTCTTTCTCAGATACAGGGATAATCATTTATCTTTTTTCTTTTCTTTTATTTATTTATTTATTTATTTATTTTTTAGTTCTCGGCGGACACAACATCTTTGTTGGTATGTGGTGCTGAGGATCGAACCCGGGCCGCACGCATGCCAGGCGAGCGCGCTACCGCTTGAGCCACATCCCCAGCCCCATTTATCTTTTTTCTATTTTTCTTTTCCTTAATAACATTTTGGTGGGAGGCATAATTTGTTGTAAAGTCACACAAAGTTATAGTAGAAATTTTGGAAAATACATAAAAGTACAAAGAAGAAAATAGGGGCTGGGGTTGTGGCTCAGCAGTAGAGCGCTCACCTGGGATGTGCGAGGCCCTGGGTTTAAACCTCAGCACCACATAAAAATAAATAAATAGATAAAATAAAGGTATTGTGTCCAAATACAACTGAAAAATAAATATTAAAAAAAAGAAGAATAAAATAGAATTCACCCATAATTGCCCCACTCAGAAATAGCTACTATTAACATTTTAGCTCACTGAATTTTCTTTCAGACTCCCCGCCCCCCATATACTTGTATTTTAAAACAAGATTGGGCTGGGCACATAGTGAGTTCCTGTAATCTCAGAAACTAGGGACATGAAGGCAGGTGGATCAGAAGTTTCAGCAGCTTTGACAACTTTATGATTAAACAACTTAAAGAATTAAAAATTAAAAAGGGCTGGGCACGTACGTGGCTCAGTGGTAAAGCACTCCTAGGTTCAATCCCTGGTACCAAAAATAAAAAAGGAGAAAAAAGGAGTGGGATCATGTAATGTGTTGTTTTGTATTCTGGTTTTTCTCCATAAAATATATTGTGAATATGTGTGTTCCAGCATCATTGATTATGACTTGAAAATATAGGTTTTATTTATATTTTTAAGTTTGCATCTGCACTGAACATGTACAGATTTTTTTTTTATTTGTAGATGGACAACATACCTTTATTTTATTTATTTATTTTTATGTGGTGCTGAGGATAGAACCCATAGCCTCACTGTGCTGGGCAAGCACTTGACCACTGAGCCACAACCCCATGCCCAAAACATAGGTTTTCATGACCTCATGATGTTTCATTCTACATATTTCTAATAATTTATTTAACTTTTTTTCTCACTTGATCCTGTTAACATATAATATGAAGTCAAAGGAGTTTCTAAATGATCATATACATAAATGGTAGGTTTCAACAATTAATTCTGTATTATCTAAGTACATCCTCTAAATCAGCACTATCATTGTCATTCACATTGCTCCATTAGTTATATAAAAGATATATTTCTCCAGTGAGTGAGGAGGCTGAGACAGGAGGATTGCAAATTCAAAGCCAGCCTCAGCAATTTAGCAAGGACCTAAGCAACTTAGTGAGACCCTGTCTCTAAATATAAAAAATAAAAAGGGCTGGGGATGTGGCTCAGTGGTTAAGTACTCCTGGTACTTAAATACCCCTGGTTAAGTATCCCTGGTACTCCTCAAAAAAAAAAAAAAAACAACATACATATACACATACATACATATACATATTTCAAAGAAACAGCTCATTTAATCCCTGTTAACATCTCAGGTCAGATATGATACGGTCAAATTCGAAGGCTGATAAAAGTGGAACCAGCCAGACTCCAGAGTATATCTCAAGAAAATCAGCACCCAAGAGGCTTTATCCTAGGGAAGCTGCCACCAAAAACTCTGCAGGGGAAAACTGTGGCAGCCCTCAAAGGAAGAAAGCAAGTGGAGACAACATCTTTGAAGTACCCGAAAGCATTGTGAGCGACACAGAGGAAGGGCCAGGCTCTCCATATCTCAGGAAGGTAAGAGGAAAAAGGCGGACGGACTGACACTCAGTCAAGAAGTGTCAGCACCAGTCTCCCTCGGCACCCTGTGCCCCAACCCACCTCAGCCTCTTGTGAATTATTTATTTTTTCTTTCTTTTTTTTTTGTGTGTGTGGCGCTGGAGATTGAACCCAAGGCCTCATGCATGCTAGGCAAGCTCTGTACCCTTGAGCTACCCCTGACCCCTGTGTTGTTTTATTATTTTTTGTTAGAGGAGGTGTGAAGCTAGTCTCCGATGAGAAAAATCTGATTTATCAACTGTCAATACAAATAGTTACATTTCTCAGTAATTTCTAACAAAGCATATTCTAAGTAGATATGTGGGCATTTGTTTTCAAGAATAAATTAGGATCATCTATAGTATGCTCTATTTTAATTCCAACAACATGCTAAAGTCATAGAAGTAATTTTTTTGGTCACACTTACTGTGCTTACTTTTTCACAGGCAACAACACAAAATCATTTTCCTGGGACTTCAGGACCCTGAAATTCACCAAAATTGCCAGTTTCCTCAGTAGGGACAGTGATGTTTAGAATTGCAAGCTCCGTGACACCCATTTCAGCTCTCTTAAATTCTCTACTTTTAAGGGGAGTTGCTGGCCTCACATGGCAAGGACAAGGCCGCGCTGTGCTCCACCTGGCCTGTTGAGGGCCTGGCCAGCCCCAGGGCCCTTTCCCCTCCGCCCTGGTTTTGCACGATGTGCTGGGACATTTGCTTCATTGTCCTTAGGTGGACAATGAGGGGTTCAGAGCCCTGGCTCTAGAGTTCAAGTTCCTGCATTCAGATTTCTCTTGCCACTCATCAGCTGTACAACTTGGGCAGTTACTGATATTTGCCTCAATTTCTTTGTCAGAAAAATAGAGATAATTATATCCGTTAAATGGATCTGTGAAAAACACACTCACAGACATACCTGGCGTGTCAGTGCTCCGCAAATGTTCCTTACTCTACTCTCTCGCACTCTCCTGCTTTTAGGCTCTTGGTCGTTCCACTTCCCCCTCACATTGCGGTGGAACTCCTTGGAATGGCATTCAGGGACTTTCCCTGGGGAACTTAATGTACACAGTCTTCACCTGGCTTCCTATTCTCCTCCCGGCGCCAAACAGAGCATGTGTGTGCGCGGGGGCAGCAGATAGGCTGTCTGGCTGAGCAAGCTGTGTGGACAGTGGCCTCAGGATTAACCTCTGCTTGGCTCTGCCATGCACACTGAAAACAGGTTTGTGAACCTGACAAGGCCAGAGCCATGTGATGCCTATATTTCAATCACTATGTGGCCCACCCTACTACTTGGCTTATTTAACATTTTATTTTAAAGTAATTTCATACTTTTGGAAAGTTGCAAAAATAGCATAAGAATTTCTATATGCCCTCCTCCTCCTCCCCCCCCCCCACTGGGGATTGAATTTATGGGCGCTTAATCACAGAGCCATATCTCCAGCCCCTTTTTATTTTTTATTTCTAGACGGGGTCTTAGTTGCTCAGAGCTTCTCTAAGTTGCTGGAGCTGGCTCCTGCCACCATACATACCTGGCTTTGTATTAAGTTCATCAGGGGTTGTAATCTATCTCTGGACTTTTTGTTCTGCTAATCTTGGCCTCTGCATGTGTCAGGGCAACACTGCATTATGACAGCTTCCAGGTGTGTTTTCATGGCTGATGGGTTAGTATCCCTTTGTGGATTATGTCAGTTTTTTCCTGTTTTCAATTTGTTTTTAGTTTTGTTTTGTTTTGTTAATACTTATTTTTTAGTTTTAGGTGGATACAATATCTTTATTTTTATGTGGTGCTGAGGATCGAACCCAGTGCCTCACATGTGCTAGGTAAGCACTCTGTCACTTGAGCCCCAGCCCCAGCCTCTCAATTTGTTTTTAATTTAAGCTTTGATATCAATTTACCAGATCCATAAAAAAGGGTATTGTTTTTTTTTTTTTTAGTATTCTTTTATGTCTTAATTTACTGTGCTAGGTAGACTGTGAGTTCATCAAGGGCAGACCTGAGTCTACTCATTTCTCTCTTTCTAGTGCATTGCCAGTAGTATGGACACCTTCAACCCTGGTTTGGGATATCCTAAGAAAGTTTTTAAAACCCCTCTGGTGGTTTCACAAAATTCCAGATGGGGTGTGTGTGTGTGTGTGTGTGTGTGCGTGCGCCTGCACATGCATACACATATATGCTAGGTGTGCTACTTTGGAAAAGGGGATTTTCAAAATTAGCTATAACAGAGTTCTATATCCTAAATAATGACCAGTGGCTTCTTCAATGTAGGGAGTTATATACAGTTCTCAGGGGCAGTAACATAGGGAACACACACACACACACACACACACACACACACAACATTTAGACATATTTTTAATTCATTTCTTGCCCAGTTTACATGGGATTTGAGGCTACTGTCTGGCTGCATGGATGCTGTCAAGTTTTCTCACTGAAAGACATGGGGAAGTCTCCATTATCCAGCCATGTGAGATTTAAAGGCCAAAGAGAAGAGAGATAGAAATTAGCACTTACCCTAAGCCAATGGCAAATTCAGGCAGCTCTCAAAAACCAAAGTCCACTTAAGCTTCCCGGTCTCATGGGGCACCATGAACGTCCCTGAGGGATATGTGCATACGATGATACATATTCAACAGTCCTTGGTCAAGGCTAGACCCATAAAAGGGAACTGAGATTGTGTCTGCAATGTTATGGCGAAAGTCAGTGTGTTAGTTTCCTATGCTCCTTCCACAGATTTATTGAACCCAGGGCCTTGTGCATGCGAGGCAAGCACTCTACTAGCTGAGGTGTATCCCCAGCCCTGAATTTCCACAAATTTTGTGCCATGAAAACAACACAAACGTATCATCCTACAGTTCTGAAGGTCCAAGTCTGGAATGGCTCACTGGCTAAGGTCAAGGTGTCAGCAGAACTGACGTTCAGGGGAATTGGGAGTCTGCTTCTTACCTTTTCCAGCTTCTAGAGGCCACTTTACTCTTCTCTTATGGTCCCCTTCCATCTTTCTGGCCAGCGCTGGCTCCTTATGTCTTTTCCTATTGCTCACTCGAACCCTCTCCATCCTCTTTCCACCCTTAAGGATCTTTGTGCTCACCTTGGGCCCCCCAGCTGGTTCAGCCAGCTGTTCGCAACCCTGGCTCCATCTGTGACCTTTGTTCCCCTTGGCTACGTGACATAACACCTTTACAGGTTCGTGGGCTTAGTCCACAGGGGCACTGTGTGGTCTACCATGCCACCAGCCCTGCTAAGCTGCTTTTTTTTTTTAATCCAAAGTGTCCTTTGTTTATTGTAATCACTCATTATTAAGGTGTATTTGTGATTGAATTTCAAAGTATAAGCCATTTGTACACATTGTACATTTGCTTATAGGGCAGGTGGGCTTAGCTGATATTTTAATAGTAAGTACAGTCTGAAAAGTATCAGGCTGCAGCAGTACAAACAGGATCCTAATTAATTGGCTCCTGGCTGGCCTCTGTCACAGACATCAGTCCATACTGACCCTTATTAAGCTGGAGTTTTCTATGTGGAGTGACGAGCCCACACTGCTGTTAGAACTGCCACCTTACAGAGCATCCCCATCTTCTGATACAAAATTGAAGATGACCCAAGAACGGGGCTTATTCATTCATTCATGCTGCTCCCATGGACTTCCACCAGTGTTTCCTGCAGGCGGGTGTCCTGGAGAGCACATGAGGGAACTGGTCAGCAAAATAAATAAGGTTCCCAAACTTTTAGAGACTAAAGAGGGTATAAGGCATAGGGACTAAATTCAGATATAAAAGTCGTGCGACTAAAAATAGGGAAGTTTTTAAAAGCTGTGATAAGTTCAATGAAAAGTTCAGGGTGCTTTGAGATTTAAGGTGCTAAACAGCCTACTCCAGGAGGCCGGGGGGGTCTTCAGTTTGAAACTTGTGCTTAAGCTGAGCTGGAAGGGATAAGGAAGTGAGTTTGGGGGGGCAGGTGCAAAGGCCCTGCAGTTGGAGGGGCATTCTGGTTTTAAGAAACTGATGCCTGAGTTCTGCAGCTGGGAGCAGATTGCCAGAGGTAGGCAATGCATTGCTCAAGGGGAAGCTACATGAGGGCCATCTTATGCTGGGAGAGTCCTGTGGACTGTGTGTAAACAGCCTTATAAAGTACCTTGGTATTTGAAGTCTTTGAAGGGATTTAACAGTTGATGGTGTTGAATCTTTACAAGAGAACTTTAGCCATGTGAAAAATGGGGTGTGGTAAGGCAAGAAAGTTCTCTGTTACAGCCTCTGAGTTGGTCACTCCTTAAATGAGGGGTGGAAGGAGTGGCAAGGTGAGACAGCTAACTTAGGAGGTAACACTCTTGACATGGGTTGGTTAGAAGGGGTAAAGAAAAAGGGAGAGATCGGGTGACTTAGGTTTTGAGGACCTGGTTCAAGGCTTGAGTATGGCAACTGGTGACACCAAGCAGGCAGTAGGATGACTGAAGTTCAATCTTGGAGACTCCCTGGCACACAGATGGTAATTTCAAGAGGACAGCCCACATTTAAGGTGGTGGTTCTTAACCAGGGGCGGCCTCCTCCCCCAGATCCGCCATTTGGATGATACAAGTTGGGAAGGGGGTGCTACTGGCATCTAGTGGGGAAAGGCTAGCAGTACTGCCCAGCATCTCCCAATACAGGACAGCCCACAACAGTCATCAGGTCCCAAATGCCAGTTGTGCTAAGTTTGAAAGTGAGCCCTGGTTCAAGGTTGGGTAGAAGAGGGTGAGCCTGCTGAGTGGCCCCCCGGGGTAGGGTAGGGACTGCACTGAAGGCAGTGTGAGGGATGACCTGAGTGGATGAAGGCAAAAAACAGCCTCCAACTTTAAGGATGTGGCCATTTTCATTGATCACATCTGAAGCTTGTGAAGTGGTGGGGTCAGAAGCTTTTTAGACAGGGCTAAAGAGCAGGAAAATGAGAAGAGATGGCTCAGTTCACACAGCCAGCATAGGGTCTGGCTCAGCCTGGAGTTCTGATGGCTTCAGGGGAAGTCAGCAGCAGAACTCTGCCCCAGCTGAAGGTCATCTTGGGCCTCTGAAGTTAGGGAAGGGTCTGTTTTAGAACTAGTTGGGCCAATAATGACATCCATGAGCCATCACCAACAAGACAGGAGGACCACACTGGCAGCGTTCTGCAAGGGCTGTCACCTTGAGCATTAATTGGGCAAACTTTCACTTTGGAATAAACTGCATTTTTTTTTTCTCTCTCTAGTTTTCTTGCATGTTCTTTGGAGCTGTTTCTTCTGACCAGCAAGAACACTTCAATCGCCCTTTGGACAGTCTGGCAATAGCAAGTGACAGTGACGAGGATGTGATTAATGGCACTGTTTCCACATCTAAAGCTCAGTGATAGCTTCGCCTTAAGCCCCAGTCTTCATGTCTAGTGTACAACAGATATGGAAGTGCATTAAGACGTCTTGAAACAGTTTTGTGACTAGTAGTCCAGTATTTTGTATTTGTGAACATTTTGGAGTTTGGGACTCTCAGAAACTGCAAAAAGTTATGCAGGTTTTTCAAATAACATCACTTTTGTCCATTGGGAAAAAAACTCTGATTTTTGAAGTAGCCCTTAGAAAAAAATAATCATTCCCTCACTTTGGAGTCTTTTTTTTTTTTTTTAACTTTTAGAATTTTTTAATTATTTTTTTATTTTTTAGTTCTCGGCAGACACAACATCTTTGTTGGTATATGGTGCTGAGGATCGAACCCGGGCCGCACGCATGCCAGGCGAGCGCGCTACCGCTTGAGCCACATCCCCAGCCACTTTGGAGTCTTTTTGTATTTTGTAAGATATGATTTCATAGCCTTCAATTAGAACAGATTTTCAGGGATGATTTTTTATTTGCAATGTGATACAGGAAAATAATTTAATGGAAATGATGTCAAACTTTTTTTTATTATTGTTGTGGTGGTGGTGCTGCTGCAGGGGATTGAACCCAGGGCCTGGTGCATGCAAGGCAAGCATTCTATTAACTGGCTACACCCCCAGCCCTTGATGTCAAACATTTCTGTATTATCTAAAATAGTGTAGCAACCTCCACACGAGAGCGCCTGGGTTTGGAATGGAATGTGGGATACAAATGTCTGTTCTTTGCCCCTTTAAGAATTAGCTTCTTACCTGCATAAACAAGACTGAAAATTTGGAACAAAAACACTGTTATGTAATACCTTATGGTGAGAGCCTCTCCCTCCCCCAGACTTGTTTGCAGTTCTATAACCCCAGGAACCAGCCTTCTGTAACATCTTATTGCTAAGTCTTTTGGAAACCATCAAACAATAAGTATTAACTGGCAAGCAATTGTTCTTCAGATTTTGTGAGGAATTTGAAAAGGTGGCTGAGTGGATTAGTATGCTTCAGAACTGTGAACAGAGTTCTAAATGAAACCAGAATGAATTTGGCTCTTGTAGCTTAGTAATGAGTCATAGCTACTCACAATAACCTAATAAAAACTCAAGTTCATCCCAAGATGTTTCTCAGTGAATGAAAATGGGCTTTCACCAAGCTTTTTGTGGAAAGTGGCAATGCCCACATATTTTCAACTACATTTTCAAAGTAGGCTGAATTTATGTCTCTTATGCTTATACCAATGATTAACACTGAATTCATATTCGTAACAAATGCAGATCTCTATAAAGAACTTTTACACACAAAAGTAACCCTGTAGGTCTCCTTGCTGAGGATGAAGTTTCTGATTTCTTCATTGAAATAGGCATCAGTCTCAGGCTGGGGTTGTGGCTCAGAGGTAGAGAATTCACCTAGCACATGCGAGGGCCTGGGTTCGATCCTCAGCACCGCATATAATTAAATAAAGGTACTGTGTCTAACTACAACTAAAAAATAAATATATGTATTTTTAAAAAAATAGACACCAATCTCAGCAGCAGCCTTGATGCAGCATGGCCTGCAGAAGAGTTATGCTGCTCCACTGTACACACTTTGGGTTTTAGAATTTTGATAGTGTGCCAAGAATACACACACCAGGGTTTTGGTTTTTTTGGGGTAATTTCACTCTGTACCATTTAGGAGGTGCAAAGCCTCAGCAGAGAAAACCTCTGTATTCACATTCAGTTATGAGTCCATTTTGATGAGTTTAGAGGGAGCTAACAGATGTAGTAAAGCAGTGGATGAGAATGAGCTACGGCAATTAAAGTATTGTGAAGGACAGAAATGCACAGCCACAAAGTGCAGATTCACTGAAGGCTGACTAAGAGGCCTGGAAATGGAGAGCTTGGACAATGTTAAGGGCTGGTGCCTTGTTTAGTTACCATTCAAACCAAAAGAAGTACACAGATTAGTATAAATACTATATTTATTAAATATCTTTACAGTTTATTTAAATGTATTTACAGAACTATTCCTGCATAAGTTATATTTCAGACATCCAATTCAGGTAATTGCCTCTTGGGTAAGACAAAGAATGATAGTCTCAACAGAAAAAAAGCAGCTTATTAGTATACACATATTCAAATTTGCTTCATTATTTAGCCATCTTTGCCACAAACTACCTGCTAACAGTTAAATTCTGACGTGGACATTTTTAGTTGAGAAGTTCAATTTAATTTAATTTTAACAAATAAATAGAATCCAAATGTTTTCTGCTTTTTATTTTGTTTTATAAGCAGATTTTGTTTTTTTCTGGTATTGTAAAATTTGTTAAATATAAAAATGTGATTCAGTTTCCAACTGAATTTTGTAGCTTCTATCAAAGATAGCTCGTATTAAGGTGACAAGGAACCATGAACTTATCCAGAGGTACAAACATTCACAGTTCTCGCCAATCTTACTGACCATCTCCAGAACACTCAAAACTGACTCAGTAAATTCTCACAATTCCTGCCTTGTTACATGATGTAGTAGGTTGGTGGTACTGAAGGTGGTTTTCATATTCGGGTTACTCTCTATCCAGAACAAATGCAGCTGACAGGAGAGGACACTCCCATCTGCAAAGCTCAAAATTGTGTTTTTTCTACTCTAGACACAGCCCAAACCCCAGACACGCATACCTGGAATGGATTTCTTTAGGAGTTAGTACCCATCAACCATGTGAGTATAATTTGGGACAACTTGTTTTTTTCCCCCCTCATTTCTTCTTCCAGTTTTTAAGAGCCTATGGACTCTTATCTACTTCATCTCCATTTGGTTAAAAAAAAAAAGTTTGTTTTTTGTGCGCAGGCAGCTTAAGTTCATAGGAAGAAACAAGGTTCTGATATGTTGAGTGCACATTTTAAAACAGAACAAAATAAAAATTTCAAGCATGTGATAAAAATATTGATTTTTATAATACAGTATTGCTTTATAAATATAGATGGAAAAGCTATAAACTTTACTGGTCTTTGGTGCATCCAGAGAGGGATAAATAATTTGCCAGTTGTAAATTAGAAATCCAAATTTTCTCTTTTGTTATAAAGTCCACTACATGAGGCAAATTGTGTGTGTGTGTGTGTGTGTGTATGTGTGTGTGTGTGTTTACACTGCTTGATTTAAAATACAGTTCACACACACACACATCAGGTTCAGAATTAGACCCAACAAGTGGTATAGCTCAGCCACACCCCTGGAAGCTTGGGTGTAAGACTTGGAGAATTCTATTCTGGGTCCCACACAGCCTCTGACCAGTGAGAGGAGGAGAGTTACTTGCTAAGCAGCACTCGCCCTGACCCCTAGCAGTCATAAAATGCAGTGCATAACACAAAAAGGACAGGGGAAAGAAGAAAACAGGGTATTTTATGTACTAAACTACAAGCCAGGTCCAAAGTCAATTCCACCATGAAACTCAATTCTTGCCCCATTATTTTCAGTGTCACTGGAACAACCACATTGACAGTTTCTAACAATCATTTCTCAAAAAAAGTAAGTTGATTAAACGAGTTGTATAAAACGCCACCAATCTAGCTTTACAAAGATTGTTTGATGGGTTAAATGAGAGCAGAGAAAAGCCAATAACCTGACCGTTACTGCTCCTACCAGGAAGTAAATGGAGGCATTGGAAATTGATGCAAAATATATCCAGATTATAAGGCTACATACTTCTGACCAAAAGTAATTACAAACCCAAACAAAAGAGTTGAAGTCATCAATCCTAGTATGAATGTATTCCTTTTAACCAACCCCTTCAGGATGCAACTTTCTTTACTTTTAAAAATACCCAGAGACTGCAAAGAGTTTGTGCAAAATAAATACCCCGCTCGCCACATATGCGTCCATATTCTAGCAGAGCATGATAGTTTCTCCTTATTTAAACAGTCTCCCTCCACATCCCACCCGCCCTCTATCTTCTCTACCAAAGAATTCTGTTTTGTCAAGTTAGGGTAGTTAAGGCATTCTGACACTTAATTAAAGGTGATTCAAAATAGGTATCTAACATTATGCCAATTAAGGAATAGTAGATAAATTATTGAACGGCTTACAAATGAATAACTCATTCTTATTATAAATGAAATGCCTGTTACAAGCATGATGCATTGAAATATAGTAATGACATGTACATGGTACATGTTAAACAATTTTAAATAAAACAAAAGCTTGACAGTTACTCAAATATACAGTACAAATTCACAAAACAAAATCTTTTAAAACAAGTTGAGGTAACCTCAAACGTAAGTTTTAATGCAATAAACCAGGGAGTCAGTATCTCCTCTCGAGAAAAAACTTTCTGTGTTCTCCTCAAGTAGATTCTCGTCAGGTTTAATTGCATTCTCATCTATACACCAATGTTACCTGACGTATATATAAAACATGGCTTTAATTTAAGGATTTCTAAGTATATATATTTTTCTACCACCAAGTTAATGAAGGAAAAAACTGACTCAAAAATATATATCTTTACAGCAGTCAACTTGTACATAAACCTTAAAAATAAGTTTGAGCCTGCAGGTAATGGGAAACCAAATTCAGGGTAGTTTTTATAAGGAAACTATACACTGCAAAATGGCTATTCAGAAACTGTAAACATTAAGCTTGATTCAGAAACCCCTACATTTCTGTTTGGAGCAATTGCAAAAGTCAGATCATCACTAGGAGTTTTCCTTGTGGGCTCTGTGCTGCTGCCACTGCACACGTGCTCTTGCCTGGTGGACGCAGTGATTCAGTGCATGCTCTGCAAAAGCAAGGCTCCTAGGGGAAGGTCTGAGGGCTCCATGGGCAGCATGACTGTGAGCCAGCAAAAACCCAGCTACAGCTGTCCATTCTCAACCTGTCAGCCTGGGGCCCAGAGAGCCCACTCAGGGCACCTTGCAGACAGCAGGGGGAATTCCAGCCATAGCACTAAGTTTCTAGGCTTTAAGGACTTTTGCAATCTTGAGTAGTATTTCCATTAAAAAATTTTGGTAAGGATACCCCCTTCCCCCGGATATCAGGCAACCAGCCTATGATTTGGACTAATTAATAAACTGCCAAAACTTTAATCACGGGAACACAATTAAGCATCTTTTAAAAGCACAAAATATTTGCATCCATAGAACTAAAATAATTACTTTTTTCTTCCAATGTGTAACAAAAAAGCTTCTGGGATCAAGATCTTATAACCCAGAGCATATTTATGAGCTCCTGGAAAATAGGAGTTTATAATGAAAACATAAAGCCACAACCGATCACCATAACCAAGATGGTGCCAGTGGAAAACATGTGACATTTCTTTTGATGAATAATGTATGTTTTCTAGCAGACGTATCATGATTTATGACTTGTCAGACTTAAAATCCCTTTAACACACTGTAATTTTGAATTCTCTTTACCAACATTACCCATTCTCAATACTTCAACTGCTTTTGAAAAGTAATAGCCTTTGAAAACCTCCACAAGAATGAAGGCTGATCTTCAAATCTTGCTTCTCTTCAACTGTTGCCAGCAGACATGAGCTAGTGAATGACAGTAGTGGTTCTCAACAAAGATCTCAATGGGTCTCAAAAAGACAGGCAAAAGGCTTACATCACTGGCCATTGAGATCAGTGGCAAAGAAACGTGGTCCTGCCAGCAGGATCAGCACACATGGCAGGGTAATTGGGACAAAAAAGGGAAGGCAGGAGTCGACAGCTCGGTGAGTCAGTCTGTATACTCAGCCACAATGGAAAGAAGGACGGTGATGTCATCTGGCTTTCCACCTAAAACAAGAATGAAAACTGATCAGTACACATTTTAAAAGGAAAAAAAAAATCACTCAAAACTGTGGTCTTAAGTAAATACTAGTGCTGGGTGTGGTGGCGCACACTTATAACCAGGAGCTTTGGAGGCGGAGGCAGAGGATCATGAGTTCAAAGCCAGCCTCAGCAACTTAGTGAGACCCTAAGCAACTCAATTTAGTAAAACCCTATCTCCAAATAAAATACAAAAAAGGGCTGGGAATGTGGCTCAGTGGTCGAGGGCCCCTGGGTTCAATCCCTAGTCAAATGCTTGCACATCAGGCCTGTTTGGCTTATTAATAAGCCCTCACAGAAAAAAGTATTTGATAAAGAGAAACAGTTAAACAGAAAACACTCAAGAAATTTCACATAATTTAATTGAAGCTTAAAAAAAAAAATCTCCCCTGCTCTTTTACAACAGGAGCTCTATGAAAACGGCCACCACATCTTCTGTTTACATCATCACAGTAAAGACAAAATCTGTTACAGTAACTTCAGCCTGACAAGAAAGTTACATGCTTCTACCACAACCCTAATTTGGACAAACATATCCAATGTTTTTAAACTAGGAATAGCCTTGTACTCTAATCTGCCAAACTGCTATGGCGTGTGTGTGTGTGTGTGTGTGTGTGTGTGTGTGTGTGTGTGTGTTGTGTGTGTTTTCTCCTATTTTAACATTTCCTGGAGGGCTAAGAAATGCTCTACATGTCATAATATTACATCAGCAAGAGCCTGACCAATTCCACTAGCTCTGATATGCTAGCACCAACATGTCATCCCAGCTCCAAAACTGGCCTGCTCCCAAAGTCACAGCATGCAGTAGATAGAAGGACTCTTCAGTCAAGGGCAGTTTCACATTGCTTCCCTTTTCAAAATCCGCTCTGGCAATTTGGCAGGCAAATACTGTCAACGAGTCCCACAGAGCCAGAGGAAGGGAGAAGAGAAATGTCAGACACGTGAAGGGCAGAATGTTAAACTGTTCGGAATGCACAGGCTCTCCAGGCAGAGCTCAGAGGCCTCTAGGGCTCAGTTCCAAGCAGTGCAGTGGTGGCAATAAAGGGCTTCAGGTTCCATTGGCTGCTGTAGCCGATAAAGTTCAGCTCTGAAGGGCACCCAGTGGGAGGACACAGGACGTACATTTGCTTGTGCTCAAAGGCACAGGCTCAAAGCTAGGAGAGGACACTGACACAGTCTCACCCACAGCCAGAAAGCTCCCACAGTTAGTCCTTATGACATTCCCAAAGAATGCTTACCTCTCACATTCAATCCGTTGTCACATGCAAACTGTGCGAAAGGTGACATATAATTTGGATCATAGGCCAGCTCGTGAGCTTGCTCAGCAATGCTCCTTGCTGTCTGTTGTATACTCTCATAATTTGAGTTCTGATATGAAAGGATAAGAGAGTTATTTTTAACCATAACACCTCACATGACTTCTGCATGCAAGTATGCTTCTTGCAGATATCACTTTTTAAAGACAGTAACATTTATCTAATTTTCTACCATGTAAGTTTTATTCTGGTCAGAGAAGACAGTGAATGTGATGCTCTGATTAACATGCTGAGCCCATTGGTACTTCCTGCACATCTCTCACAAAGTCCTTTGCTGGGATGGTCTCTGGCCCTCAAGTTTAGGTTTCCATTTTTGCTTCCCCATTTGAAAATTTTAAGGTATTCTTGTTAAAATGGGATGGACTGAAAAGTGGATCCTGATAGCATTTTCATGATGACTTCAAAAGTCTCCCTGCTTGGGAATGCATCCCGGCCAACTATAGTTTGCTCTCCAAATAAGTCACCAGTTGTACTATTGAAAATATCTTCAGGGTTTTATATCATGACGAAAGACTCTTGCCTAGCTGTTTAACCTTAAGCCATACCCTTGTCTTTGCTGTTTCCAACTTCCTCATCTGCAAAATTGTGATGGGAAAACAAGGTCCATTTTATCTGTAACATTCAAAGGACTAAAGCATTTCAGTCTAACAGAAATAATAGGTCTCTGCTTTAATGTCACCTCCTCCAAGAGGATTTCCCTGACCAATTTATCTGAAGTAGTGACCCCTCCATTCCCTCATCCTGTTGTGCATCATTACTATTTACCACCAACATTCCCTTCTTCGTATTATCTGCTCCCCCCCCCACTAGAACCTAAGCTTTAGCATGATTTCTGTTCACAGAGCACAGTGCCCATGACAGGTAAGCACCTAACAGTTACTGCACACACAAACATGGTATGATACTAACGATTCCCTTCACCTGGTCTGGGTTAATTGTCCCAGTAACCCTGTAGACAGGACCTTTATTACTCCCCATTTTATAGGTAAGGAAACTATTGCTTAATAATTGAAGAAGTCTACTCAAAGTCACAATAGTTACAGGTAAGAGCTTAGAAAAGACTAATTTTTCCCAGAGTTTTTACAAAACCAGGAGAATACGGACAGCCTGTTTTCACTTCCTGCCCTCTGTATGGGAGAAGCCTGAATTGTCACCACTGCTGACAGCTCAGGTCACATCAAGGCTCCTAGCTGCCTGCTTTCCTTGGCTGGTTTGGGATGGCTATTTCCTGTCTTTCCCAGTCTCAACACCTGCTGGGTGTATTATAAGAATAAAAAGAGAAAAAAACAACCAGTAGTCAACACCATTAAAATCAAACAGGAAATGTCCTCATCTGGACTTTTCCTACTTTAACCACTCCACTAAATGCTTAGGTAAGAAGCCTCTTATTCCCTTAAGTTCTCTTGTAAATATTTCCATTTATAATTTTTATAATTGCTTGGAATATTAGAAATATTATTTTCCTAAAGTTCACAAAATAGTCCTTTCCAAAACTACTGAGACAACATAAATGACTCAATAAAACTCAGCTATCCAGAGAGGGCCACTTTCCAGAGGCTAACCTTTGAGTTAATTACCTTTAACTTTTTTAGCTCTTGAAGGATCATATAATCAGGCATATTGTCAAAGAGTCCATCTGTCGCCGTCAGGATAATGTCTCCTAACTGGACGTCGAAAGACGTGCTATCAGCAGCATCCGGGCTGTAGCAAAGACAGGGTAGGGTAAAGTTAAGGAAGCCTTTTAGAGATGATATAATTCAAAGGATCCTACAGGCATCATTTATAATGCAATGAGGCTTTTAAAATGGAGTCAATTAAAAAAAAAGTCATTCTGAAATTCCTAACTTTAATAAGAAAAATTAATGGGAAAACAAACTCTGATATAAGTTTCCAAAGTTTAACCCAGTTAGTCCCATTGTTCCAGACGTGGTATACCTAAAAAAACTTAGTTGAGCAACAAATATACCATTTATGGTAACTTTGAAATAATTATGTTTGTAGAACCAAAAACTGGGGACTTAATGGGTTAACTGAAACCAACAGAAAAACTGAGTCTGCTGATTAGTTGCACGTGGATTAAGAGGAGGACGCCTTCTCTTCTGAGTCAGACCTAACACACTCTATGACTTTGGGGAAGTGACTCTTCACTTCCTACTTCTTCAGTACCAAATTCCATCCTCTCTTACTCACTTGCACTTGTCAGTTCCCCTGTACACACTCTCAGGATGCTGCATTAGTCAGGGTGGGATGCTGGGCACCCACGGAGAAGAGCGTGCCTATCTCTAAGAATTCCAGACACCTGCAGTGGTTCTGGCACAGTAAGGACTGTATGTCTCCCAGTGGTCACAAAGTGCTCTGGTATTTATGAGTACGACTGGCATGTACATCTTCAAGAAACATCTGTTAAATGACCGAATGATTAGAGAAACAAAGTATGTCAAATTGAGGAAAAAAACTCTTCAAGATGTTGTTAAAGGAAGAAAGCATGGCACAGACAGTGTGTAGCACATGCAACTGATTCTGTAACAAAAAGAAAAAAAAAGGGAGGAGACCCACAGATGTAGAGACTCTGAAATACAGAGAAACAATGTGAAGACAGTCAAAGAAACAGTGGGTGCTTCTAGAGAATGTGTGGCTGGGGACAGATAGAAGGAAGTTGTTCACTAAATTTTTTGTGCACAGCTTTTAAAAAACAGATGGGAAGCCAGACACAGTGGTGCACGCTTGTCATCCCAGTGACTCAGAAGGCTGAGGCCTTAAACAACTTAAGAGATGTCCTGTCTCAAAAAATAAAAGGGCTGGGTAGGTAGCTCAGTGGTAAAGTGCCCCAGTCAATCCCTAGTACCAAACAAAGTAAGGAATCTCACACACACACACACACAGGAGATCTTTCTCATCACAATGTGTGATGAAAACAGACATAAGAATGGGAGAGAAGGGGGCTGGGAATATAGCTTAGTTGGTAGAGTGCTTGCCTCACATGTATAAGGCCCTGGGTTCAATCCCCAGCACCACCAAATAAGAAAAAAGAAGCCAATGGGAAATGTAAATCAGCCCTTTTCATCTCATTCACAGAAGCATTTTCAATAAAAGCTAAAAAAAAAAAAAAAAAAAAAAAGAATGGGAGAGAAGCTGGTCACGGTGGTGCACACCTGTAATCCCAGCTCCCAGCAACTCAGGAGGCTGAGACAGGTTCAAAGCCAGCCTCAGCAATATCGAGGTACCAAGCACCTCAGTGATGTGGGGATGTGGCTCAGTGGATGAGTGCCCAAGTTCAATCTCTGGTACAAAAAAAAAAAAAAAAGGAGAGAACTCCAGGTGGGCCTTTGAGGCTGATTCTCACCCTCTTCTCCACCTTTCCACTTCAGGGCTTCCAAGGAGAGGGAAAGATGAGATGTTTAATAATCTGCCTTAACCTGTAATTAGGGAATAGATACCAGGAAAAAAACTCAAAGGCCCTGACCCAGAAGGGAGTGCCAGAACCAAGGCACCTGAGCTTGAACAGAAAAACCCCTATACTTACATAAATGATGTTACAGAATATGTAAAGACATAAAAATCAGTGCACACCTAGGGATTTACACAGAGTGCACTCAAAACATTTTTGGTCCATTCTTTGCTTGACTGAGGAAAGAAGTGGCACATCTAAAGTTCTGCAATGTGCTTTTGTAGGGAAAACTTACACATTTATATAATAAATATTCTGTAAAAACAGTCACTAAAGGAAAACCTCTAAGTTAAGACTAAAATACTATTTTATGGAAAGAGTGCCCAATAACTAAAGAGATACAGGCAGTAGATAGGAAACACACACACTTGTAAAACTACTGGAAACCAGGTTGATTCCTATGCAAGACACTCATCTGCTCAGTCTTTGAAAACCAATCAGATTCTAGAAGTGTAGATTAATGACCAGGTTGGCACTGATGCTCTATTTTATGCTGAGGTTTTTCTTTCCCCAGGAGTGGCCTTTGCTATTCTGCCTGTGAGAGACTTGCTCCCATTGGACAGTCTGTCCTCTGCTAATACTCCCACCCATGAGCTTGGTGTTCCGCCAGCTGCAGTTCTGCCCATTTTGATTGAACATACTGTGCCGCTGGGAACTTTTGACTGCACTGAAACATGAGCTGCAATCACATGCTAGCAGGCTATCTATCTCTGGGCTCCAGGGGAAGCCACCTTCACCTTGCTGGCAAGCCGGCAGAGTGCGGCTCTAACCAGGGTGTCCCAAGGATAGCTAGCATGTGTGATCCAGCAGGGCTGCTCCAGCACTCAAAAGCCAGAACAAGCAGCAGCAAATAAAGGAGAGTTAAAGTGCCATTCTCCAAAAACTATTAGCTGAACTTGGCATCTACTGAGGCGCTGGAGGCTCTGAGGTCTCCCCACTCCAATAAAACTAATATCACTGTGTATTACAGACAATTGAAGAATATTCTTCTAATTATGGTAACTGCCGAAATCTGAAGGTAAAAAGTACTTCCCATTCTCTAGAAGTCTGCAACAGACATTTTAAATGGGCAACATCAAATACCTAATTATATAATGTGTTCTTTTCATATTTGAAGATGGCAGAAATAATCATTTTATCTTAATTTGGACTTAAGATCTGGTTAAATAAGAGCTAGTGAATAGAAAAAAAAAAACTAACAAAAAGGCACTTGGTAGAATGGTTCTATGTTTACAAAAGGTTCATTACCTATTTATGAAGTGCCAGTGTTTGTGCCAGATCCTACAAGTTTGTTAACACAGTGAAACCTGAGACTGTCTTAACCTTACTTCAACCTACGAAAAGATGTGAAAGTTGACTCAAAAAAAATTCTAACTGTATAGGAAGGTATTAACAATTTAAACATGAACAGAGAGAAGATGTCAGAAAGGAAAAGAGAACACCTCAATGACATTATCATAGACAACATGCAAAACAAGACCACTTCTGACTGTTTCCTGCAGTTCTACTGGATGCATATAAGAAGGCTTCAGAATGAGGAAGTTATTCTGACAGATACAACATTATGTCTGTCTATAAGCTTCCCTAACAATATACGCAAAACCTTGTACAGGCAGTGGCATGCATGAACAATGACTAATGACTCATTTTTCTAACACAAATTAACAGACAAACTGCATGTACTAATGCATGTTGGTATTAAAAATTGATACCTGAAATACTTCATAGTCTTGTCAAATTATTGATTATCGGAATTCAAGTTGACTATTGTAATTAGTTCAAACAAAATACCTTTCAAAGTCCAACTAGAAGGTCCTCATTATGAAAGCATTCTGAGGCTTCTTTTTCATAGGAAAATGCCTGTTTCCTACTGTATACAAGGTGTGGGAGGGAACCTGTGGGTGAGAAATATCCTATTCAAATGTAACGGGTGAGAGGAGATTACCTGTCACTTAACACGACTCCCTCGGCTTCTGGGGGAGCAATTGAGAGCTGGAACGGAGTGTTGAAGTAATGCTGCTGCTCATCTGATCGGTGCACAACTTCACCGCCCCTGACAACCAGAAAGCCTGAGTCACCCAGGTTCGCTGTGTGTAAGCGGTGGCTAGTTCTGTCCAGCACCACGATGCAGGCAGTGCTGCTACCTGGAAACAAAATGGATAGCATTTATTTTCTTTCCCTAGGGTCTCTACATACACATTTTAATCACAGAACTCCAAAGAATAACATGTCATAATTTGAATGTCTTGCCTAAATAGGATTTTCTTTTTCTTTCTTTCTGTAGTGTGGGGAACTAAATCTAGGGCCTCATACATGAAAGCCAAGTGCTCTACTCCTGAGCTATGCCGCTAGCCCAGGATTTGTTTTAGTTATGCTCTCCACCCCCACAAATGTCAACTAATAATCTGATCAGGGTCAACGTGGTGGGAAAAGAATGGATTATAGGATGGGAGTTTAGCTCAGTGGCAGAGTACTTGCTTAGCATGCATCAGGCCCTGGGTTCCACACCACCACAACCACCATAACAAAAAAGAACAGATTCCATTATACACAGTAGATGGGTCACTGAGGATCTTCATTCTTCCTTTCGCAGAGATCGGCAAAGAAAAAAATGACTGGTATTTAATCACATTATTTCATTTCACTAGTGCTATCTATAATCTATGCCAAATGCTCAAATGGATGTTGTTATTAAGTTTTAATATTCAAATGCCAGAATCAAAATGTTACACTTTCCCAACACTTCTCATGAGTCACTCAGGAAGCCTTCTTCACAAAATACACTAACATTTAAGACAGGGCACATAACAATTTTAAACCAGATTTCCATCTGTTGCAGTCATGAAGAACTTTTATTGAAAACTAATAACACACTATGAATTAACAAGACCAATTTTCAGAGGTAAGCTTGTAGAATCAACCTGTTCACTTTACAGAGACTAGCGTTTGATGGGAAGAGGCCACATTCCAAGCAGTTCCCACAGAGCTCTGTTTACCTCTGTTGCACACAGAGGCTTATCCCTCCTCAGACCAAAAGGCTGGCGGTACAACTAGAAAGGACCACTTTCAATTACTACAAGTTAAACCTAGACCTATCTCTACCAGAAAAACATACAGTTCACCAAGAAATAAATGTAAATGGTCTGTAACATTTGAAAAAATGATCAGCTCATCAGTACATTAGCTTAATAAGAGTTAAAAGAAGGTATTGCATAGTACTGGCCCAAGTACAGGGAACATGATCACTCTTATTCTGTGATGGTAAAGAATAAAATTAAACCACCTTTCTGCGGGCAATATAGCCCTGAAAAATGTACGTTTGGGCTGGGACTGTAGCTCAGTGGTAGAGCACCTGCCTTGCACGTGTGTGTCATTGATTCAATCCTCAGCACCACATATAAATAAAGATATTGTGTCCATCTACAACTAAAAAAATATTTTTAAAAAAATGTACATGTTCTGGGATGGGGATGTATGTAGCTCAACTGGTAGAGTGCTTGCCTTGCATGCACAAGGCCCTGGGTTTGATCCCTAGCACTATCACACACACACAAAAAGTATATGTTCTTTGATTGAGCAATTTCATCTGTGAGAATTTATCCCAAGAAAATAGTAGGAGGGCTGGGGATGTGGCTCAAGCGGTAGCGCGCTCGCCTGGCATGCGTGCGGCCCGGGTTCGATCCTCAGCACCACATACCAACAAAGATGTTGTGTCCGCCGAGAACTAAAAAAATAAATAAATATTAAAAAATTCTCTCTCTCTCTCTCTCCTCTCTCACTCTCTCTTTAAAAAAAAAAAAAAAGAAAATAGTAGGAGATGCAAGTAAAACTTAAGTACAAAAAACAATGTTTAGGATAAGAAAGAATTAGAGGAGCACATGGCACATGTAATCCCAGTTACTTAGGAGGCCGAGGCAGGAATATTTCAAGTTTGAGGCCATTCTTTTTTTTTTTTTTTTTTTTGAGAGTTTTGTTTGTTTTTATTTCACCTTAGAAAATTCATGTTTACAAGTCCTGGCTTGGGTTAGAAACATCCTAACCACCATCCTGTTGAATCAGTCTAAAAAACTGAGGCCATTCTTGAAAATTTAGCAAGAAAATTTAGCAAGACCCTGTCTTGTGTGTGTGTATGGGGGGAGGAGGCAGGCGGGGGACAACGACTAAGAAATAACTGGAATAACCTAAATATCTAAAATTAAGAGACTGCTTAAGTTACAGTACACTCACATAATGCAAGGCTATATGCCATCATGTAATACTTAGAGGAACATAGATTCTAGATTCAGCCGGCCTGCATCTGATTCCTAGCTCTGCCACTTACTAGTTATGTGACCTGGAGCAAATTACTTAACCTTTCCATGCTTTAATATCCTCATTTACAAAAATATGAATGACAGTAACTACCTTATAGAGTTATCTCCAAGGATTAAAATTAGTTAAGTCATGTCAACACTTAAAACAGAAACCTATTTGATAACCATTAAAATTGTTAAAGAAATATACATGGAAAGGAAGGGCTGGGTTGTAGCTCAATGGTAGAGTGCTTCCCTAGCACACATGAGACACTGGATTCGATCCTCAGCACCACATAAAAATAAAGATATTGTGTCCATCTACAACTAAAAATATTTTTAAAATATAAATGTGGAAAGGAAAGATTAGGTAAGTTAGGTAAAATAAGTAGATTATAAACTAGTATTAAAGTTTCCTTTAAAAAAAGGGAAATTTAAAGAACTCCATCAAAGAGTGAAACTTACTGTAAGTAAATTAAAAACGAAATGCAGCAGTAGGCAAAGTCTAAACTACTAAAATCACAGTTAAAGAGCAAAACAAAGCAAACAGGCTGTGGAACCAGCTGTGTGAAATCCCAGTGTGCCATCATCTTCTAGCTTCATGCCCATGGGCAAGCCACCTGTTCTCTGTAGGCTTGTTTCTTCCTAACCGAATGGGGAACAAAGTTCCTTTGTACCTACCTCATGGGGCTTTGTAAGCATAAAGTAAACTCAATTGCATTTACCATTATTCTTTGCATAAATGTGAAGAAAAAGATTTGAGCATAATCATCATAATCTTAAATTTTCTTAGTGGTATTATGGGTATCTAATTTTTGTTAATAATGTCTTAAATGAAAATATATAACAATGTAAACAACTTAAATATAAGCATGCTTCTCATCCTAATGTTCAGAAATTCTATTTCCTTGTTATTTATAGTACATGTGTTGGAACTAAACTGACATTACTGTTAGACCACAAGTCCCTATCCCTTAAATGTCAAAGAAAAAAAAATAGGTGTTGTAACTAATTAAAAGTATTGTCAAAACCTACTCCACAGCTTATAGTAGAGCAAGATCACCGATTTGTTTTCCTTCCTAAGGTTGATTAACAAAAACTATTTATCAGTAATAGAATGCCACAAAAAAGATCTTCCGAAGGTTGATGGAATTAGATCTTAAGAATGAAAAATGACGGATAAGTAGCATAGTCTTGGAAATTTTACTGCAGGAAGGACTGATGTTGACTCACTATTACTGACAAAAACAGGCTTTTTGCTACCCCCATGGCAGTAGTCCTAGAGGTTAAAATCAGTCCTCCTGAGCAATGAATGGAGCTTTATAGTATTTGAAGCAACAGCAACAAACCCAAACTCAGTCTTGCAGGTTTGCAGTGTATACTTCTCCTTTGCCTCCTCAAATTGGTGGTGTGTGCTCAGGCCTCAACAGCCTAATATTGGGAGAAGAGCTTATCTTCTTATGTGTTTGGAGAGAAACAAGCAAGGAAAAAAATGCAAAAAAAGAAGGAGCTGAGAATGAGTGCTGGATGTTCAGACAATTGACCCATAGACAGGCACTCAGGCAAATCCCTCAGGCTAAAATAGAAATATGTTTTATCACTCAGCCCTTATTTTGTAATCTACTACTAAGCCTTTGTGCAGCAGAGAAAGAGATAACCTTATTAGGACTGACCCTCAAATTCTTCAGATACATTGGCTTCTTGAGATCTCTGCATATGTACTTAAGTTTTCTGAGGAAGTACAATCAATAGCCTGTGATGCCAACCCAGCCCCAAAGCAGCTAGAAATTCAGATAAATAAATTACTTAATCTTGTAATTGTCACTATTTAGAAGTACATCTGAGTTTTAGCAAAGCTCAGCAGCTGGTCTTTGCCAAAATTTGCTTGAGTTTAGTTACAAATAGCCCAGAGATTGGGGGGGGGGGGCGACGACAAAAATGACAACAAAGGGCTATTTCAATGCATCTTTTAGGAGAAAAAAATAATCACAATATTCAATGTAGGTAAACTACTTAAAAAATGCCCTTAAAATTTATTTTACTATTATCTCCATGTTATATGAAGGTAAACAGGAAGGGAAGCAGAGGTAGGAAAAAAGACCTGCAAAATCTCAAAGCTTTTTTTGGGGGGAGCGGGTGGGTATCAGGGATTGACCTCAGGGGTACTTGACCACTGAGCCACATCCCCAGCCCTTCTTTGTATTTTATTTAGAGACAGGGTCTCATTAAGTTGCTTAGTACCTTGCTGTTGCTAAAGCTGGCTTTGAACTCGTGATTCTCCTACCTCAGCCTCTGGAACCGCTGGGATTACAGATGTACGCCACAGTGCCCCAAAGCTTCAAGCTTCTTCTTCTTCTTCTTTTTTTTAAAAGAGCAGGTGCCCAGGGCTTCATGGTTTTTTTTTTTTTTTTTAGTTGTTAATGGACCTTTATTTTTATTTATTTATTTATTTATATGCGGTGCTGAGGCTTGAACCCAGTGCCTCATACATGCTAGGCAAGTGCTCTACCACTGAAACACAACCCCATTCTTTTCTTTTTTTTTTTTTTTTTTATTGGTCGTTCATAACATTACATAGTTCTTAATACATCATATTACACGGTTTGATTCAAGTGGATTATGAACTCCCGCTTTTACCCCGTATACAAATTGCTGTATCACATCAGTTACCCTTCCATTGATTGACATATTGCCTTTCTAGTGTCTGATGTATTCTGCTGTCTGTCCTATTCTCTACTATCCCCCCTCCCCTCCCCTCCCCTCCCCTCCCCTTTTCTCTCTCTACCCCTTCTACTGTAAATCATGTCTTCCATTTGTATTCTCTTGACTTACCCCTCCTTACCTCTTATATGACATTTTGTATAACCCTGAGGATCGCCTTCCATTTCCATGCAATTTCCCTTCTCACTCCCTTTCCCTCCCACCTCTCATCCCTGTTTACTATAAATATTCTTCTCATCCCTATCTCTCGCCGTGCACAAAAGTTAACTCAAAATGGATCAAGGAGCTTGATATTAAATCAGAGACACAACCCCATTCTTGAGCCACAACCCCAGTCCGCCCCAAAGCTTTTAAAGTAAAAAAAAAAAAAAGAAAAAGAAAAAGAAAAAGAAAGATAGGGGCTGGGGCAAACAAGATAGCTCAGTGGCAGAACACTTGCCTAGCATGTGTGAGGCACTGGGTTTGATCCTTAGCACCAAATAAAAAGAAACAAAGGCATTCTATCCATCTACAACTATATTAAAAAAAATTTTAACAAAAAAAAAAAAAACAAAACAAGATAGCTGTTTTATAGTTGGCTGTCACAAATCAAAGTGAAGGATGGGGGTGGGGTGGGAAGGTGCCAGCAGAGGCACTCATAGGAACATAGGAGTCAGCAGCCCCCTGGAATTTCTGTCTGGGCGTGCTCTCTCTCTCCATTTAAACTTTGAAATGCTTTGCCCAAAGTCATATAGCAAATTGACAAAGAAATACTGGAAATAAATCTACAATGTTTTGCTGTGCCAAGCATTTTCCAGATTGCATGTTCAAAACAAGAGATATTAAGAAAAGCAGTATATATTGAAACTGCAAGACATGATTTCTCTTCAGTTAGAAGGAAAACAAGCTATTTAAGCACAGCATGGAGAACACTGAAGATGGCAGAGTGATTAAAAGGAACCCTCCCTAAAAAGGATTTAAACTGAAGGCAAGTTCTACAACATGGCCATCTTCAGAAACACTGAACAGAGCTTGATTTTAAGTGTGGATGGTGACTGGGTGGGAGGTCTTCTAATAACCACAAAGTGCTGGCAATTAACAGAAACTTAATAACACCCTTTCTGAGAGTATGCTCCAAAGGCTAAGTTCCCAGGAAACATTTAACAAACAAATGCAGAAAGCTGGCCAAAAGATGCTACATTAGCATACTAGAAAAACAAACGAGAGGTGTCTGTTTTTAAGTTTCCTAACATAAGATTAACAGGGATCTAATTTGTGCCAAACTATTTCATGGACTAATCAAGTGTTAGTAGCCTGGAGGTTCTACAACTTCCACTCCCCACAGGCAATCACCTGAACTCTGCAGGCCAGATCCTAGACCCTTTCTTCCTCCCTAGGACAGAATTATATTTTAAATTTTATAATCTCTTGCTTTTCTTTCTTCTTTTACCTTATTTTAGAATCCATGAACAATACAGTTCTTTTTGTGTTTCTGTACATGAAATACATGGTAATTTGCAAAGTCCTCTTTAACCTTCACAATGTGTTTCTGAGTACTGCAAGCAGCTTTAAGTTTTTCCTTTTCACAATGCATCTTTCTACTACTGATGCATTTTTAGGCTGTTTCCAATTTTCTGCTATTAACAACAATGCTACTAGAACATTCCTGTATCTAGCTCTTGGAATACAGTTGCACGGGAGTTTCTCACATCTATCATAAATACCTAAAAGAATTGCTGGGGCATACTGTACATTCATGATTAATTTTATTTGACAATACCAAATTGTTTTCCAATGTTGCTAAACCTTTTTACACTCCCTTCAAGCAGTATTCTGAATTTTGGTTAATCCAAAGATTCTTTATCAAACTCTGCCTTAGAACGAAGTTAGACTGGTAAATCACTCTCGATTTTACTTTTAACCATATAATGACTCTTTAAAGAGGTAACACAAAGGGTATCTACTTACCAAGCAAAGGAACTTTATTTTGCAGCAGCTCACAGTAGCTTGTGGTGAGAATTCCAATGGGATTACTTGGTACAAACCTTCCTTCTTTTACCAAACGTTCACATGTTCGCATTAAAGTCCCTGAGAACTGAGATGGGTCAACTCCATAGTCTCTCCATCCTCCTACACCATCTGCGACCCCTAAAATAAATTACATTTAAAGAATATCATCACCAATTTCTCAGGAACTATCACTCCATTTTCTCCTAACAATTAATTTTACTATGCACTAGTACATGCTTACTCCAAATTCAGAATAAAGTGCTCAAATTTAACGTTTTTATATACTAATATTCCTAAATCACATTCTCTGTTTAAAATTTGGTCTTTCATATATTGATGAATAAACTTTTGAGTTACCACAGGGTGGCAATGCCTACCTGGCAGGAATTCAATTTCAGCAGGATTATCTTGAGTTGTAAGTACTGTTGATTTTATAAGAACAAAAACTGATATTTTAAAAGTGCTGACGCTAGTGATAATACAATTGAATCAGAACTAGCAATCACTAAGAATACCAAAAGCAGGGCTTGGGTATAGCTCAGTGGTACAGCATTCAATTAATCTCTAGCACCAAAGACAAAAAACCACAAACAACAATTTAAAAAAACATACACACCCAAAAAGCAGGAGACTTTTAATGCCAGACAGTGGTCAATAACTGTGAAATTTAAAAAAAGAAAGAAAGAAGAAAACAAAACCAAATTTTACACCCTTTCTTCCTTTTTCAGAGACACCACTAACGCTGGAAGGAAGGAAGGAAGGAAGGAAGGAAGGAAGGAAGGAAGGAAGGAAGGAAGGAAGGAAGGAAAGGAAGGAAGGAAAACCGAATTCTACACCCTTTCTTCCTCCTTCAGAGACACAACTCTGCTGTCCCACACAACAGCCATTACCATTTCAAGTGCCTGTGGAACACTTGAAATGTATCTGGTCCACACTAAAATGTGCTTTTGAAAACTTAGGATGAAAAAATAAGAGTGAGGGGGAAGGGGAGAAAAAAAAAGAGCGAGAGATAAGTGTCACAGAATAGGTAGAGAGAGGTGATGAGGGGGGGAGGGGAGGGGAGGATAGGGAAGGCAGCAGAATACAACTGACACTAGGATTGCTGTATGTATACACATGGATGTATAACCAATGTGATCCTGCAATCTGTACATGTGGAAAAATGAGAATTCATACCCTATTGGAATCAAATGTATGGATGGTCAAGATCATTGTATTGTCTTGAGCAACTAATAATAAAAAAAAAAAAAAAACAAGAGTGAAATTTCTCATTAATTTTATACAAAATAATATTTTGGATATAAAGCACTAAAGATATATTATTAGTGCTGGGATTGTGGCTCAGTGGTAGAGCTCTTGCCTAGCATGTGTGAGGCACTGGATTCAATTCTCAGCACCATATACCGATAAATAAATAAAAATTTTTAAAAAGAATATATTATTAAAACTCCATCTATTTTTATTTAATGTAAATACAAAGCCATTTAAAGTTACATATGTGGCTATTATGTTTCTTCTGGACAGCACTAGTGCAGAGAATTCCACAGGTCCACAGAGCTGTTGATGAATTCTGAGTCTGCTTAAGAGTCCTTAATCAAGAGAAAACTAGTGTTCAAGGACATGAATAAAACATCAAAGTTGGTATCATATAATCTCCTCTTCAACCCCTTGCAAAACACTAAGCTAGTTATTCTTCTCGACATTAAAATCAATTCTTGCCTACTAAATTCAAGGGAACTGAGAGAATACGTCAAACATACATATTATTAAGGCTTTAAGTGTTGTTTTTTTTTCTGGAAGGATCTGTAAGAAATATTAATAACAGTTGTTTTGGAAATAAGGAAGTGAACGCAATCAATGAACAAAAGGAAAATATCTGTCTTTATTTCATAGCATCTGGTATTGTTTGAATTTTATTTTTACCAGGAGCACCTATGATTTTCTTTTTTAAAACTGAAAAAAGAATTAGAATTTTCTTGTGCTCTATTACTATGTTACACCCTTCACAGGGATTTATTTATTTATTATTTATTTTTAAAATATTTTTTTAGCTGTAGATGGACACAATACCTTTGTTTATTATTATTATTTTTTAATATGATGCCAGGGTCGAATCCAGTGCCTCATACATGCTCAGCAAGCGCTCTATCACTGAGCCACAACCCTGGCCCCTCTCCACAGGAATTTAAAACATTTTTAAGACTTCGTGAGCACAAAACTCCTTAACCATAAAAACATTTTTTGTACATGCAACTTTCATATACGTCTTTTTTTTTTTTATGGGAGTGGGAGTACTTGGGATTGAACTCAGGGGTACTTGACCATTGAGCCACATGCCCAGCCTTTTTGTATTTTATTTAGAGACAGGGTCTTACTGAGTTGCTTAGCGCCTCATTGTTGCTGAGGCTGGCTTTGAACTCGAGATTCTCCTGCCTCAGCCTCCCGAGACATTGGGATTACAGGATCCGCCATGGTGCCTGGCTTCACATACATTTTTAAAGAGTGCATTTGGTACAAAAATTGCTTAATATGAGGGCTGGGGATGTGGTTTAAGCGGTGGCGTGCTCGCCTGGCATGGGCGGGGCGCTGGGTTTGATCCTCAGCACCACATAGAGATAAAAAGTGGAGATGTTGTGTCCACCGAAAACTGAAAAATAAATTCTCTCTCTCTCTTTAAAAAAGAAAAAAAGTTGCTTAACATGAAACACAAAGCTAATTTTTCTGGTGATAGCAATTATCAAACAAAAAATGGAACACATCCTGAAAAAGAGGAACCAGAACTGGAAGATGAAAAATGGGGTGGCAAAGAACTTATTACCAACCTTCCCCACCTTATGTGGCCAACCAGTAAGCGAAATTTCACTTTGGGGCAATTCCAAACTAGCTGATTAAATGACATGAAGCCTAGGATTTGTTTCAAATAACTCCACAGGGCTGTGGGTGATGGAGGAGTAGATGAGACAAGCCTGGCCATGAATGGATCATTGTTGGAGCTGGATGAGAGATACACTCATCTTTCTACTTTGATATATATTTAAAATTTTCCACAATATGAAATTTAAATAATAACAATGATAATAAAGTTTAAAAAAGAAAAATCCTTCTGAGTGCTGTGTGGAGTAAGAACAGAAGGAGGAGGGCCTTAAGAGGGACCGTAAGCAATCAGTTTCCACCTGACTCCTGGTCAGAGAAAGGCTTGCAGACATTTGGGATCCAAGAAACACACAGTGGACTAGGGACTAGAAGAAGTAAGGGAAAGAACAGCATCAGGGATGTCTAGAAATCTACATCACCAGGAAAATATATCATATTTTACTTTGTTTTACAAATACTTGTATGGAGATTTGGGCCAACTAGTAAAAGATCTTAAGGTAGTATACTAGAAAGTTCTTTTGAGGAATTTTTGCTTTACTGGGGTTAAGATTTCACCACAACTTAAAATACAATAATTTATGTTAAAATAAGGAATACAATTATAGTCCTTGTAACATCATCTGATGAATCATTCTTTTCTGACTACTGCCTGCTCAAGGGAATAATTTCTTCTTACGCAGTCTCTAGTCCAATAGTCACAATTAACTTTAAATACAATTTGATTTCATCTACAAATGCCCTTCAAAAGAAAACCATTAAAATCTGAGATAGCATTTAGAGTCAGTCTTGGCACTTGCTAAATAATCTGTCAGCAGGTTGAGTCTGACCTGACACAGCCCTAATCAGATTTCTCCCAGAATAGAGCACAACCTTTCAGGCACCTGTTTGCTTTTTACACAGGCAAAGGATCCCAGGCAAAAAGTCACTGGTTAACTCTCTTTAGGAGAACAGAAACTCAAAAAAGTATATAAACTTTCCAAAAAAGATAAAGGAGAGGGGCTGAGGTTGTGGTTCAGTGGTAGAGCACTCGTCTAGCATGTGCAAAGCCCTGGGTTCAATCGTCAGCACCACATAAAAATGAATAAATAAAATAAAGGGATTGTGTCCAACTACAACTTAAAAAAAATATATATATATATATGGGGGAAAAGCCTTAGTATACATCTGCAATTTACGTAAAAAGAACAAGTAATATAATGAAAAGAGTCCTATTCAGGATCAGAATCTGGTGAAAGCCAGAATAACCTACAGCACACGTACATTTGAAATCTAGTTTTATCCGTATTTGGCAGTTAGTTCTATCCAGAAATTAACATGTCCTCTGTTGCATAAGCAAAAGTTTTAGTCCACAAAGAGCAAGAACATTTTTAAACAGTAGAAATGATCAGATGTAAAGGAAATTTCATTCACAATATACTTCAAAGGCAATATAAATAACTGTTGATAGACTGCTTAAGATCCCAAAGATGTCAGCACAGCACCTGTCCAACAGCAAAAGAATATCACTAAGAGCAAACAGACCTAGCTTGCCTGAGCTGCTCCCCTCCTAGTGGGGTGCTTGACTACTTGCACAGGAACCAAACTAATGGCTCCCACAAATGCTGCCATGGAGTGTCAAGAATAAGTGGTGAAAACTGGGGGTATAATTCAGTTGGTAGACTGCCTGCCTTGTATGCACAAGGCCCTGGGTTCTAATCTCCAGCACCACACACACACACACACACACACACACACACACACACACACAAAGTGGTGAGGGCCATCAGGACACCATGAGAAGTGGCATTCAGCAGGGCCCTGGAGGGTTGGTCAGATTTCCACAGGCAGGGAGGGTAATGAGAAGCAAAGAATGGCAGGCAACTAGGTGTGGCTGGGGTATGAGTAAGCCAGTAGGCACTGAAAAATGCAGGGCAGTGGCTGATGTTGGAGAGAGCCTAGAATGTCAGTCCAAAAACCTCAGAGTTTATGCTATAGACCTGTACTGTTGAACAGGGAGCTGCTAGCTATTTGAATGTGAAGCATGTCTGGTGTGGACTGAGATATGCTTGCTGTTAGGTATAAAATGCACTCTGGATTCCAAAAACTTAGTACCACCAACAAAAAATTGGACAATATCTTACTATGTTGAGTATAAAACAAATATAATAAAATTTACTGCATCAGTTTCATGTTACTTTTAAAATGTAACTTCTAGGAAACTTAAGATGACTTATGTAATTTGTGGTACATTCCTATTGTGGACAATAGAAAGTCATCAAGGTTTCTGGGTAGAATGATATAAACCAATTGATATTTCAGAATAATCATCCTGGTAGCAAGTCTAAAGGATGGGCTGGGAGAAGAGAGAGGTTCAAAAGTCAGATATCAACTGTAAGATTTTTTGGGTTGAAGGTAATCAAAAAAGCAAAATAGAAAATGACTGGGCTGGGGTTGTGGCTTAGTGGCAGAGCTTGCCTTGCTCATGTGAGGCATTGGGTTCGAACCTCAGCACCACCATAAAAATAAACAAATAATGATATTTTTATAAAAGAATAAACAAATGACTAGAAATACAAAGAAAATAATAAATTTAAAAAGATATCTGTTCAATATGTCCTATACCAATAGGTTTCTGGATTTGGGGAAGCTGGATGAGTATTGGTTAGATTTGGAAACACCTTTAGAAGACTGAGTTGCAGGTGCCAGCGGGATATTTTTGTGGAAGTGTTCTTTATAAAGTCAGAAACTTCTGAGTCTGCAGCTGGCAAAGCAAGTCGGGGCCAAACATCTCTGGATCTGAGAAATGATACCATACTGGTGGATGAAATGCTCAGGGAGGATATAGAGAGTAATTAAGGTTGGGTGCCCAAGTATGCTTGCACTGACTTTATCTTAGAAATGAGAATTCCTGGCCAAATAACTCATTTGTGAATTTTATCTTGCTCTAGGCATCAAATTATAACTGTAGATATGATAAACTGATCAATTTTAAGAAACAGCCAAGTATCCAGTTTGTCAGAATGTCATAATCTCTACAGAGGTAGAGAAGCTGAAAAAGCAGGCTTAATTAATAACTAAAAAGGCCTTGAATGCCAAGATAAAGAGATTGCAATGAATGAAACTACTTCCTTTGGGCTGGGGTTGTGGCTCAGTGGTAAAGTGCTCGCCTAGATGCATGGGTTCCATCCTCAGCACCACATAAATGTAAAATAAAGATATTGTGACCACCTAAAACTTAAGAATAAATATTAAAAAAAACCTACTTCCTTTAATTCACTGTAATCATCTTATGTCTCCATTAATAACATTCTGTGAGCACCCATCTAGCTTAAATGTTTCCTTTGACCCAAAATCCAATTACAACTATTATTAGATTAAGATCATGGTTACATATCCAAAATAGCTGAGTGAAAGGCTAAGAAGAGACTTAAGGCACAGAAAATTTCTTTAGTTCTATCACTTAAGTGGAAACGTAGTTTTTTTGAAGTAGGAAATGATCAAATAGTAAATACTTACGATATTTACGAGTTTTTTAGAGAGAATGTGATTTTGTCATAGACTGCTTTCTAAAAGTGAAGAGTTGAGAGAGAGAAAAGACTAACGCTGGTATGTTTCCTATCATTTAAATGTTATCTTTTTGAGAAGAAAATTCTAAGTAACAACAAATTGTTATTTTTCTAATTATCAATGTTCTTGTTTTGCCATAGGCATAACCATCCGAAAACAAAGTTTTAGGGGTGGGGTGTAGATCAGTGATAGAGCACAAGCCTAGCATGCACCGCCACTGGATTGGTTCCCTAGTACTCCAAACTAACAACCAATCAATCAAAGTTTTGCTGTACTTTAAAAATCCTTAGCTTTTTATTAGTTTCATAATTTTACTTAATAGCTTTGTTCTAGGAAAACTGGTTGAAGAAAAAAAGGTTTGGTAAGCAAACTCAAATCATAGAATTTTTTAAATCCCATCTTCCCAGTTACACGTGGCCACTGACCTGTGTAGCTGCAAAAGGCTCACCTTGAGAAAGACTTCTAAACTAAGCACTGTCCTCCATTAACAGCTGTCAGTATGATGTTGCCGTTCTTCTTGAGCCCTGTCTACTACACTCATCTCCAGACGGACATACAATAACTTACAAAACATTTTTTAAAAGAAAGTGGTGCTCAGAGAATACTAAAATTCAATTTTAATATAAATATCAATGAAGAAAACTCAGTTTTCTGTTTTTTGTTTTTTTGTGTGTGTGGTGCTAGGGATTGAACCCAGGGCCATGTGCATGCAAGGCAAGCACTCTACCTCTATGTCTGCAGCCCGGTAGCAATTTTATTACATAAATCACGAGAGTTTAGAAATAGCAGAGTCACTCTGCAGCAAGGTTCTAATGAGAAACTAGTTACATTCTAAGACTCTTCTTCAAATACTACCATCTAGCATTCTCAGACTGAGCCTTAATTGTCTAAAGGGATCACAACATGAAGCATTAAAAACTGGAGAAAAATGACACCTGAGGATAAATTCAATTTGCTACCAAATGGAATAGATCGCCTTTATATTAATATTTTTTAAGCCTCAACTATTGGGATACTTAAGAATGCTCCTCTGTGATTCAGGACTGTGAAATGTATCTGCAAATGATTATCCCAGGGAACAAAAAGCAGGATATTAAAAAATGTATATTCAACAGTCAAGTTATTTAGAAGTACAATGTGCTTTGACTAACAGTGCTTTCAGTTTTGTGGAGATGAAATTATATAGATTATTCTGTTCTGCCTGCTTTAGTAAGCAAGATGTGTTTACCCCAAAGCAAGCGTACTGCATTAATCACTATGAAACCTGCATCTTTTGATTCACCAGAGACTGAGCCTATGTCAAGACCTTTAAATCTCTAAGCAGAACAATTAACTCAAATGAATCTAAAAGGATGGAAAGGAAGAAAGGCTCAATCATATAATAAAATGTGTTAAAATGAAACCTAAGAAATGGAACTCCCCAGGACAATTGATGAAAAATAACATATTAGAGTGGAAACAAGTGGTCAATTTTATGTTTTAGAATCCTAAAAAAAATAGCTGACTATTCTTTACTAGTTAGTAAATGTGAAATTACTTAACAATTAATCAAATTAAAGTGTACACACACACACTCTGACACACCCCTCTCTATTATCCAGAACACTCATTAATTTGAGAAAATAATTTCTGGACTGTCTGAGCAGTTTCTTTGCCTTAAACAGCAGTGAAAAAGGCTTAGAAAACAGGGGCAAAGAAACTTAAAATCAATTTTAAAAAGTTCTTCCTCTAACTTTACCTCTTCTCTTTAAATACCACAGCCTTAATGTGAAATTATCTACTGTGGCTTGGGGAACTTGTAATTTATAGACTTGGCACATTATCACTGGCCTTCTCTCCATAAACTGCAGAGTTGAAGATTAAGTCACTGAAAAGGTCACTTCATTCCTATCTGGCCTGCAACAGTATCTTCCTCACATGATAAATGCTGTTAGCAATGCTTTCTGGATAGGAATAAGCAACAAACCATTTAGGAAGGGGGCAGGGTGTCATGCTGCATTTTAAGTTATAAAGTTATTATAATAAATGACAATACACGAGTTACCAAATTAAGGGCCTCCATTAAAGCTGTGGCTTCTGTTAGTTTTTAGGCATTAGGAAATGTTATACAAAACCAAATAATTTAACATTTAAGGAAATAAAAAGCAATGAATGGCAAGATATACACTGGCTCTTTAAGCTGAGAGAAAAGTTCTCTCTTTATAATTAGATCTTTCTAGATCTAATCTTTCTGGTCCTTAAGATTAACCTAATATTAGTAACAATTAAGCTGTATAACCTTTTTCTTTTTAAAGACGAGGTTCTGGTGTCACCCAAAACCCCTAGGCTCAAGCTACCCTCCTGTCTCAGCCTCTGGAGTAACTGGGACTGTAGGTGTGCAGAACCACATCCAACCTCTAAATTGTACATCCCGACCTAACATCGAAGAGGCTACTATTTACCCTGTTTTTCTTCACCCCTGTATAAAAATAAGGGCCTTGAATGAAATACCACACTCTAAGAGTCACAAGTAGCCCTGGCACATGTTCTCTGCCCACCCCAAAAGAACATAATTTCTTTGGATAAACCTGCCAAGTGGAGGACTATCTCTTAATTTCTGAACACTAATCCTATTTTTACTCTACATTTTCAAATAAGTAACAATCATTGAGTGGTAGGACAAAGAGTAATCTTTTACTTTTTATGTCTCATACTTTCCAATTTTTCACAATGAGTATATGTTACTTTTATGGGAGGGATAACAGGAACTAATTAAATCTACATTCTATCTTTACATTCAATATTAAAGTTATCCAACTATGTTGAGAGACACTGTAGTGAAAGACATAAAGGGATTTACATGTGCTAAGAGTTCTGTTCATGGGAACATAAAATCAAGGGATTATGATTGTGGTAGTGGGGGTTTAGAGAAATTTAAGATCCATGACTATAATAAAACAAAATAAATATGAACCAATAAAAACAAAAGCAAGGAGAATCAGATCATATCTAGCTGAAGGAATTAGAAAAGGATTCATGAAGAAGCAAAGGGTCTGAAATGAGCCTTGAAGGATGAAAATGAGTCTGGAAGACGTTGAAGAGGAGGCATTTTGAGTATTTCCCTATGATTTAAACTAAGGATAAAGCACAAGTCAAAAAGGTTAGGTGAGAGCTCTGCTCTAAGCAGAGAAACCTGGCCTCCAGGTAAATGCCTATTAAATTCATGCCAGAAACCTCTCACCATTAATCAGCTAAACAATTCACAGCATGAGTTAAGGCATTTGGGAGGTCCCTTGGAAGGAAAGGCAGGCCTGAGGCCACAAAAGTCAACAACGCTTCTATTTGTCTTAATTAAGGGTCTCTGCTCCACTATTAGCTTAGGTATAGCTCATAACTAAATAGTATTCAGACTCAGCAAAAAACACCTTTGTAAAAGAAAGTCTGAAGATTGCTTCTGACTTGAAAGGCAGTGTGTACACAGGTCAAGGGCATAGGCTCTGGAGACAGATCTGAGCTCCAGCTCCAGCTCCAGCTCCAGGATGAGGTGCACACTAGGGCGTCCTTGGACAGCTCTCGGAGCTTCAGTATCTTCTCTTGTAAATGAGAATCTTATTCTTCACAGGGCCGGTGTGAGGAACAGCATAATGTGTTCCAAGTGTCTGCCACAATGCTCAGCTCAGCAGACATTCTGTAAATGAGAGTTATGCCTATGAGTGAGGAAGTCCAACTAGCAGCACACAGATTAGGCTAGCCTGTAGCAATCAGAAAAAAGGAGTCTTTGACCCATGTCTGTATGCCGCCAGCTCTACAAACACTGGTCTGTGGTCACAACCAAAAGACAATGACCACTCACAGAAATGTATAAAAGATGAGTGGTACATTCAGCTTTTCCAGTTACACATATACCACTATGCAATATTCCATTAACATTTAAAAGTAACATTTTCAAGTTCTAAACAATAAACATGTATCTCCAAAAAAAAAAAATGCAAGGAAAAAAGATTCATCTATACTTTGCACACATGAATTTTTCCTCCTAGAAGTGACCCTGAAGTAATCTCAATTACCAAACATCTCTTCAGTGCATGCCACCTACTATGTGTCAGAATTCAAACTTAGAAAGTCCTCACTTAAAATGGAAATCTTAGGGGGCTGAGGAGATAGCTTAGTGGTAAAACACATGCCTAGCATGCATAAGGCCCTGGGTTCAATCCCCAACACCACATAAAAAATAAAGAACAGGGCTGGGGATGTGGCTCAAGTGGTAGCGCGCTCGCCTGGCATGATCCTCAGCACCACATACCAACAAAGATGTTGTGTCCACCGAAAACTAAAAAATAAATATTAAAAAATTCAAAAAAATAAAAATAAAAATAAAGAACAGAGGCAGGGATTATAGCTCAGTGGTGGAGCACTTGCCTAACACATGGGAGGCACTGGGTTCCATCCTCAGCACCAAATAAAAATAAATAAAATAAAGGTATAAAAAAAGCCAACAAGAAAATTTAATTTAAAAAAAGAGAAATAAATAAATCTGAATAGGGCGCAATGGCGCACACCTGTAATCCCAGCAGTTCAGGAGGATGAGGCAGAAGGATTGAGAGTTCAAAGCCAACCTCAGCAACTCAGCAAGGCTCTAAGCAAAACCCTGTCAGTAAATAAAATATAAAAAGGTCTGGGGATGTGGCTCAGTCGTTAAGCACCCCTGGGTTTAATCCCTGGTACCACAAAAAAAGAAAGAAAGAAAGAAAGAAAGAAAGAAAGAAAGAAAGAAAGAAAGAAAGAAAGAAAGAAAGAAAATCTAGTTAAACATAAAGTGGACTATTTTCTTTTGTCACTACAATAATCCAAGTGCCTCAAATGATTGTTTCATCCCCAGCAGTTCTCAACCCTTGCCACACCTAGAGATGATGTGTGGAGGCTCAGGCTTAGCCTTATAGGGTAAGCTCAGTGTGGGCTAGGTGTTTGGGAACAGGTGACTCTAACAAGCCTCACTGCCCCAGCACTTAGAACTCAATCCAGGTTAGCTGTATTCAAGCACCCCACAAGCCTGATGATTCTGCCTCTAAAATGCCTTCTTCTATTTTCAAACTTGAACCTTTTCTTGCATTTCCTGGATTGCAACCACCCATATTTCCAGGACAGAAGCCTTAAAGAATCTGCCAGGTGCAAACCAACTTTAACCTCCCTTTCATCCTTTATGTCCTATTACCACCAAGTCCTATTGATTGTTTGCAATATGTTTGGAGCCCAATGACTTTCCACTGGCCAACTAAAACCCTTTCTAGCTCAGATTATTTCAGTAGCTCTCTAATTGGTCTTTTCTTCTCTTCTCCCATTACACCTTTTTAAAATATATATATATATATATATATACATATATATTTATTTTTTAGTTTTAGGTGGACACAATATCATTATTTTACATTTATGTGGTGCTGAGGATCGAACCCAGTGCCTCATGCATGCATGCTAGGCGAGCTCTTTACCACTGAGCCACAACCCCCCGCCCCTTCCATTACACCTTTTATATCAACTTATCTTTTCGCAACATGGCTATGTCCATGTTACTCCTCTAAACACCTGGCATGTACATGCTATCCTTATTTGCTTGTATTGTGTTTAAAACATTCTCTCAACAGAAACAAAAGAAACTAGTAATACTAGTTACCTCCTAGATGAGGGACTTTGTAGCTAGGAGACAAGAGTGAGGAGGAGACTTTACTTTGTACCATTTTGATAACCATGCTGAATCATTTGAATGTGCTGCTTCTTTTTTTTTTTAAGATGAGAGAGAAAGAATTTTAATATTTATTTATTTATTTATTTATTTATTTATTTATTTATTTATTTTAGTTTTTGGCGGACACAACATCTTTGTTTGTATGTAGTGCTGAGGATTGAACCCGGGCCGCACGCATGCCAGGCGAGTGTGCTACCGCTTGAGCCTCATCCCCAGCCCCGAATGTGCTGCTTCTTCAAAAATAACCAAACCAGGGCTGGGGCTCAGTGGCAGAGAGCTCGCCTAGCATGCATGAGGCACTGGGTTTGATCCTTAGCACCACATAAAAATAAACAAAACAAAGGCATTCTGCCCATCTACAACTACAAAAATAAATAAATAAATACAAAATAACCCAACTCAACAAAAGCAAAAATATCTTTTATAGCTTCCTACCAAAAAAAAAACAAAAACAAAAAAAAAAAACAATATTCCTTAACACAGCAATTATGGCCTTCAACAATTTGGTCTCAGTCTATTTTTTTTTTTGAGAGAATTTTTTAATATTTATTTTTTAGTTTTCGGTGGACACAACATCTTTGTATGTGGTGCTGAGGATTGAACCCGGGCCGCACGCATGCCAGGCGAGCGCGCTACCGCTTGAGCCACATCCCCAGCCCAAGTCTCAGTCTATTTTCTAACAGCAATTGTCAATAGCCTTCCTTATCCCAGCTTCAGCAGTCAAGACAGCTGTAGTTTGGAGCTCAGCACTCAGTCTCAATCTGAGACAATCTGGAGAGTCTCACCATTCTTCTCATTTACCTCAACTTACAAAAAAGCCCATCTCTAGACCTCTGTGCTTCACACACCTAATGTATGTTCTTTTATACTGTCCTGTCCATCTATTTGCCTTCCCCTATAGACTATGAAACTTGAGGGTTGAAATCTTTTTCTTTTTTTTTTTCCATCTTAGTCTTTTCATAGCACCTGTCTAACAGGAAGAAACCAATAAACCATGAATTCAGTTGATTACAAAGAAAAGTTATAATACCTACAGTTTGTGAGCTGGGGTTGTGGCTCAGCGGTAGAGCGCTCGCCTAGCACGTGCGAGACCTTGGGTTCAATTTTCAGCATCACGTAAAATAAATAAATTAAATAAAGGTATTGTATCCAACTACACCTAAAAAGTAAATATTAAAAAAAAAAGAATACCTACACTTTGTTATGTGAATACCTATGCACTGGCATACAAACTGTCACCTAAAAACTCCAAAGAAAAGGAACCCAGCCTCAAATTCTGGTATTACACAAGGTATTTTGTCCTGGGTGGAGTTCAGTGCGAGATCCTTCACACATGAACTGTGAAAAGAGAAGGCTGTCAAACAGAATGCTGAAGAGAGGTTTGGAGATAACCCCACTCTCTGCTTTCTTTGCTACTGAATGAACCCAGGGCATTAGCCAAATTCTTTAAGCTTTGGTTTCCTCCTCTGTGAAATGAGGGACAAGAGAACAAATTCTCTCTTGAATTTCTTTGTCTAGGTTTAGATTCTGGGACTCCAAATCACACTGAGAGAAAAAGGAGCCTGCTTTAGAAACTCCTGATAAAATAAAGGTTAACAAATACAACTATATATTTCATACAAAATTATATTTATTGAGCTGGGATTGTGGCTCAGCAGTACAGCGCTCGCCTCGCACAAGCCAGACCCTGGGTTTGATCCTCAGCACCACGTAAAAATAAATAAGTGAAATAAAGGTATTGAGTCCAACTACAACTAAAAAATAAATATTAAAAAAAATTATATTTATTGCATGAGCTAGTTTGAAGCAAAGGCTTCATTTCGGACTTTCCAATTTATCCCTTGCCCTTATTACACTGCAACATGTACATATTTTCTGAGAAACTTTGATAACGACTCATAAAGCAGAAACACTGTTCCTTATTCTTTTACTTCAGTTACAAAACCTGACTAAAGTGTTGAAAAAGTTTATCTCCCTTAAGCCACTAAGAGTCAAGTCAACTATTTTTCAATTTAAAATCCTGATAAAAGAATAAGATGGTTACAGATAAGTATTAATTGACTTCACTGAATTCAAAAGATCTGTAAATAAATTAATATATATGTATAGAATGTATTTACAACACACCCTATCATTCAAAGACCTTTGATTGTCCAGTGAATTCAGTATACATTAACAAGAAAAACAATGATCAGATCAAAGTGGCAGCCCAAGAACCAAGAGAAATGGTTTTAAAAACAATGCATGAAGGCTGGGGTTATGGCTCAGTGGTAGAGCACTTGCCTAGCATGTGTGAGGCACTGGTTCAATCCTCAGCACCACATTAAAAAGAAAATAGACAAATAAATAAAATAAAGTTATTTTTAAAAAGTGGAAACTTGGGCTAGGATTGTGGCTCAGTGATCACCTACACAGGTGCGACCTGGGTTCGATTCTCAGCACCACATAAAAATAAAGGCATTGTGCTGTGTCCATCTACAATAAAATAAAAAAAGATTCTCTCTTTCTTTAAAAAAAAACACTTTATTACCAACTAGTGGTCAATCTAAAGGTCATGAACAGTCTTCCAGCTGTTATGCAAATAGCTCAAACCTGTTTTCCTATCCAACACTGCTATTCAAACAATGAAGTTAAAACTGAAGCATTTTTGTTTACTTCATTCAGTGCAGCCTTTTGCATCAACCTCAAATGACAGTACAAGTCAAAAAACTACCAATTCAAAAACTTGCTAGATGACGGTATTCTTTAAAGATCAAAATGTACAGTCACAGCAGTTCATAAAGAGATAAATTCTCTTTCTTTTCAGTCTGTTAATGAGTAAAAGAAAAATCAGTGCAAAAATGTGGAGGAATTGGCTGAGTAAAAACAGTACTGGGTCCTTCAACAGAAAGCACTCTTTGTAGGAAGTCACTTTTGTAGTCCCTGGCAAAGTTTTTGCAGTCATTTAGTAGTCCTTGGGATTCATACCAACAATTCAGTCAATTCTAGAACTGTTTAAAAAAATAAACTATTCACACCTCAAAATAACTGTTTAAGAACCTGGAAATTTTGTAAAAGTTAAATGTGACAAACTCAAGATGTACAATAGGCTTACTAATGAAAGAAAGCAACTGAATATCTAATAAATAGCATAAAATAGTCTAAGCTGGAGGGGAATATTTACATCAAAGGCTTCACAAATGCTCATTGCCTTTGACCCAGAACTCCTCTTCAAGGAATATACTCTAAGGAAATATTCAGATTTAAAGAGATGTTATTTATAACAGAAAATTGGAAACAATCTAAACAACTAAAAGTAAAAATAGAGGATTGATTTAATAAATTATAGACTATACATGCAGGAAAAAATGACCCAAATATGTTTATTAGCACAGAAATACTGCCAACTTATATTTCAAAAAGCACGACAGGGCAGAATACATGTTAACCCAATCTTGTTTAATAGTGTACAATTACACACACAAAAGCTGGAAGGAGTCACACTGATTATAGCTGAGTTATGAGTTATAGGTATTTTATATGGTACTTTTCTGAACAGGTGTTACTTTTATAAGCACAAAAAAGAACCGTTCATTTGAAAGCACTAGACATGCAACAGGATCAACTAGGATCAAGTCCAAACTATGGACATGTACCAATCTTACTGACCAGTTAACTTTATAGATGCAGAAACATTCAGATTAAAGATAAGAGCAGCTACTTCAAAGAGTTATAAAGACTTAAGAGCTGGGGTCGTGGCTGAGTGGTTGAGTGCTTACCTCACATGTGTGAGGCACTGGGTTCAATTCTCAGCACCACGTATAAATAAATAAAATAAAGGTCCATCAAACAACTAAAAACAAAATTAAAAAAAGATTTTAAAATGTACAACATAAAATATAAAGCACTACATAATGTAGTGGTTGACATGTTTTGAGAAATTTAATAGCTGGCTTAGAAGAAACAGCATGAAATACTTTCACTCTTTTAAAGTACCTATCCCCTCTCCTCAATCCTGTTTGAGATCTTATTCAAAAGTACTTAGCATTTTTTTACCTTTTTGAAATTTTTAAACTGAATTTAAAAAGCTGTTCCAAATGCCAACTCAAGTTTAAATGTTCATTATCAGTCTAATACCCTCTGCAGGAGGTTGGGCTTTTGCAAAAAGTCTGAATTTATGTTGTGACTTTGTGAAACATCTAATAGGAAACAAATAATTTTAGATTTCAGGGAAAGAGAAAACAACACTCAAATAAAAGATAGATCCATAAATTTTACTACTAATAAAAAAAATTAGGATCTTTTTTCTTCATAAAAAAAGACCAAAAGGTATCAGCTAATTTTGAAAGGCAAACTCACAAGTCACACTATTTTCAACTGACTAAAGTTAAATGTCATTAGAAATAAAATACTGGTAACTTATTTTTCCAAAGCAGTTTCCTGAAAATTCTGAATGTCAAGCCCTAGGTAAGGTCTCTCTAAAAGGCATGGAGATCTATATAAAATGAATTTGACATTTAGCTTGAACTTGACATAAGTTTTTGATCTACTCAAAGGACATGATTGTAGGTCATATGCTGACCTGGTGTAGTGTTTCTGGAGTACAAACTCCACTTGGACACTGTTAAAACCATTCAGGCTATGGACTGCCTGGTTTCATAAAGCCATGCTAAAGTTCAGGGAACTGCCTCCTACCACCCAACACTCCTCCCCCGCAAATCCTCCACAACCAGCTTCTATTCTACCTTCTCCAGCAATTTAAAATCTCTTTACAAAAGTGTATCATCTAAAAATTTTAAACAGTTATGCTTTTAAAATCCAATTACTTGCTTTACAAAAAGATTAATCCGGCTGGATGCACGAGATGCACACTTGTAATCCCAGCAGGGGAGGCTGAGGCGAGAGGATCAAAAGTGCAAAGTTAGGGCTGGAGTTATGACTCAGTGGTAGAGTGCTCAGCTAGCACGTGTGAGGCCCTGGGTTCCATCCTCAGCATCACATAAAAATAAGTAAATAAAATAAAGGTATGTGTCTATCTATCTACAACTAAAAAAAAATTTAAAAAGAAAGTGCAAAGCTAGCCTCAGTAACTTGGTGAGGTCCTGAGCAGCTCAGCGAGACCCTCTCAAAATAAAAAAATAAGAAAGAGTTGGGGATGTGACTTAGTAGTTAAGCGTCCCCTGGTTCAATCCCTGGTATCCCCAACCCTAAAATGAAGATTCATCCAGAATCCTCTAAAGGATTCAGATTAAACAAAGATAAGAGAGAAGCAGTAAAAATTAAGAGAATTTTAACTAAAGCAAACAATCTCTAGATTGCACATTTGTGAAGTAGCTCTAAACAAATAATAAATAAGAAAATTTAAAAATAAAGGTGCCTTATAAGTATTTTATTTAAAAAAATACAATATACCCATATAGCAAAATTGAGACAAATATCAAGGAGCAGGAGTTTATTTATTTTGGTACTGAGAATTGAACCCAGGGCCTCATGCATGTTAGGCAAGCACTCTACCACTGAGCTATATACCTTGCCCTAGAAGCAGGAGTTTGAAAAGCAAACAGCAAACTTCTCTATCCATCAATCCCATAATCTTATTACAGAATAAAAGAACATTCAGAAGTCAGAAAACAACTAGTCAGTGGCTTCCTAGACCCTGTTCTTCTTTTAGTACTACATGGTTCTTTTATTAAACCCAGAATTCTCACACTTCTTAACATTCCACAATTTTCTCTTGAAAACACATAGATTCTTATAAAATCAGGAATATTAAAAGCACCAACTTATCTCAGAACTTAAATATTTGATGACTGCAATTTTTAAAAAATTTCCCTTATGTAAAAAAATATTATACATTAAAACAATATGTCTTGCAAAGTTAAACAGAGTTACCATATGACCCAAGAATTTCACTACTAGGTATATACTTGAGAAAGTTAAAAACTTGTCCACACAAAAGCTTATACATGTGTGTAGAGCACTATTTACAACAACTAAAATATGAAAACCACCCAGAGGCTAGCAATGAATGAATGGATCAACAAACTGTAGTATATTCACTTAATGCAATGTTATTCAGTCATTTGGGGGGAAACAAAAAGTTTTTGACACATGCTCCAATATGAACCTTGAAAACATCATGCTAAGTGAAAGAAAACAGTCACAAAGTGTCACATATTGTGTGATTCCATTTATATGAAATGTCCAGCATAGGCAAATCCAGAGACAGAATCTACTTTGTGTTACCAAGGATTGGGAGACAGAGGACTGGGGAATGACTACTAATGGGTAGTGGATTTCTTCTGGGGATATGACAAAGTTCTGGAATAGTGATAGTGGCTGTACACTGTAGTGAGTGTAAAACTACTGAAATGTATACTTTAAAGGCCTAAATGTTATGGCATGTGAATTATACAGCCTAATTTTTTTTAAACTTCCAACAGGTAGATCAAACTGAAATTAAGACTTTAAGAAAAATATGACTATGAGAATGGTTTCCTAACATGATTTGAAGTATCATTGAATTCCAAAGCCATCTTCAAAGACAAATTAGTGTGCACACACTCTCCCAAAATGATTACTTTTATAAAAAGATAACTTACTTTCAGATACAGAGGTTCTATTAAGTATATTAAAATTATCACAGTTGTCTATAAAACCAAATTCTACTTCATCCTTCCATATCCTAAATGTAATTTAGATCTGTTTACTGCTTAATCTCATATAATCTTTATACCTTAAGATTATTTTTAAGACTGGCAAGATTTAAAAAAACATTTCAAAATCCTGGCCACAGTCAGACTGGAAGGCTGGAATATGAAATTGTTTTATTTTCATGTTTAAGTTCCAAGTTAAATCAAGCTTAAACAAACATCCCACAGTTTTGTAAGAATTGCTTTATAACTCAATATTCAGAGGTCAGATTTTACATGGCACAGACCATGCTGCCATTTAAAATAAGTGGTTTCTGTAAACTGTGGTTTAGCACGCAGAGGAGTTTTGGTTGCATTCTGGTATGAGTCAAGAGTGAATAAAGAAGTTACACACACACACACACACACACACACACACACACATTTACTTAAGCGGGAAAAGTAGTACTTACAGACAGACTGGTTCAGAATTCACATATTTCATCAAGAAAACTTGACCAGTGGCATAATAGAACAAGAACTGGGATGAGAAGAATAAGGTGCTATCATGGTTCTGTCAATAACTAGTGGATAGAGTACCTTTAAAGTAATTTGACCTGTTTTCTCATTCATAATATGAAAAACATGGATTCCAAGGTTTCAAAATCTTGCGATTCTCCAGTCTTAGATTCTATTGTTAAGTAGCTTAGTGCTGTGGGAAGCCCAGAGATTACACTAGGCAGCTCTCATATTTTTGTGTACCTAGGAAGCCATGCCATATAGAATAAGAAAACTTAGGACTTCCCATAGGAAAGAAGTAACAAGAAAAGTGTACACAGCTCCTGCTGGTACTGATTTACTCCTGTTGGACCTAATAAAGAGAGTACCTTTGCCAGTTTTCCAGGGGATAGGAGTGGTCCTTATGTCTCACCACACCCACCATAGTTAGTTTTTCCTAAAAGAAATCCAGTGGGGACTACAAAAATGATTGTGAAGCACCAATACTTTTAGTCACTGCATGACTAATAGGACAAATCTATTTTAAATTAAAGAAACAAAACAGCATTTTCTTCCTCACACAGAAATAATTTTCATTCCAACAGTAAAGGAGTCCTAAATGACCACAATGAATAATTTGAGTTGCAAATACTTAGTGTCAGTCCAAAGAAAATAAATTATCTATAGGACTTGAAAGGTTTAAAAGCACTGAAGTTCAACATAAATCTATTATTATTCAAGACAGCCTTTAATACCATTCTGTTTATAACTTCAACTTCTAGAGTAGATAGCAGTATTAAAGTCTCACTGAGGTCGGTGACTACACATGCCCATAATCCCAACCACTCAGGTGGTTGAGGCAGGAAGATTCAAAGTTCCAGGCTAGCCTGGGCAATTAGTGAGACTCTCTCTCGAAATAAAATAAAAAGGGCTGGGGGAGTAGCTCAGTGGTAAAGCACTTGCCTAACATGTGCACGGTTCTAGGTTTAATCCCTAGTACCACAGAAAAAAAATTTTCTTAAATAATATTGAATTCACCATCATATGAACTGGTTCATGGCAGTCAAGGATCAAATGAGGTCAACTTAGGAAGCTGTTTCAGATGACTCCCAAGACAGCTTTTCAGAAGAGCTCCTACACAACAGGACAGTCCTGGAGAACCTGCCCCTTATTTGTTCCCCTCCCCTCCCTATTTGCACTTGTGTGTATGCACAACCTTTGTCAAATCTGGGTGATGTCCACTGCTTGATCACATTAAATAACCATCTGTTTGGGTGTGCTTAGTGACATTCCATTCAGGAAAGGTACAGAGCTGGGGATCTCAATCTGATACCCATGCATGGACCTGTAGGCAATGCATGGACAGACTACATGCACTTACTGAAGTTGCTGAAAGTCTATGCAGACTTTTGTCTCTCTGCACATTTTCTGGGAAGGGAAGATCAAAGATCTTCTGAGGCTGTAAATCAAGGAAATTTAAGAACTACCAACTTACTGCTAAAAACAAAATGGAAAAAATCCACCAAGAGTGTTCATGTGAATGAGATAGGAAGTAATACATATTATTAGAGCTGCAAAATTATAAAGGGTGCCATCTTTTCAAAACAAAGGAAAATATGATCTTTTGGTCAGAAGCTGTTATTCTACAGGGGCAGGTAGTCCACTCCCTTCATCCTCTAGTCTAGATAAGGAAAATGAGACTAGAAAGGCTCCACCCAAGACCACAAATCACAGAGTTACTAAGTGGCAAAGCTGAACCTCAAACTAGGCCTGGCTCCTGCCAGAATGCTAGAGCATGAAATTAAGTTTATACTGTTTTAGAATGGGTTTGAGCAAAATTTCCCATATCCTTATAAATATGCCTCTCCACTAAAAAGGCTACATTCTAAAATTTTTAAATCAAACTTAGGCATAGGAATTTGATACACTTAAATACAGTAAATACATTAGTCTCTCTTTCTCTTGGGGAATACATTTCAAGATATCCAGTGGAGTCAAGAAACCACAGATGTACCAAACCCTGTGTATACTATATTTTCCCTCAGACATACCTACCTATGACAGTTTAATTTATAAACTAGGTATAGTAAGGGATCAACAATACCTAATAATAAAATAGAACAGTTAAAACAATATACTGTAATCAAAGTTATGTGACTAGGTCCCTCCCTCTGTTATCTGATAACCAAGATGGCTACTAAGTGACCAACAGGTGGGTAGTGTATACATTGTGAATACAATCAATGAGAAAATCCTTGGGTAGAATGTACAAGATTTCATCCTGCTACTCAGAATGTCATGTGCTTGAAAAATTACCAACTGTTTATTTCTGGAATTTTCCATTTGGTATTTTTGGACCTCAGTTAACTGAAACCATAGAAAGTGAAACCATGCATAAGGGGGGCTTCTGTACCCTTAAATCATTAATGAAACCACATACCTTTCGCAAAAGCCTATTTCACAAGTAGATTTATAAGGTAAACCTTAATGTCTCATTATCTCCTCAATGTCCTGTTGTACTATTGACTGCAACTTTACACTTTTTTTTTTTTTCTTTTCTGCAGTGCTGGGGAAATCCAATGGAGGATCTCATGCTTGTTTGGCAAGCGCTCTACTATTAAGCTATACCCCCAGTCCAGCTTCAACTTGAAAAGCAGCACAGGTAGGCTAGGGATATGGCTCAGTGGTAGAGTACTTCCCTACATGTGCAAGGTCCTGGGTTCAATCCCCAGCAACAAGCTAAAAAAGGGAAAATAAATAAATAAGTAAAGCAGCACAGGTTACAAATTCATTGCATAAAGCACTTCTAAGTGTAATAGGGAAAGAGTTTTTGATAGTCTTTGAAAAAAAATATACTGAATTCCTCATGCTGCCTCCAAGAGTGGATCTGTACAATTTCAATCTGTGAGAACCCTGACCCTAAAGAGTTTTCCTTTCAAAGGTTAACATTGATAGTGTTGCCTAAATGCTAAATGATTTTATTTAACCCAGGTAATTAATAAATTAAACTGGAAACCTTTCCAGTCTCCTGTTCACAAACACTAGAACCAAAGTTACTAGGCAGTCATTCTGAGATTGGATTAAAAATGATTGCTGTCATAAAAAACTCACAGAACCATTTGTTCCAATGCCAAACCTTGCCTTAACATATGAACATACTTTAGAGTAACCAAAAACTCAATCTCACTTGAGAAGCAAAATGAAAGTGACATCTGAACCTAAATCCAATGACAGCATGTCCTTCAATTTCAAAGGAAGTACTTTATTCTCTAAAAGAGCTTTAATGACACACAATTCTGTGAAATACACAAAATCTCCAAAGACAGACATTACAGTAGTTTTTGATTGCTTATGAATTCTACTTAGCCCTTTCTGCAAGCTCTTTCCCTAACCTCCTACTCCCCAAAGGTGGAACTAACTGCAACAGGCCTTAGGAAGCACCTGTGGCCTGAAAAGGCTGTGACCAATTCTCAAAGCCTTCTTGGCTGCAGGTTCAACTAATCTATTTTGGGTCAAGGAGACTCTCCGCCACCCCAATGACCTCAAGTGGACAAGATCAGTTTGGGAGAATGCACTAAGAGAATTTTTTTTTTTTTTTTTCACCAGGCCAGCAGCCCCGCTACTGGATGGAGATTTGGTCCAGCACGATCCAGACGGTGGAAGAATGCGGCTGGGCTGTCGGACACTCTGCTCTGGATTCGGCAGCTTGTGGCCAGGCCGTGGTGTTAGAAGCACGCGAAGCAGGGATCCTCAGGGCACGCAGAGGGAAGGAACCAGAGCGAGGATAGGAGCCTGCAGGTGTCGCCCAGGGCAGACACAGCCAAGTGACTAAGAGTGCGGCTCTGGACTGGAACAGACTGGTCACATTCTCAGACGGTGACCTTGAGCACCTGGCTCGACCGCTCTGCGCCTCAGTTTCCTCATCTCTAAAATGGGGGGTGGGGTGTTCAAACGGAAAACGCGCCTCGGAGCGCTTGGCACGGCGCCTGGCTGCTAGTAAGCGCTCCCTGCACGCGAGCTCCGCTGGCTCCTCTCTCCGCCCGGAGGAACTGGGGAAGCCCAGCGCAGGGGAGTCCCCGGGAGGCGGATCCCAGGCCGGGGCGGCGAGGACCCCCGCCGGACTCACCGAGCACGTCGGCGGAGCGGTGCCGGGCCACGAAGCACGCGTCGTCCCCGTAGCACGCGCCCTTCTTGAGGAGGCCCTTACGGAAGTCCTTGCCGAAGCCGCAGCCCGCCGTCACCAGTCCGTAGTCGCCGCCGCCGCCGCCGCCGGCCCTGGGGTCGGTCTGCGAGAGGCCGCCGAGCACGGCGCGGGCCACCAGCCGCCCGTACGAGAGGACCGAGAACATCGCCGCCGCCGCCCCCCCGAGGAGGCGGGGGGTCGGGGGAACAGGAGGACGCGGAGGCCCGGAGCCGGCTCTCTCCTCAGCTGCAGTCGCACCGCCGCCGGGGCGCTCCTCAGAGCGGCGCGCAGTAGCCGCCGCCGCCCCTGCTCGCCGCGCAGGGCCTCGCACACGCTCCGCTGCGCGCACCGGAGCCAGAGCGAAGTCAGAGCCAGCAGCTTCTCCGCCTCAGCCCAAGTGGGGTCCCGGCTGCAGCCGCCGCTGCCGCCGCCATCTTCCGCTCCACTAGCGTGTTCCGGGCCGCGCCGGCAGCTCCGCCCCCTCCACGGCCCCGCCTCCAGCCACGCCCCCGATTCGCGGTCCAGGTCCAAACCCCGCCCCCTCGGGCTCGCTGCCCTATGCAGTCACCCAGGTCGAGCGTGCGCAGAGGGTGTGGACACAATGTCTCCTGGGAGTTGTAGTTGCTTTGGACTTGGCTGCATAGGGTCCAGGACCTAGGACAATTCCCCAGATGTGGGACTTGGGTTAAGTTACTGAGAATTATAGGTGGGCTACTTTGGCGTTTTCTCCCGTTTTAACAGTATTTCTAACAGTATTTCTCCCGTTTAACAGTATCTTTTAAAGGCTATTTAAAAAATAACAGCAGCATCCCTTTCAACAAAAACCTGAAGGAAACCAGAATTGGAGTCACATTTTATCTTGTAGAATACATAATGAAAAACAAGAGATATACAGACCTACTGATGCTTCCACAATTAATATGCTCTAAGAGGTTTAGACTGACAGTCTGTTTTCAAAGGAGAGACTTTTTTTTTTTGCATAGTGGGTCCCCCCAGCCCCCCTTTAGGAAGAACAGTGTGTTAAATATCCCTATCAGAGTAGCCAGGACACTGATAGAGAAAGAAGCACTGCCACTGTGGACATGTCATCTGTAAACATTTCAAACTTTGCAGATGGTTCTGCCTAATTGGGAGTAAAAATTCCAGGCTCCAAATTTCTTTACCCCAGATATTAATTTTCTTGACATTCTCTCTGGCCAAGCAGGTATTTTCCCAGCTCTGGTCTAGGGAGAAGAGGGAGAGCCAAAGCCTGGAGAAATGGGCCCTCTTGCCTCTCTCCTGCCACAGCTGCCACCTCTTCTCATAAGAGGGCAGCCATTACCAAGAAAGGCAACTCTCCTTTCTTTTTAAGCTCTCAGCTCAGCTGTAACAAAGATATCTTGTAGCCTCCCCCAGATATTGACTATTGTAAATGACTCTATTCTGAAGTCATTTAGTTGGGTAACAGTTAAATCTAAAGGGAAGTTTGTAATCTAACGGGAAGATACAATCCATTTGTAGTGAACATGAATGTATTAGCACCCAGGTTAGGCACCATGCCCTGCAGGGGTAGTAATGTAATTCAGCCCCTGCATATCTTTACTACCACATTTCAGGCCAAGTCCTTTTAGCTAACTGGCCTCCAGCCATGCTTACAGCTGCTTGAAGATCTTTACCCTTACTCTTCCTTCTACCCATTATGGAGTAATTCCATTATCTGAGGGCCCTATGCTTTTCGTTGCTGTATTCCCAGAACATCTGGGCACACAGTAAATACTTCCTTCAATAAATGAAAAAAAAAGAATAAATAGTTCACTATAATCTAAGTTCCCCCAAGGGCAAGGATCATTTGCCATTGTAGTATTAGAATCTAATGCAATGCCTGGCACATAATGGGAAAATTTGTAATGCTTACTGAATAAAAGAAGGAATAAGGAATAGGAACCATATGATAAAAGGAAGTTTGTTGAATAACAGAATGATTGAATAAAAGAAAATTGAACTTTGGGGCAAATTATCTAATTTGAAATAATTTTTAGTTTAATTCAAATATAAATATATATCACCCAAGAACATTGGTCCTTTTCCAGTTGCTTTTAACAGGAATGCAGTTACTTTAGGGATTCCCATCTAGTTCTTTAAATTATTCCTTTTTATACTTTTTAAATATACCTACAGTCCTGCCAACCATCCACTCAACACACATTATTCTGTTATCCTAATTACTGTCATCATTAAACACTTTTGCAGCTCACAGGGTGCCAAGTACTCTATATGTTCTTGTCCTCAAAAAATTGAACTGAGTAAATCACTCCACACAGTGAGTGGGATTTTGTCAAACATATAGACCAAAAAAAAAAAAAAAGTTAAAAGGATATGCCAGATAAAAGGCATACCAATTCCAATAATATAATCACACCTTGCAATTTTTTATGGCACAAGAATTGGAGAGTGCCCAAAACAGCTGAGGGGGGTGGTCGGGCACCTCTTGGATTTCTCTGCTGAGGTATTTCTGTCTCTACCAGCTGCACTAAAGGTTGTCCTTTGAAGCATGCACACCACCAAAAAGTCCCAGCAGGCCTGTCAGGTAATTCTACCCCAAGGACAATTTTTTTTTAAATAATGGGTCAACCCCTATTCCTTGCCTTGTCAAACTCCTCCAGACCTTTAGTTTTCAGGGCATATATTACCCAATTTCCATGTCAGTCACAAGAACCGGTCGGATTGGATGAGTAGGAACATAAGATGTGACTGTAAACCGGTAACCTCGGCTCTGATGGGGCTGCTGTTTTCAGTCAAGTGATCTGAGTGCCTTGAGTTTCCGGCAAATGAGATTCTTGCTAATGGGTTGCTCACCGAAGCACACGGCAAACGGAATCCTCTCTGAAAGTTTCCTTGCTCTTTTTTGGAAAGGAGAGGAGACAGGGCGTCAGATTCCCCTGAATCATTGATTACAGGGTCAGCTCTGAAGTTTCAACAGGGTGGGGCGGCAGGAGAGGGGACTTTAAAAAAAAAAATACCTCTTCTGCCCTCGCCTGGGAGCACGATCCATGTTTGACATTTTGCTGGACTTCAGAAGCCCTGAGTTTTCTTCCTTAACGGAGTTACATTCCTAGCACTTCAAGGATTCCTGGGAGGTCAGCTGCCACTCTCAGAGGAGAGCAACTGCAAAAAATACCATCTGTGCTCCCAGGGCACCTCTATGGCATTAGGAAAGAGGTTTGCACTGGGGTCACCACAACCTCAGTTCCTAAAAAAGAAAAGAAAAAAAAATCATGAATTTTCTGTCACATTAATACACTGATCTCTTCTGAGTTTTTTGCTAACCTAATCAAAAGGATTCGTCAATGAAAAGGCTTCTCAACTTTGACACTATTGACATTTGGGGCAGAATAAGTCTTTGTTGTGGGGAGGCATCCTGTGCCCTTGGAGGGGGCTTAGCAGCATCCCTGCCCTGTACCCACTAGATGCCAGTAGCACCCTCCTCTCCCATACTCACCCCCCTGGAACAACCACAACTGTCTTCAGATGTTGCCAGATTCCTGAGAGACAAAGTTGCCCCTGGTTCAGAACCATCGTGTTATGGCAATGCTAGGCAAGTGGAAAAATACTTCTGAATCTCTTGCTATGTTTTAGGCATTTGGCTAAGGATGAAATAACCATTGGTGACTCTGTGGCAGCTATAGTGTAGTTGGGATAGTAGGAGGGTTCAAATTAAGTAAATATAGAGAAAAAAATAAGTGCCACCAGTGGAAATAAAGGAGGTATTTGGGAAGGAGTAATTTGGTCCATGGTGGGTAGAGAACACTGGGGGCACTTCATCAAGAGACTTTAATGGACATCTAGAGGTCTCAGACAGGGGCCTAAGCATTCTAGAAGGAAACAATGTAAATTCAAAAATGTAGAGTGGGATCGGAGAAGGGCAGGCAGTTCAGTGCAGCTCCATCCTAGGATCAGAAAGAGGAATAATGGAAAATGGAAGTAGGAGGTTAGGATTTATTTAGTCCTAAAAAGGGATGAAGTACTAATACATGTGATAACATGGACGAACCTCAAAGTCAACATGCTAAGTGAAAGAAGCCAGACACCAAAGGCCGATATCATATGGTTGCATTTCATGAAATGTCCAAAATAGGCACATCCAAACAGGCGGAGAGCAGATTAGTGTTTGCCAGGGGCCATGGGGAGTGACCACTAACAGGTACAGGGTTTCTTTTTGCAGTGATGAACATGTTCTGGAATTAAATAGTGGTAATGGTTGCATAACCTTGTCAATATAGCAGTAACCATAGAACTGTATACTTTTAAAGGGTAAATATAATGGTATATGAATTCTATCTTAATTAAAAAGACACAGTAGAGGATCTTATACATCAAGCTGAGGGTGTTTAATGCTGGAGACTCCAATGGGTCACCAAATGCTTTTATTATGCCAGATAACAGCAGTGATGATAAGGGTAATGAGAGATCAGTAGATGTCACAGGCTGAGGGCTTCCCTGTGCTTTGCCGACACGATCTTTTCTGATTACCTACTGAAATCACCTCCACAGTCCTGTCTGCATTTTTCTTCATAACAGCATTTTCTTATTTTTTCTGATGCTGACTAAAATGTAAGTTTCATGAGATCAGGGACTATTGTCCGTTTTATTCAGTATACTACTTAACCTCTGAAAGGGAATATAACTATTCCAAAAAGAAGAAATGGCAATTCTCACTGTCCAGAACAGTGCCTGGCATATAACAGGTGCTAAATAAGCAATGCTATTGGATAAAAGAACCTTAGTGATCACACCAAACAAGCAACTTATTTACAGCCAAGGGGGCGGAAGTGCATCCCATAGGAAGCCAGGGCTGGGCTCAACTGCAGGTGTTCCTGAGCCTTGTAATGGCACCCTGCAAAACCCTTTGGAAGAACTAGACGTAGCTGATTCTTTCATCTTGTGTGATGTTCATATTTTCTCCACCCAGAATTCATTCCCCTGAATCTCTGATTATAATATTTTGATTTTCCTTGAAGACATAGTCTACCCTTCCCAAAAACACAAGGTTTGGGTGGAACTGGGCTAAGGCATCAAGAGTGGACCCCTGACCCAGGCCTGGTCAATTGCATCTGATTCTTCTGGTCATAGTGATTGGCCCAGAGAGAAAGCACATGACCCAAGACAGACCAATAAAACCCAAGTATGAGATTTTTTTTTTTCTCTATCTCTGAAGTAGATCCTCAGCCAGCGGCCTCAGCCTCCCAAGTCTCTGGGATTACAGGCGGGTGCCACTGCTGGCTATGAGATTTTGCTGAAAGTATTATGAAGGAGAAATTCTCACCAGGGTTCCTAAGATTGGTAGAATGCAAGCTTGGGACCCCTGCTGGTGGTCTTTGCTATTTCTTGGGAAGAATCTACCAGAAAACAAAGTCAATATGGAGAGCAGCAGAGTCTAGAGATGGTAAGTCGCAGAGGCCTGGTGACACCGTTCAAACCCCTATATTCAGCTTTGCCTGAGCAAAGATCAGTCCCTGAATCATATGAGTTCCCTATTGTGCTTAAGCCTCTTCTGTTTTGGCTTGCAAAGCTATGAATCCTGACAAACACATCATGTGACCCAGGTACCATGGCTACCATTATTGAACCAAGAATAAGTTCCCAAATCAAAGGCAACTATTAGAAGGGAGCTTATTCTCTTCTAATTTACGTAGAGGAGAAGGAACTTTCACTTTTCAACAGAAAAACCACTGAAGGGAATTTCTGACCTCTTTCTTTTGTCTCTCCATAAAATGAGGAGTGATTGTCTGGCTGGTGGGCTTGGGAGAAGATGCTCAGCCTGATGTCTGTCCCTTTCTTCTTTTTCTTTTTGCTTGAGCCTGACCCTTGGACACTCAAGATCTCCTCCTCCACCATGGGAGCCTGTCCCTATGGAAAAGGCTTGTAGTAACACAGCCTGCGACTGGGTAAATGAACTTGATCCAGAGGGAGATATGTGTATAACTAAGCCACGGTCTCTAATGCTAATTCTTTGGAGCTCTGGTTTCTGGATTCATGCATCTGCTTCTTAGCGGACAAGTATAATTAATGATCATCCCACCAAACTCCAAAATGTTCATTTAAATTTTCTCCTCAGAAAATTTTGAGAGGCAGATACAAGGGCTGACATTTGGGTGGGCTAAAATAACAGGTAGAGATCCAATTTCTGGTGCAGACGGGGCTCTGGGCTTAAAAGTAATTGTAGGTCAAGTGGATTCTTGACCTGGGTGGTTTGTGATAGCCAGAGTTGTTCAGCAGGATTTTAACTGGCAAATGCCTGAGTACAAGGGCCTCTGGGGCTGGCCTTGACCTAACCGCTGTAAGCATAGCTTTGACCTCAGCAGGCAGCTGGAACAGGGATTAGATCACTGGGGAAAAAGCCTTTCTGTCCCAGAGAAGGCTTACCTTAAAGCGGGCAGAGCTTCAGCTGACAAATGGTTAGGCTCTGGTGGGTAGGAGGCTTTTGCTTCCCATGATACCTCTTTGTAAATCATTCGGCTGGGCCAGTTGAGTCTGATTTGTTTATCGATTATGCAACAACCTGATCACCTTGAGTTTGAGAAAACTAGACTCTGACTTCACCCATAGAATGGGAGTATATTTTATTAATGAGTGGGGGGACGGAGAGAAAACAGGGCCCTTAGGTAAAAAATATGCTTCTTTGTGGGTGGAGGTAGAGGAAATGAATGACAGCTGAGAGGACAGTTCACGAGACTTATGCTTAAGAGGTTGTATCTGGGGGAAAACAGGTTTGCTCAGGAAATCAAAGAGGACCTGGGTTGCTTTTGAAAATATGCTTCTGTCATATTACCAGGACAAAACTTGAAGAAGAGTGAAAGACAAATAAAGGAAGATTAGCTCTGTCAACTGGAAGAAGGCAGATTTTTTTTTTTTTAAAGTTTAAACAGTGGTCTCTTGGGGCTGGGGTTGTGGCTCAGGGGCAGAGCACTTGCCTCATACATGTGAGGCACTGGGTTTGATCCTGAGCACCACATAAAAATAAATAAATGAAAAATAAAGATATTTTTAAAAACCCAACAAATCAAAACTGTGATCTCGGTAGATAGACCAGACAGATTGGAAAGGGAAATGAGTTTTTGAAGTCTCAGTGAGGTAGATATGAAAAGGAAGAAAAGATCCATGATCGTATAGAAACCTGAGAGGAAGCTGAGGTGATATTATAAATTAGTGGGAAAGTTAATTATTTTCAAACAGTGTGAAAAGATTGGTGATCCCTCTAGGGGAGGGGACATTAAATCAGATCCCTAACTTATACCATATACAAAAGTTAAATCCCAAAAAATAAAAGAAGAAAGAGTAAATTTGAGGAGTGAAGAGCAAATTATTAAGACTTTGAGAAAAAAATAGAGACTATAGGGATGAGAAGTAATGGCTTCAATAATTTTGAAAAAGTGCACAAACTGCTAAGGGAAGTTGTGACCAAAGTAATTTACAACATTAAAATGTAAGTTTATCAAAAAAAGATCAAAGGCCTCTTGTAAGAGCTAAAATTATGAAGCTCTTAGGTGAAAACAGGGGGAAGCTTCGTTGGCATTGCATTTGGCCATGATTTCTTGATGTGATGCCAAAAGCACAGGTAACAAAAGGAAAAGTAGATAAATTGGACAACATCAAAATTTAACACTTCTCTGCACATCAAAGGATAGAGTGAGAAAGGCAACCCACAGAACTGGAGAGATGTTTGCAGATTATGTATCTGATAGGAGTTAATATCCTGAATATATAAGGAACTCCTACAAATCAACCAAAACAGCAAAAAAAGAAAAAGAAAAAAAAAAAAAAAAAGAAACACCAGCCGGGCACCGTGGCTTATGCCTATAATCCCAGTGTCTGGGGAGGCTGAGGCAGGAGGATCCTGAATGCTAAGCAACTCAGTGAGACCCTGTCTCTAAATAAAATACAAAATAGGGCTGGGGATGTGGTTCAGTGGTCAAGTGCCCCTGAGTTCAGCCTCTGGTACAAAAAAAAAAAAAAAAAAAAAAAGAAAAGAAAAAGAAAAAGAAAGAAACACCAATTAAAAAGCAGGCAAAGAACTTGAATAGACATTTTTCCAAACAATGCTCAGCATCACTAGTCACCTGGGAACTGTAAATTAAAATCACGATGAGCTCCCACCTCACTCCTATTAGGAAGACGGCTGTCAAAAAAAAGAAAATAAGTGTTGATAAGGATTCAGAAACATTGGGAGGCTTGTGCTCTGTTGGTGGGATATAAAATGGTACCGTTGCCATGGAAAACAGAATGGTGTTTCCATGAAAAAAACACTGAATTACTGTGTGACCCAGTAATTCCACTTTTTCAGTTCCTTGGGCACCCCAAGGAACTGAAAGCAGGGGCTCCAACAGATAACTGCACACCCATGCTAATAGCAGCATGGTGCACGTTAGCCAAAAAGTGCATATGATCTGAACATCCGTTGACAGGGAAAAGGATGGGGCAAATGCAGTCTAGCCATACTACAATCACCAATACCAGAAAGAAGAAGAAGAAAGAAAAAAAGTAACAACTTAGTAGAAAGACATTTTTAAATGCCTAGCAGAGGCAATTCAGAACAGAAAACTGTACTAGCCTGTAAACATGAAAAGAAAGCCAGTCTCACTAGTAATCAGGGAGATGACAGAATGGGAAGGCTAAATTAGATAGGGCGGTGGGGTTGAGGTGAAGCCCTCTGAAAAGGTGTCTTTTGAACTGAGATTTACATGAAAATTTGAGAACAGCCAGACATTCAAAGTTCTGGAGGAAGAACATTCCAGATGAAGTCAATAGCTGCTGCAGATGTCCTGGGGAAGGAATAAGTTTGGCTTGGTCAAGGAGCAAGGAAAAGACCAGTATGGCTCAAGCAGGTAGGGAAGGAGGAGGAGGTAGGTGCTGAGGTTAAGAAGATACAAAAGCAGATCACATAGGGTCCTGGAGGTGATGGTGAGGGTTTGGAGTTTTATGCTAAGGCAATGGAAAGCCATTAGAGTGCTTTATCAGAGGAAAGATATAATTAAAGTAAAAAGAAAAGTCTGTTCCATATAAACAAAGACACGAACATGTATTTGCTCAGTGCGCCCAAAACCTAGAGTTCTGTGTGGGACTTGCTTTGGATTTCAAGAGGCCAAGAATTCAGGACTTCGATGCCGAAGGAAATCCTAGAGATTAAATCTGAGATTGGATAAAACAGAATGCTGCCTTCCGTAGGCCATTTTTTGGAGCTATAAAGAATTATGCCTTATTTGGGGCGGAGAGGAAAGGAATATAGGGAGAAATCATATGGGGTTTTCTTTTTATTCCCTGCCAAGGCACAAAAAAACTCTGTCCCCACTATGGAGGGTTTCTCTATTTCTGTCCTTTGATTGTTACAATAGAGTGGGAAGCAGTTCCTAATTCCCCCTTTCTTTTCCACTTTCCAGAACACAGAGCTCTTTGTTAGTTAATAGTTTTACTGCGAATTACTAGGGAACAACAAAAGGGATCATAAACTATAACAACAAAAGTATAACATAAAGCTTCCACAAAATGTAACAGCCCAGGATGTTGGAAATTAAAACATTCATCCAAATATAGAATGAAGGCAGGTCAAAGAGTTATTCAGCTTGTCAAAGAACAAACAGTAAGATAATGAAGTTGGTTCAGAAAGCATTCTGAGGAACTAGCAACTTAATGAGATACAGAACTGGTAATAAAAACTATAAATCTACTGGATTCTTTTGTTGTTGTTGTTTTGTTTTGAAGAGAGATAATTTAAGAACACTAGTGGACAAGAATCTGAGTTGCTAATCAGTAGAAAATTGCAAGGCAAACACAGGTATATGTCTTTGTCCAGATATGTGGCTGGTGGGCCCAATTCAGCCCTGCCATTTGTATTTTTAATAAAGTTTTATTAGAACACAGATAGCTCCATTTGTTGACCATATAAAGCTGCCTTTGCTCTACAGTCACTGAGTTCTAGAATCGCAGAGGTGAGCTGCATATTATCTGCAAAGCCTAAAATGTTTATTCTCTAGACTTTCACAGAAAAAGTTTGCAGACTCCTCTACAGAATTAAACAATTTGGGGTGAGCTTTTAAAACGATGTTCTAGATGATGTTGAAAGAACTATGCTGCCCTGCTCATGGTTTTATTTCCAAATTTAGGATAATTCTTCCTAAAAAGGAGATGTTTGGCTTAAAAATTTGGCAGCATTTTGAGAGTGTTATCTCTGGCCCATAATTCCTAAATCCTCCCCCCACCCCCGCACTCCCCCACTCCCTTTCTGCATTGGTGACAGTCTCAATGGCCCTCACCATCCCAAACCTTTTCTCTGAGGGTGGAGCTTATAAAAAAGCTCATGAACTTCTCTTTAAGCACAAGTAGGCCTTAAAAAAAAAAAAAATTGGCAGTAAGTGATGTCAGCATTGTTTTTGCAAACTCACTGTGAATGAGGACTCCATTGAGAGGTGGAACCAAAAATAGCACTTAATTGAACATAAATAAAATCTGGGAAACTGTCAGACCTCAGGGCTCTGCTTCATAAAAACACACTTATGGGGAAGGTTTTTTTTGGGGAAAGCCCACAGCTTCTCTGAAATTCTAGAGCCGTTGCCAACGGTAAGTTCTGTGTGTCTGCTGACGACTGGTGTTTCCCAAGTTCCTGGCACATAATAGTTGCTCAGTAAATATTTGGTGAGTGAAATGCAGCCAGTGAACAAAGAGTTTTTCTCTCAGGGTCAGTCCTGGGAGAGGAACCAAGTTTTGGTGACAAAGGCTGCCACCTGCAGGTATAAGGTGGAACTACAAGATTCGGAACTGCTAACCCCAACAAACGCAAGGCCAAGATTAGCACAGAATTTTTCTTTTTTAGCTTTACATGGATTCATGCACCTTTTCTTGTCCATCTAAGTTATGGAGCTCTTCACCCTTCCTCCAGTAACATTTTAAATTATTTTGAGGGCTTATTAAGTACCTAGTGTCACGTCTTGCTTGCTCACACACACATTCTGCAGCAGGCACCCCTGTAATCCCAGAATCGCTCAGGAATTGAAGATCCCAGGTACCTGGGGTGACAGGTGGAACCAAAAATAGCACTTAGTGAAACAAATAAAATCTGGGAAACTGTTAGGCCTCAGTTTACCCCCGACTCCCATCCCCTTGTGACTCCCTCTCCCAAATCACTGAGAATACAGGTATCTATTCTCTGGAGAGCTTAAACCAGGTAAGTCCTGGATCCAAAGACATCAGTAAGAGAAATTAGTGGAGGTGAGCAACATCCTAAAAACAGGGATCAAATAAAGAATGTGTAGCTATAATAATCTTACCCTTTTTGTTTTTTGGTATCTGGGGATTGAACCCAGGGTTGCTTAACCACTGAATCACATCCCCAGTGTCCCCATTTTTTTTTTTTTTAATAAGAGGCAGGGTCTCACTGAATTGCTGAGGGCCTCACTAATTGGCTGAGGCTGGCTTTAAACTTGAGATCCTCCAGCCTCAGCCTCCGGAGCAGGTAGAATTACAGGTGTGCACCACTGCATGTGGCTTAACCTGTTTTTAACCATCATATGACTGGTGGTAGTATTAATATTGTTATTCTGTTATTGACATTGTACTATAGCACTATGATAAATGTGTATTTTGGGATAAAATAAAAATTTTGTTGGCTTTGCTAAGAACCTAGCTTTATGGCATGGCAAAGAAGAGACACACGGGTGAGATCCGCTTGGTTAAGGAAAACCCCTGTAGTGTTGATTTTAGGTAGAAACATCGGTATATTGGGCCTGGCACAGTGTGCACACCTGTAATCCCAGCTACTGGGGTGGCTTAGATGGAAGGGACCCAAGTTCAAGGCCAGCCTGGGCAACTTAGCAAGACCCTATCTCAAAACAAAAAATAAAAAAGGCTGGGGATGTAGCTCAGTGGTAAAGTGCCCCTGGGTTCAATCTCCATCACCAAAACAGGAAAAAGGAAAAGAAACATCAATCTGATGGATTTTATCTTGAAAGAATATGTATTTATTAGTTGTATCCACTGAAATAACCTATAAATAACATGAAAATTGTCAGATTTAGCAAATAAAAAAAAGGAACCCAGTTAAACTTGATTTTTA